>NW_026087631.1:46299103-46698880 GCF_022539395.1 Myiozetetes cayanensis
TTGACACCATCTCCCATAGCATTCTCCTGGAAAAGCTGGCAGCTCATGGCTTGGACAGGAGCACTCTGTGCTGGGTTAGGAACTGGTTGGAGGGCTGGGCCCAGAGAATGCTGGTGAACGGGGCTGCATCCAGCTGGCAGCCGGTCACCAGTGGTGTCCCCCAGGGATCAGTGCTGGGCCCAGTCCTGTTTAATATTTTTACTGATGATCTGAATGAGGAGATTGAGTCCACCATTAGCAAATTTGCAGATGATACCAAGCTGGGGGGGAGTGTTGATCAGCTGGAAGGGAGGAGGGCTCTGCAGAGGAATTTGGATAGGCTGGAGAGTTGGGCTGATTCCAGTGGGATGAAGTTCAACAAGGCCAAGTGCCGGGTCCTGCACTTTGGCCACAACAACCCCTGCAGCGCTACAGGCTGGGCACAGAGTGGCTGGAGAGCAGCCAGGCAGAAAGGGACCTGGGAGTTTGGGTTGACAGGAAGCTGAATATGAGCCAGTAGTGTGCCCAGGTGGCCAAGAAGGCCAATGGCATCCTGGCCTGGATCAGGAACAGTGTGGCCAGCAGGACCAGGGAAGTGATCCTTCCCCTGTACTCAGAGCTGGTGAGGCCACACCTGGAGTGGTGTGTCCAGTTCTGGGCCCCTCAGTTCAGAAAGGACATTGAGGTGCTGGAGCAGGTCCAGAGAAGAGCAACCAGGCTGGTGAAGGGACTTGAGCACAAATCCTATGAGGAGAGGCTGAGGGAGCTGGGGTTGTTTAGCCTGGAGAAGGGGAGGTTCAGGGGAGACCTCATCACTCTCTACAACTTCCTGAAAGGAGATTGTAGCCAGGTGGGGTTGGTCTCTTCTCCCAGGCAACCAGCAGGAGGACAAGAGGGCAGGATTTTAAGCTCTGCCAGGGGAAGTTGAGATTGGATATTGTAACAGGGGGATTGCCGAAGTGAAACCAGTGCACTATTGAAAGTTCAGCAAAACAACATTTATTACAAGGAAGTAGCAAACAAAATGAGAAACCGAGAGACAGGAAAATGAAGGAAAACGAGCCCCCTAGACAACCCCCCCACTCACTCAGACATTACTTATGAAGTTGTCATACATACCGACGCCAGAATGCATAGAATTCCCCATAGCAGAAGCTGCATCCTCAGAGTGTTGGCAGGCTCACATGATAGCAGGCGTCCATGCAGAGGTAATGTTGTCCTCCAATGAAGCTCCAATGAAGCTTGCATCCCCTCGCAGCAGGAGCTATCTGCTCTTTATACAGTTAAACTATGATGTCTGGGCTAGTGGGTTGGCAAGTGTGGCCAGCACCACCCAGCTAGAGGCCTTCGGTCCCTCCCCCCGTTATGTAAGTGGTACCCCTTCTGCGCATGCATGTACACGTTAGAAATTCCCCTGCACCTGCGTGCTGCACATTGGGGGTCTTTTCTAAATGAGTCTGGGGGCTTACTTCATCATCTTCCTCTTCACTTTCTCCTTCAGATGTCCTTGGAGGGCCATCAGCCAATAGTGAGGCCCCAATTAATTTCAGTTTATCTAGGATGCTTCCTTCAAGGACAAACTTCTTGTTTATCAGTGCTTGTTTTCTTATAAGTTGGTAGGAAAAGAGCAGAATCTCACATGTGGCTGGGCCAAAGAAAACCAAAAATTAATAGAGTCTATTCAAGCACGAATACAGGCATTAAGAAGAAATTTTTTACGGAGACATTGGACTGGGCTATCCAGGGAAGTGGTGGATTTACCATCCCTGGAAGTTCTGAAGATGAGACTGAATGTGGCACTTAGTACCACTGTTTGGTAACCATGGGTGTTGGATCAAGGGTTGGACTTGATGATCTCGGAGGTCTTTTCCAACTCGGTTGATTCTATGATTCTATACATAATAACTTGTGTTTGATGTCAATGGAAGTGAATTCTCTGGGATTTTTGACATATTTGTAGTTTGCAGCCAAGTGGGAACAAGAAGTTTCATTCTGGTGGATAGTTTCATTCTCCCATTTAAAACAAAATAATGAAACACTAGTATTTCACAAATTATTTGCTGTGGAAAAAACAAAGTGAAATTTAAGGATAAATATTTCAAAAGAATCACAGTTTGATGTATTTTTTAACTTTTTTCCAGGTCTTTTTTCTGTACAATAGATAAGGGGAAAGGGAAATGGAGTTATTTATGGACTTAAATATATGGAGCAAAACTGTATTTTACAATTTGAAATACTGTTGGTTGTAATAATTGGTTGCAATAACACAAAATTTGCAATTTTTCCTTTTAATGCTGGCTGTTGGAAATGTACTTTAGTTAGGCACAAAATTACTCTAAAATTATTTTCACTTTTTTTTTTTTCTCTTTAGCACTGTAAGAAGGACTAAGGCTAGGGGCAAAATAGATACGTTTTCTAAAAATGAAATTTTCTCATTTAAAAGTACTACAAAGACATTTGTGAAAAAGTGGAACCAATTCGTTTTAAAATATTTAAAATAAATATTTAAGTAAAGGTCTATATTCTAGACCAGTTTATTTAGCCATTTTTCACACATTGTTTGCTATGGAATTCCTGTTGTAGTAGATTGCATATGTGAAACTTAGTTCTGTGAGATGACATCTTTTCCCTCAAAGGTCTGTCATCAAACTTTGTCTCACAAATGCTAAATTGGTGCTAGCTGAAACAATCTACATGCTTTCCAGTTTTACAGACCCATTCCAATGTCTTCCATGATGTTTCTCCCACCATATCCAAAAAGACTATCCCCGCATTTCAAACTCAAGAGCGGGGCATATCTCTGAATATCTGAGGAGCAGCATATACTGCAAATGAGTCTTCCTGAAAAAAAAACAAAAAAGTATTTATGATGGAAAGGAAGGAAAATTATGCAAATAGATTAATTTATGTTTTTTACAGTTCTGTAATTTTCAGCATATCACTCATGACAGACCAACAAAAAATATTCAGTGTCATCCAGAGTATTTCATATCATAGAGTCATAGAATCATAGAAACAGATGGGTTGGAAAAGACCTCTGAGATGTCAAGTGTAACCCTTGATCCTCTACCACCACAGTTACTACACTATGGCACCAAGTGCCGCATCCAGTCTCATCTTAAAAACCTCCAGGGACGGAGAATCCACCACCTCCCTGGGCAGTCCATTCCAATGTCTGATTATCCTCTCGGTAAAGAATTTCTTTCTAACATCTAACCTAAACCTCCCCTGGCAGAGCTTGAGACCGTGCCTTCTTGTCTTACTGATCGCTGCCTGGAAAAGAGATCAACCCCCACCTGGCTACAGCCTCCTCTCAGGGAGTTGTAGAGAGTGATGAGGTCTCCCCTGAACCTCCTCTTCTCCAGGCTAAACAACCCCAGCTCCCTCAGCCTCTCCTCATAGGAATTGTGCTCAAGTCCCTTCACCAGCCTGGTTGCTCTTCTCTGGACCTGCTCCAGCACCTCAATATCCTTCCTGAACTGAGGGGCCCAGAACTGGACACAGCACTCAAGGTGTGGCCTCACCAGAGCTGAGTAGAGGGGAAGAATCACTTCCCTGCTCCTGCTGGCCACACTGTTCCTGATACAAGCCAGGATGCCATTGGCCTTCTTGGCCACCTGGGCACACTGCTGGCTCATATTCAGCTTATCTGTATCATCACAGAATCACAGAATATGCTGTATTGGAAGGCATACACAAGGATCATCACATCCAGCTCCCAGCCTTGCCAGGGACCATCTCCAAGACTATCACCATGTGCCTGAGAATATTGTCCAAACACTTCCTGAACTCTGTCATGCTTAGAGCTGTGACCACTGCACTGAGGATCCTGTTCCAACCACCCTCTGGGTGAAAAACTTCTTCCTGATATCCAACTTAAACCTCCCCCAGTTTAGTTTCATGCTATTCCCTTGAGTCCTGTCACTGGTCACAAGAGTGAAGAGATCAGTACTTGCCCCTCCACTTCCCCTCATGAAGATGCTGAAGACTGCAATGGGGCCTCTCCTCAGTCTCCTCTGCTCCAGACTGAACAGACCGAGTGACCTCAGTCACTCCTCATAAAGCTTCCCCTCAAGACCTTCTAGCATCCTCATGGCCCTTCTTTGGATGCTCTCTAGTAACTTAATGTCTTTTTTACATTTTTTACATTGACCAAAACTGCACATTATATGGAGGCCACACCAAAGCAGGATAATCAGGCCGCAAAGCAGAGCAAATCAGTCACCTCCCTCAACCAGCTGGTGATGCTTTGCCTGATGCCTGATGCCCCCCAGGACATGGTTGGCCCTCCTGGCTGCCAGAATATACTGCTCAAGAGGTTTGGATGTGCCAGAAGGTAATGTATTAGTCTCTTATCTCTGTCACTGGCAATACATGGCTTTAGGAAAACTCTCATTAGAAAAAACCAATCATATGGCTGCTTTTCTAAAGACTTTTCCTGATAACATTTGATGTAAGGATTAAGCAGCACAGTAGCCTGAACAACATTGTTTTCATGAAGATACTTTCTTAGTTTTTTTTCTACTAAACCCTGAATTTAAATATGCATATTACCCATAGGAATTTATGCAAATCCTTATAGAAGTGTGGGGGGTATTACGAAAATAGTAAATCTTTGACTTAAAAGTTCAAACCTCATCAGAAAGTATTTTCTGTAGGTTTAATGTCCAAAAAATAATTCATGCAATGTAGCAGTTAATCAGGAGAGACAGCTGTTAATTTTTCAATGGCATTTTTCATTCTTTCTTATCTTTATGTCCTTAAACGACAGAAAGAAACAGTCTTATGAAACAGAAATTTTCCTTTCTTGGCTCTTACACTTCCTCTTTCATTCATTTTTGAGGGGAACTTAGGGCTTCTGCTGAAGGTCATACACCTCTCCCTTGAACCTCCTTCTCAGTAGATGTGACACTTTCTTAGATTCTGAGCAGCTAGCCAGTATCAGGGTGTCCATTCAACTGCCTTCAGCTACATCAAACCATATTAATGCTGCCAGTGATAAGTCTAATAAGAAAAGGGAATAAATACCATCTGGACAAAATTCTCTCAGGGTGCTCCATGTCTTTTTTATCCCTCAAATATGAGAGCAGTACATTCATTAAGTTGCTGAGAGTAATCACACACCCAGGTCCTGCTCACTAACTGGTTGTTGAGTGCAGCTCCCCAGTGGATCTAGCCTCAATAATATGTTTCAGGAATTCAACAGCAAGATTAAGTCACTTTTGGCTTCCTCTAGACCTAGTTGGCCCAGTGAGTGGCTTAAATTAATTGTCTTTTTTTATTCTTTATTGCAGCTGACATGGTGGTTGGTTAGGACAGCTGTTGAGCATGACTAGGCATAAGTTATTAGCATCACACATTGCAGCTGCACATAGGCAACTATATCATGAGTGTGGCTGCACCTCTTCTATAGCTCCTACCACTGCAGCTAAGGGCTGAAGTTGTGGGGGTCAATTTCTTCTTTTCTTGTTAGTGCTGGTCAATAATAAGGAAGGCTGCATCATTCCTTTCCTAGGACCTTTTTCCTCAGTCATAAAAATGTGGTAGTCTGTCTGATGTGAAGCAACCACAATCTTTTATTTGGGAAAACATGAAGAACTAGCAAATCATGCTTGGCTGCCACCTACATCTGGCAAGAACTATTCCCATAAACTCTCTTTGTTGGACTGAAAATTTCACAGTGGAGTTTCACTGCACAGCTGATGAGGCAGCATCAGCCATTCAGAGAACTGTTGTTTATGGACGCTGAGAGGAATGGAGCTGCACACCACAAAGAGTTCAATTTCGGGATTTTTCCACCAATCCTTTTTGGTGTTCCCCTTTTTATTCATATTCTCTCATAAAGAGCACTTGGTGTTTTTCTTTAGTTGACCACAATTCCCAGGATTGTCCTAAACCAGTGCCTTAAGCCCACACATTCACCTTGCATCATGTGGTGGTTCTGTTCAGCCACAAGAGAAAAACACACACTGTCATGCAGACAGTGGTTTTCCACTTGGAGAAATGCAACATTTTCTCATTCTCATTTTCTCAAAGCACTTAGCCAAGGTTGGTCCTCCCTTTTGATTTCAATTAACTAAATGCAGATGCAGAATGACTCAGCTTGTTCCCACATTGTTTAAAAAAGGAGGTGTCTTCCAATCTGTACCACATCCTGCTCTTCAGGTATGGACACTGAGGTACATAAAAGCAAACCAGGTGATCAGATTAACATCTAAGTGCTGCTGTGCTGAATTGCTATCCATTAATTAGACTGTACTAATACTATACTCTTAATGAGATTTTCAGTTTTGTTTGTTTTTTCCTATGATAACACTTTTATTTTTCAAAAGGTAAATTTGAAAATGCCTCTGACAGGCTAGTGGTGTGCTGCTTGAGTTAATTAGAAAGATAAAATTTGGGATGGTAATATATAACTGTGTGCTACAGTAGGTATAAGAATAAGAATATTTAGCTAGTCTGTCTATTTTATAGACAGCACAGTCAGTAGTAAAAAGACTAAACCTAGCATATTATAATCAACAGAGAGTGTTTATTTTTATAGTAATAAATGTCATAAAATCTTGTGGCAATAATAGTTTTTCCTGGCTGAACAGTAACTAATATATTCTTTTTTATCTCCTGTAAGTCTATTGCACTGTTGCTCAGTATTCCCAAATGAAAGCTGTCAGCCAACAAGAGTCCAATCAGTGACTTAGTAATGTCCCTAAACAGTTTCCACTCTCAGTTCAAGCTGCAGATTATTTACTTTTCTCACTACTCTAAAACTCTGAGTCTGTTATTCTTAACTTCAGGGCAATATCATGGTCCCTGTACCAAAGGTGAACCTTGCTGATGGAGCTGTTCCTTTGAGGATTTCACTTTTGCAGATATCTTCTGTGGGTTGGGATGTATCTCAGTAGCACTAAGAGCTGCAGTTTCAGTCATGCAGTCTGGACGATTTTTGTTCAAAAGTTCAACAAAACTAAGACACTACGAGTCAGCAGCAAAGAAGTGTACGATCTCTGACAGTGGGCAGTATGAAGTTTAATAAGACCCTCTCCCTCACAAACTTTCTCACCTCTGTTCCCCTCACCTCCTTTCTTCTACACGTGATTTCAAGATGCCATGGTTTGAGTGTGCAGCATTGGCAGTTTTGCAAGTGTATTAGCTATGTGAGATACAAGCTGTACATGGCTGAGTACAAAAAGTTTTTTTCAAATTCACTCATCTGATCAAGCAGGAAAAGTGCCATCAATGTTCTTATATTGAAACACAAACGAAACACAAACTGCAAAGTGACAAGACTGTGTAACAACCCAGTGGTAGTGATTATTTTCAAAGCATAACTTAATGATATTTAGCTCTGACCTGCAAGTGAAGCAACCTTTAGGTTTTCTTTCATCAGAATATTGCAAGGCTTTAACCATTAAGGTAGGACATGTGTAGTGAATACTTAATAATGAATGTTTTCAATTTTTTTTTTATTTTTTCTAAGTCCATTTTTTTCCAATTCCATTTTTTGTTTTGTGCAATACTAATCATAAAATTCTGATAAGAAAATAAAGCTTTAATTGTAACCACAGTTCTGTCAAGAATCTCTAGAAGAACTTGTCTGTTCCCTTAGTGTCAAGTGACAGTGTGTTAAAAACAAATAAAAATTTCTGATTTTATAAGTTTGTGAATACAGAGTTATTATAAAATAGGTAACAAGGGAAAATATATTTTTAATCCAAATTAGAGCTTTTTAACTTCTACTCAGTGTTCACTCATGTTTCCCACAATACAAGCAGCATTAGAGCCTTTTTCTTTCTGGAGAATAAGTAGTGAACCCTGACAATGAAAGCAGTGAACCCTGGAGGCCACCAGCTGCTGATAAAACTTCCCAGAGAAACCAGAGAAAGGTTTCTACTTTAGTCCTTCTCTGTGCTGACCACAAAGCAACAGGGCATTGTGGTGGCTGAATATTTTGCTGTTGCCTTTGGTGTATAATGCAGTGCTGCACAGAAAGATGCAAGCTAACTGAGATGGCCCAATGAGATTCTGGGATAACACTGTTTCCAATATGTAAGTTAAATTGCGTCACCCAAACTTGGATATCACTGTGCAGTGCTCAGTTCTGTAATACAGACTTTGAATACAAGTTATTGCTGCAAAGTTATTGCAGTTCTTCCTGAGATTAAAACCAGCATAAGTTGCTTCAGCAATTTAGGAGTGACCATCATAAGGGGTAAAACAGTGACAGCTCAGTAGTTATGTGTGACAAGTATTTACTATGTCATTGCTTCAGAACAGATTGTGAACTATGGTTTTATTGGAGTTGGGGAGAGGGAAGTAGAAGGCAGTGCTCTGGGCATAACTCCTGGAAACAGCAAGGAAAATAGATGCTGTTATGTAATAGGTTAGTTCTAACTCTACCAAGGGCACTAGGGACCTCAGTCTATCCTTTTCTTTTCTTTTTTAAAAAATGCAGCTAAAAATTGATTCTCACATGAAATTGAGAGAAGAGCTGTAGGTGTCCAATGTTCACACACAATGTTCCCTCCACTTGTAGCAAACATGCTCTGCCATAAGTTCACATCCTGAGGAACTCTAAGGGGAAGAATAAATCAATGTTTTTTATCTTAAATTTCCTCCTGTATAAATCTCTATTTACACTGCTTTGTTCTCACAGGCTAAAAGAAAGTGTTATATCAATTAAAAACAATTCACAGGGAATGGCTCCCTTGGAAAACCATAATACTGACAAAACTGATTTCCGGCCTAGTTTGCCAGACAAATCTGCATGAAATTTCCAGTTTTTCCATATCTGCATGAAATCCCTAGATTGTGTGTTTTGTTGTTTTTTTTTTTTGTTTTTTTTTTTTTAAATGTGCCTGTCAGACATACACTAAACAAGGAAACTAGCATCTGTCATGTGAGGTGGTTGTTTTTCCTGTTATTCCTGGAGGGAAAAACTCTGTAGGAAATCCATATTAATTGAACACATGAAATTCACACTTAGATATGTGTGCACATTAGCAGAGGAAAAGTGTACTAAAGGAAGCAAAAGTAAAGAAAAAAACCCCAAAGTAAATTTTGTTTCAAAACCATTCTGAAGAAAGAATAAGACTTTAGCAGTTTCTTTTGCTGGTCAGTGAGAGGAGCCTGTGTATTGCAACTCACTTGCTTGTACAAGCAAGGCGGTAACAAAGCTGAGTGTTACAGCTTCAAAATATGAACCAGCCAGAATGGATGGGAATGCAAACGTTCCTTTGATGTAATATTTAGTATCAGTCCTTTCACTATAACAGAGCTGAATGTTACAACCTCTGGGAGAAAGGAAGAGAACAAAATATGAACCAGCCAGAACGGATGGGAATGCAAACCTTCCTTTGATGTAATATTTAATATCAGTCCTCTCAGTTTTGGTTACTGGGAGAGAATCAGCAAACACACCATTAAGACCCAATGACAAGTCACCCTCAAGAAACCTGCACCTGCAATTAAAAGAAAAAAGGAAACACATGGATTAAAATGATATATATAAGCTGTCGAAAAGTTGAAAGAAATAATAAGCGTAATTTCTGTATTGTATTTTTAGATTCCCAAATTGAAATTAGCTATTTTGACTTCTCTCCTTATTTAGTACAGCCTTTTTAATCTACATATTTTCTGAGCTTTTAAAGCACAAATGCTTAACTCTTTGCATGGCAGTTATATTTCTAAGCAGATTTAAAGACATTTCCTTCACAGATCAAGGAAAATCAATATTGGTAGTTCATCTTAAATACAAACACTTATTAATTTTTTATAATCTTCAGAGAATTTTGTTATCTATGTGTGTATTTGAGTGAGTAGGTTACAAAAAAAAAAAAAAAAGTAACTAAGAATTAATGTTGCCTTAAGCTGAAAACTCATACAGTATCTGTTCGGAGAGATTTATATTCTAAAAGTCATGGATGTTTAAAATTACTTTTCAGTCTCCATGGAAACTCTTCACTGGGTTACTGCAATCACAATTTATATATATATATATAAACAAAAGCATGGGTACTATGGCTAGAGGGGAAGTCTGGGTTTATGTGAGGTTTTTAAAGGGCTTTTCTTACTGGCTGCTGTAGTAAAACAGTCTTCCAGATCCAGTGTGCTACTAAGAAAACAAAAACTAATATTTTCCTCACATTTAAGTTAAGGTTTTAAATGTTTACCTTCCCAAGGAGAGAACTCCCAGGGCTCATGTTTTCAAGAAGTTTGGGATATGTTACAAGCTCTTTTATGAGACTATCTAAACTGCAAGCTTTAAGCTAAAGCTTAATTTGTTTTAATTCCAGTTCTATTCTTAAAAAAATATCTCTTTCCCAATAAAGTCACACAACAAAAATCCAGTCAGAGCTTACAAGTGCTATTCTGTAAGCTTTATGTGAAATGTCCCAGGAGGCAGAGGGGAGCTGTGGGAGGGGGTGACAAAATTCTCATTCTCTTTAAGATACTGAAAAGTGCTACTGATCCACTTAGCAAACAGGGAGTGCAGGCAAAGAGAATGAATGGTCTGAGGAACTGTTTTAGAGAACATGGCAAAATCCCAACTGAACAGAAAGGAAGTTTTTAAAGGAGGCATCTGACAAAGGTAATAGGTTCTCCAAGTCAGCCAAGGACAAGCAAAGATGTTTGTCAAGAGTGGCAGTTCTGTTGAAGAGTAGATATATTCTAGTAGTGAAGGACTGGAATGTGATCAGACAGTGAAGGCTGTGGATCTGGTCTATCTGGACTTCAGCAAAACCTTTTACACTGTCTCCCCTAATATACTCCTGGAAAAGCTTGTATCCCACGGCTGGCTGGAGGGCCAGGTCCAGAGAGTGGTGATGAACAGGGCTGCATCCAGCTGGTGGCCAGTCACCAGTGGTGTTCCCCAGGGGTCGGTGCTGGGCCCAGTCCTATTTAACATCTTTATCAATGATTTAGATGAGGGGATTGAGTCCATCATTAGCAAATTTGCAGATGACACCAAGTTGGGAGGGAGTGTTGATCAGCTGGAAGGCAGGAGTGTGGAGGTATACAGCAAGGCTGTGGAGCCTAGCAGCAAAGAAAGAATGTAAATAAGAGGTGAACATCCAATCTTAAGTGAAGGCTGGAAATAATATACAGATAACAGAGCTAAGAATAGTTTTGGTATGTAAGATTTTACTGTCAGAGTGTGAGTGCAGCTGTGTGAGAACAAGATGTAATATACTGAATGAAACAATAAAAAGCTGAATGTAGGCCATCATCATAAGGTGCCCAGTTTTTATTTCATGGTCGTCCTCAACACACAACAACTGGTGACTCCCAGTGTTACAAGCCAGGAGGGATCACAGCTAATACCGACGAGACTCCCACCCTCATCTGGAGTCAAAGTGGACTTGATCCCCGTTGAAGGATCGGAGATAATTCCCTGAGAGGAATTGAAGCCACAGGTTGAGGTGCAGTGAGGACGAAGCCCAGTGAAGCTTAGAGCAGCGAGGCGCTGCGAAAAAGGGGTCAGGACTCGAGTTTTCTTGACACCTGAGGCAGGTGAGCCACCGGGAACTTTGGGGGCATAATGGGACCAGTTAGAGTCCAGGTGGAAGTGCATAGTTGACGCTTGAAATGCACTGCTTAGACAGCGTGACGATGATGATGGCCGCTCACGACGTGAAGTTCAAAGAAACGATGGTTCTGAGCGGGGTTTGCAGTGGAACGGGGCAGGGGGCACTGTGAAGCGGCAGAGCGAAGTAGCAATGCTGTGTGATGAGCACTGGCGGGGCGGGGTGGCTCGTCTCTGCAGACCCAAGCCGGGGCCGGGGCTGGGGCCGCCTGAGATTGCGATCAAAACCGCTTCCCCCTGAACCCGCCCCCGCCATGTGTGCTGAAGACAAGCCGAGACAGAGATGCAGTGCAGGCTGGAGGGGTTCTGAGAAAATACGGGAAGGCAGAAGCCCAGAGTACCCTTCCCCTCCCCCCCTGCGCCATACTACAAAGGAAGGCATTTGAACAACACTATGCCGATATAAACACGGTCGCTATGGCAACCATTCACTGTGGAATTCCACCGAATGTGTAAAGCCCGCCCCCAACATTCTTTGAACTTTTAACAATGTTAATGAAATTGAACAAGAGGCAAAAATATGTTTGCTTTGCAAGTTATAATTTCATCACAACAGTCACTCACAGATAGAAGACACGGAGTTAAACATTACTACTCTAAGACTCAAAAACAAAGCTGCTGTGAGAGTTGAAGGGACATCTTGCTGGCAGTGCCGATCCAGGTTTGCTTTCCGGAGACAGCGGTGGGAATGTGGTTGCCTTCGGCAAGCACAGCCAGGAGCCTGGATAGCTCAGTTGGTAGAGTATGAGACTCTTAATCCCAGGGTCGTGGGTTTGAGCCCCATGTTGGATTCGCCAGAACAGCAGGTGGACTGGATATGGTCCCGAGGCTGACCCTGTCGTTTTTCCCCCCGCCCCATGCAGTCCCTCTGCAGAACTGCCTGACTCTCTCATCTGTTTCTGCCACGATAACTACTTAAAACTGACTGAACTATTAATGGGAGCGGTTTGTAAGCTTTTTGTTAACAGTGGAAACAACTGGAAGAGGCAGATGGACAAGAGCCGAGACTTAACTGCTTTCCATACATCGGAGATACCAACATCCGGAGGGCACGGAGACAGCGATGTCATGGAGCGCCAGCACACAGCGGAGCATCTATGCAAAACCGTACTGAAATCAGACCGGAGGCAGCGCAGGGCGAGCAGAGCCAGAGCGGGGCACACTGCTCCCTGACGGGATCAGGCCCCGCCGCCTGAGTTGAGGAGGGTCCTGGAGGACCTGCAGTGCTCAACAACAACAACAACAAAACTCAGCTGTTTACTGAGTTTGTCGCAGTTGACAGAGAAGTGGAACTTGATGAGGAATAGTTAAGAGTTTAGGAGATCTGCTAATGATCCTAGTTGCTGAGGTTTTGTAATTGCAAATTACACCTTCCTTCTTTTCCCCCTTCCTGGCATTACGTTAAGGTATATTTCAGCTGGGAATTTAAAATTACTACAAGATGCAAAATGCAGAAGTTCCTTAAGTTCCTTAGCTTTTGGTATTCTAAAACAGGGCTAACTCACTCATAGAACAAATTATTGTCAAGAGAGCATTTTACACACCGAACATATTTTCAAAACAAAAAAAACAGGGGAGAAGAATATGCATGCACGTAAAACAGGTACTGGATCAAAAATGGATCTCATTTAGGTTTGTTAAGCTTTATATTCCTTGTATTGATTCCTCTTCAGGACAGGTGCAGTTGCTGAACATGACCATCACAGATGGCAAACTGAGAAGCTAACAGCCAGTAATTCTTGGGATCTGAGATGTGTGGTTGAAATGCAAAAATATAATAAAAATTCTAGCTATGAGTGAGGAGTGATTGAGGTGACTGGGAAAAAAGCTGTATGAGTGAGAAAAGCTGTGTAGATATCTATGTGTATGAACTTAAAATACTTTATGAGTGTCAAGATTTAAGAGGATGTGTTATATAAATTTGATTATGGTAAGTTGATGCATGCTAGCCTTCGAAGATTGGAAGCAAGAATCAAAGAGTTGCAAGTTGATGCTGGTCAAGACTAGCTAAATAGTCTGTTTAGTAGATGGGAACTATCAAGATGACTTTTGTATATAGTCAGAACAAGGTTGCTTGTGTTGCTTACTGTTGTAGTTGTGCTACTGATGTTGCCATGTTTGGTGTCGTGTTTGCAAATGGCCCTACAAAGGACAACCTAGGCAATTTTTGTGGCACAAATACAAAAAAGGGGGAATTGTGGAGGTATACAGCAAGGCCATGGAGCCTAGCAGCAAGGAAAGAATGTAAATAAGAAGTGAACATCCAATCTTAAGTGAAGGCTGGAAATAATATATAGATAACAGAGCTAAGAATAGTTTTGGTATGTAAGATTCTACAGTCAGAGTGTGAGTGCAGCTGTGTGAGAACAAGATGTAATATACTGGATGAAGCAATAAAAAGCTGAATGTAGGCCATCATCATAAGGTGCCCAGTTTTTATTTCATGGTCGTCCTCAACATACAACAATACAGGAGGGCTCTGCAGAGGGCCCTGGACAGACTGGAGAGTTGGGCTGATTCCAGTGGATGAGGTTTAACGAGGCCAAGTGCCAGGTCCTGCACTTTGGCCACAGCAACCCCCTGCACCGCTACAGGCTGGGGGCAGAGTGGCTGGAGAGCAACCAGGCAGAAAGGGATCTGGGAGTTTGGATTGACAGGAAGCTGAACATGAGCCAGCAGTGTGCCCAGGTGGCCAAGAAGGCCAATGGCACCCTGGCCTGTATCAGGAACAGTGTGGCCAGCAGGAGCAGGGAAGTGATCCTTCCCCTGTACTCAGCGCTGGTGAGGCCACACCTTGAGTATTGTGTTCAGTTCTGGGCCCCTCAGTTCAGGAAGGATATTGAGGTGCTGGAGCAGGTCCAGAGAAGAGCAACGAGGCTGGTGAAGGGACTTGAGCACAAGTCCTATGAGGAGAGGCTGAGGGAGCTGGGGTTGTTTAGTCTGGAGAAGAGAAGGCTCGGGGGTGACCTCATGACTCTCTACAACTCCCTTAGAGGAGGTTGTAGCCAGGTCGGGGTTGGTCTCTTCTCCCAGGCAGTAGGACAAGAGGACATGGTCTCAAGCTCTGCCAAGGGAGGTTTAGGTTAGATATTAGAAAGTTCTTTACAGAGAGAGTGATCAGGCATTGGAATGGCCTGCCCAGAGAGGTGGTTGATTCACTGTCCCTGGAGATTTATAAGATGAGGCTGGATGTGGCACTGAGTGCCATGATCTAGTAATCACAGTGGGGTTGGATCAAGGGTTGGACTTGATGATCTCGGAGGTCTCTTCCAACTCAGTTAATTCTATGATTCTGTGACATCCTTCAGAGCTTTCCTCAAGCCAGTTTCTGCAGTAGGTGAAGGGTAGAAGCTCTTGCTGAGGAACACAGCACTCACAGTGGAATGGGGATCACAGGACAGTGGGAGATATCGCAGGGACCTGCAGGGACCAGAAAATGCCATTAATCAGAAGGAGTTGAGTGAGAGCTGTGGAATAAGGCAGCTTGGATCACACCCCACCTGTCTTTTAGACTGTGACAGGGTTGAAACAGGTGGGCTCACACACCAAAATCACTGGGGAAAGGCTGCTGGAAACTTGTCTTTATTAGGTATTTCTATTATTTATCTTTATTTAATTCATACATCCCCTCATGCTGATTTCCCTCCTTAGTCTCTACTGCATCACCTTAAAAATAATTTCTCACTACTTTCTGGCTGTCTTCCATATCCTCTGTTTCTTTTGGTGTTCTTAGTTTTTCTCCTGAATCAAGAACATCATCACCTTCTCAAGAATCCGCTTCCAAAAATGGGGTTTATCCCCTCTTCACTTAACTGGCAAAAGACTTCATGAGAAGGTACAAAGGAGGAAAGGAAAAGGCTTTTGCTAGCAAGAAAAACAGCACCACAGACTGAGAACAGTTTATAAAGTAGAAGGAAGTTTGTAAAATATATTTTAAAAAGTCTTGGAATTATTTTGTTTTCAGTTCTGGTCTGACAGAGCCCACTCATGAACATGTGTATTGCTGGAAAGTCTCTGATACAGATTTTTTGCATTTCAGTCTGATTTTTTATAATAAATTTTTGAGGTTGACTTTTCTGACTGCAAATGTTATCTTGAAAACAATGCAGCAAAAGAACAAACAAGGGTGTTTCAGTATTGATCTGGTATATTACCACAAAGCTGAAACTGTTGATGACAGTCTTTTCTCCACAAAATCATTTCCTGGGCACTAGTGGCTAGCATGCATTTTCAAAGCACACTCAGCTCCAAACAGCAGACAACTGTGTTAGCCTAGAAGCGCAAGGATGGGTTGGACTTTTATGGGCAGCTCCCTTCTATAAGAACATTGTCAGCTCCTCCCTGAGCATGAATGGTACCCACACTGCTTTCTGAAGGAACAGTTCAAGTACTAGAGTTCATCTCATGAGGTGATGAAAGCAAAGGTTTATGTTAAATAGCAGGTAGGTCAATGCAGTTTGTAGTTCCATGAGATGTGCATACTGAGGAGAGCTGGATAGTTTCTCCTATGGTCCTCTGACCCATTATCCTATACAAAGGAAATGTTTAAGTTTGCTTTTATGACTTCTAGACTAAAGCTGCCTCATATGCAGCCAACTTATTCCCAGCCACAGACTGACTTTGCTAGCTTCTGGTGCCCAGCCAGCCAAAACTGTGGTAGTGTTCTGAAGTGTAAAGCTGCACTGTATGCATATGTTGGATTAAAATGTTGTTGTAGTATCCCACAGACTGCATGTGTCCCTCTCACAGCTTTACTTCCTGGAGGTGGTTTTTGCCTTTGTAAAGGCAAATGTCTTCTGATGTGCAGCAGTCTCACCAAAATGCAACATATTGAAACCAATTTCTAGATTTCATTTTCTTTAATAAAGATGTTTCAGGAAATTAATAAAAATTAAGCTTTACAAGCTGCAAGACCTGTGAAGGCAAATTAAAATGTAGTCTCCTTCTTAGTAGAATACTCGAATACTTGTCTTATTTCCAAGATGTATGTATACGCCTAATATGTTTCTATATTTTCTAGACTTATTCACCCTGCTAATAGTCCAGAGCAGTCAACACTGGTCTCTCCTAGACTTGGATTGAGTTAGAGTAAAGGTCTTGATTTCAATTTTGTGAAAAAGAATTTTTTTGTCCTAGCAGTAAAAGCCATAAAGAGGTGAATGGCATGCTAGAGTAACTATTTTTGATATTTGAATATATTTGAGCTTTTTTTTATTAGGGATTACTGATATTACTCTTAATTAAAAACTCCCAGAAAAGATGCAGTCCTTTCTTCCGTGGTAAGATTTGAACAGAAAAACAGACTCAATACATTCTGCATGAGAATCCTAGGACAAGAAGTGCTCAGAAACACAAGTGTTTGGATTCACTTTTCAGCATTATTAAGTCAATCAGTCAATACAGATTTCATTACCTTCATTTTTATTGTATTGCTTTTTGGAGCTTTTTGTTTATGCTGATGGCACTATCACAATTTCCTAGGTAGCCTCTATTGAGAATTATTGATTCATTGCATTGGATGCTCTCCTTTTTGATTTTTTCCTTTTTACAGCCATGGCCAGTTCCATCCACATAAGAACCTGCTGTTCTCAGAGAATTTCTATAAAGAGTGTATACGTACCTTATCATGAAGAGTGTATACGTACCTGATCATTTGCTTCTGAGCCTTAGCAATGAAGTCTGCTGGGAATGTCTTCCCATTCTGATTAGGATTTAAGCTGTGGGGAAGTGAGGGTGGGATGAGAGCAAGCAAAAAGTATGAAGAAAATGAGATGGAATCTTTGCTGTTTTATCAGGTGACTAATAATTTTGTTGTGTTTTCTTCTTGATCTCTGCTCACGTGAAGATGTAAATCAGGTTATTTGGTGGATGTGGATTGTTTGTTTGGGCTTTGGCTTTTATGAAGATAATTATATAATGAAGAAGAAAAAAGTATGGATGCAAAATAAGAGGGCCAAATGAAATGGTGAAAAGAACGTGGCAGGGGTAGTGTGAGAGATGTGTTAAGAATGTGAGTAGTGAGAACTGTCCTTAAGAAGGATAGGAAAAATTGTAAGAATCACTTTATTGAAGAAAGAGAATTGAGAAATAAAGTGGTTCTGATGTGTTTTCATCAAGTCAGCAGCATTGTCTTTTCTATTCCAACAATTTTCTATTTTTTGGAACTCCCCATATCTCCACTGAAGGCTGACAAACAGTGCATATTTTGTGCTAGCTCACCATGACGGGAAAGGGCAGTGTTGCTCAGCCTGCTGGCCAGGGACAATTTAAAGCCAGAGAAGGTTGTATTTAGAAGCCACAAGATTTTTTCTGCTCAGCCAAGGCATATGCCAAAGCTGGCCAAGCTTCCTAGATTTACCAGCATGCTTGATGCCATCTTTAGAGCTTTAGACCTCCATGGAGTGGATTTCAAGGATATAAGACTATCAACTTTTAGACAAATTCCAGGCAAATTATAAGGCAGAGTGGAATGTTCACAGAAAAAAAAAAAGTCAAAATGTGTGCCTCCTGACATATGTAAAACTATGGAGATGAAAAAGGAAAACAAAATACAGTGGAGCTGAGCTTGTTTCTTCCTCCAGACATTTATCACTTGGTAGCAGCAATGAATATCCATATATTTAACCACAATAATATGTAATCATGTATCTGTAACTTTGTGAACAGGTGGCAAATGTATTATAAACTGGAAGCATAACAAACACCAGAAAGTCTGTTGAGCAAAAAAAATCCAACATTTGGTGTCTTACACACATTAAAGAAGACAGAGACACTGGGTTTTAAAGCATCTAAAAAAACTTCAGCCAGCATGTTGATTCTCATGGTGATCAAAAGGACATGCCCACTGCATTCCCTCAACAAAGTTAAGCCTTGTAGATCAGCATCAATGTTGTGGAATATTTTGTCTATACCTCACTGTTGTGAATGGGTGTTTTAGATCACTCAAAGAATGCATCTAGAGTGCTTTATGGTTATTTTCAAATATGTATGACTGTTAAAGAAGTACTTGGAAGATTACCAGTAAAACCCCATATTTCAATATCTGAAATTGAAGAACTGGGTTTCATCTCTTCATCTTAAACAACTCTGCTGTTTGATGTGCAGCCTGTCCAGTATCACTTTTCTTTCATACATTTCAACCTGTTTTTTGGAATGCTGATCTATAGTGAGTTATGAGATTAAAAAAAAAAAAAAAAAAAAAAAAAATCTAGGGAAGAACGTGCTTAGAAACATGAAAGTATTAGCTTGAAAAAGATTTGTTTTACATGAAGTGCAATCTGTGATGATACGTCATTGACAGATGTCCTAGACAGATTTAATCAGAATAACGGAAGGATATGAGAATGAGTGCTGTAAAATATAGTGCTTATACTTGTATGTTAATACATAACAGGAAAAGCAGAGAATTGAACTTTGGGAACATTATGAACTGCAAAGAAATTATAGCCTAATTGTTGACACTTCGTCCATATGAATGATTTTTATGATGGATTTTTAAACTCTGTTGCAAGAGTGTCAATAATTATCGGCTCTGAACCCAGTATACACTGAAGAAGGACCTAAAAATAAATGCTCTGATAATAATTTTAAGATACACTGTGCCAGAAGTGTGCCCAGTGTTTTAAAGACAGGTAGGTATCCAGGTAGGGAGCATATCCTATCAGACTGGCAGCTGGATACATCATTGGGCTGGGCAAGTCCTGATTCTGTGACCAAACTGGAAAAAAAAAAAAAAAAAGGTCAGTCTGACCATATTCTTTTTATCTCCAAAAGAATATTATTACCAAAGTATGATCTAAAGGTGGATGGAGGGTTGGAGGTGGGGTGAAATATCAGAGTGAAATAAAGACTTTGTTCTCTCTTAAAACTGGAAACAGTCTGTGGTGAAAGGGACTGTGTGGCTTGCCAAGGGCTCCAATTTGCTTTGTTTCCATAGATTGATGTTCTGAGGTACCTTTACACTTTTTTTTGGTGTTTTAAATGTTTTCAGACCTTTAATCTACCACAACAAGATCCATCTGTTCTCCCTGGAAATTATTAGAAAATGTATGGCTTCAGAAAATATGATATATGCAATGACCTAAGAATGACTCTAAAGATCACATTATCGTTAGTTATGGTGATGTGAAGTAACTCTATGTTAGGAAGGCAGTCCAATTATATTTTTACAGTATCACTTTATATAGTTTGCAATTATTTCCTTCCATCATCAGGTGCAGTTGAGTTTCAGTTGGTGAGTTTTTTGCTTTCCTTTCTTTCTTCTCCTTCCCTTGGTTGGAAAGCTTGGGCTTTCCATGATGCCAAGGAAAAGAGAATACACCCAAAATAGTTCAGACCAGATGATAGTTGGTATATGCACCAGTCAAGCAACCTGACTGCTTCTGGGATTTGATGTCATGTTTCTGTGTGGTGCTGCATTGCACTGTATAATTTAGACATCCAGACCTAGGAGGTTCCTTGAATTAGTGAGACATGATGCTGTACACATGCTCTCTATCTGCATTTGTGTGTGTATATATATCCCTACATTAATATTCCTTTCTTCTTTCCCTTTCCTATATCCTGAAGTTTATTAGGATATGATGAGAAAGGTAGATTGATGTAGTTATAGTTACCCTTCTGTCATTAATGCACTCAATAAAGGTCTTCGCAGAACAGGCTGCCAGTTATAATAGGCTTCATGGAAAAATGCCATGAAAAATGTTGGTTCTTAACACAAATAAAACAAAACTTTGGAGTTGAGGTGGTGGAAGACAAAATAATCCTAAATATCTGCATTTATCTCAGGAACTCTATCTCATATTCAAAGTTTTGTAATAGGATATGGAGTGGGTGTTTCCATTAAAAAAAATTTATCTTTATTAATTAAGTAGTTATTGTAAAGAAGAGAATATATTAACCAAAATGGTTTTAAGTGTTCACAAGTACTTCAAATACATTGGAAATAAATTCTTGTAGATGAGATTATGACATCTTTCTTCACTGTTGCTTTTCTGTTCTCAACCATCTGTCTCACTTCAAAGGCTTAAAGTACAGAGGAAAAAGAGTAATGCATTTAAAGAGTAAACAAAGAGTGTTGATGGGAAGACCTTTTTCTATAAACTTTGCAAATAGCTCCATCTTAAATCTATATACAGCAATTGAAAATAGGTCAACATTGAGCATCTTGTTGTTTGATGAAAGAATTCAAACCTGTTTCCAAGGTAACCAATTCCATCCTCTATAAACCTCTGCTGTGCTTCTACCTGTTTTCTAAAGCTGAATGCTTTTTTCATTTCCTGAAGTATAGCTTGAACTTTAACACACACACGTACACACACTCCATATGCTGTTTTGTTTCCATTGTGATGAAGGAGACATGAAAAGTATATAGTTGGTTAATATTTGAACTGTTAATGCAGGTGTCTCAGTAGCACATTTGTAGAGCTATTGTAAGTGATGCCAAGCAGCCCTTGAACAAATAGCTTTTACAGGAATGGCAGATTAATTTTGGATTAATTCCTAGGTACCTGGACATCAGGTCATTATAGTCTCCTTTGTTCTCTGCTCTCTACACAGACTAGGAAGGATACTCTGTTTTATAGAGTAATGAGAATGTGCCAGTAGAGGCAAATTATATTCAGTAATACTATTTAATGCGTAAACTGCCATCTCTCTGTTGCATTAGGTAGCTGGTTCACACATCCGATAACAGCACGTAAAGGCAAAACACTTCAGCAAGTTTTCTTTGCCATTCCACATGCTTCTGCATACATTGAAATATTTTCTCCAAAAGTTAAGAAAGATCATTCTTTTTTTCTTAAAGTTATTTTTTCTTTCGAGACAGTAAGCTCTTTGCTCTACGGAGAGCGTAGAAAAGTACAGAGTAAAGAAGGTACGGCAGGCAATGAAGATACTCTTGCAAAAATATCTTTTTTTATCTCAAAAAAAGTGTGAACGTGATAACCGATTAAGGACATCCTAAATTCCTACTTTAGGGAAGTTTTGTTGCTTACCAGCAAATGTTTCTGTTGGTAATGACTCAGGTCACTGCTAGTTTTTTTTTTTGCTTTTGATCTCTCTTTACGTTTCTAGTGCGAAGTTAATTTTTTCTCTCCTCATATCTAGCATCTTCAAACTCTTAAAGGCCTGTTTGCTTTCTATATGTATTGCATAATAGTAATGCAAATAATTCATTTGTCTTTGACCCTTCATATCTGTGTAAATTTCACTGATTAGCCTTACAGTTCATTATAATAGAATCAATCTCTCTTAACTTTACATTAGGTTTTATTCCAAGCTTGTCACCAAGGCTGTATTTATAATCAAATAAGAGAAAGAAGAATCTAGGAGGTGAAATTCACTTTCACATCTTTATACAGTAGAATGAACTGCTGTCTGCCATGTCCCATGCCTTTGCTTTGACTATGGTAGGAGTCACAGCATCTGGATTGGATGTCTAGGCTTTCAGAGGCTGAAGTTGAAAGTGTTTAATTCTAGCCTTGCTGTATTATGTTTGGGACTTAGGATTGCCCACTGTTCCATGAAGAAGCCATGTAAAAAAGTTGTGGACATTTATGATGAAAATGTCCCATCTGAGGTTAATAATTTATTTTTCTTTCTATTTGGTTTGGGGATTTTTTACAGCCTTAGAGTACTGTTATATTGCTTCTTCTACCAAGCTTTCTAAATTAAAATTATAATACTTTATTATTTGTTCACAAGTTGCTAAACATGTGATCTATCTTGTTTCTGTCCTCTATAATCTCCTTATTTGTCTCAAAAGTGTAGTATGAAAATGTAGCAGAAGTCCTGCAAATGCTGGATAGAATGAATAATCTTTATTCTTGGTAATACCTCGTAACTCTGCCAGGCATCATATTTGTTTTGTCACTGTGTAACCTGCATTCAGTTTTTGGTCGCTGCAGCCCCAGTCTCCTTTTCTTTAGAAACACCATCTTGTCAGTTATCTCAAAGCTCATACTTATGCATTTTCTCTTTTCTTCCAGTAAGTACCATGTCGTATTCGTCTGTATTAAATTCCATCTCACTGATTTCCAGTTGCTCCATCAAGTCTAACAAAACACTTAAAATTCTGATAGCATTCTCTGAAGCTCTTGCAAATGCTTCCCTCCATCTTGGTGTCTACAGAATTGATCAGTGTTTCCCTTATTCTGTCATCCAAGTCATTAATACAGCAGAAAATAGAATCTTATTGACAGCCCATGTTCAGCGTGCCTTTCTAGTTTCAGTGAATCATTCATAGCTAACTTGAGAACAAATTTTAATTTTTTTCAGTATCTCCTCTGCATATTTCCTTTGCTGCTTTATAGAAAATTCCTGTTATATGTTAACCTTACTAAAATCAAGAGGATTCTTATTCATTTTCTCCCTGTAACTTCCAGGTTATTTAAACTATCACTGAAGGCAAACAAATGGGCTTGACAATCTTTGTTACTGATGTAGCAATGTCAGTAGCACATCTGTGGTGGCTAAGTCTCATGAATTTGTTATACCTAAGGAGCCAGGAAACTGTTCAGATGTTTCAGATGTTTCCAGGCATTAAGTGGATTTACTGGTCTGTAATTTCTCAGGTTCTGCTTTTAATTATTTTTTTTTAATGTGTTCTATGCTTTCCTGTGTTTAAGTTCTTGGGTGCCTTCTCCACAGATGCTCAAAGATAATCTCTAATAGTTTAGAGATTATTTCAACAGATTCCTTAATGCCTTAGAAAGAATCAGGCTCTGCTGACTTTAACATGTCTCTAAAAATTTCCTGAACATTCATTAAGATCTTTGCTATTTTGACATGTATTTTTCTCCTGTTATTAACCTTCCATTATGCATAAAAAGTAGTCTTTATTTATAAAGAACAAATAAAATATGAAATACGGGCTATCAAACTGCACTTCGTCAGGTCACCAGGCCAGATGAGTTCCAGCTTATTTTTAATGCGTATATAGAATTTTTATTTGAACTTTATTATTTTCATATTCCCCACAATTGTGGGAGATGAAACTCTGTAAGAATCAGGTTCCTACTGAACCAGAAGGTCTTAGGTGGTTACTCATTAGCTTCGTTCCATGGAAGACACCTTTCTGCTTATTTCCAAACACTTAAAGGCATTTATGCAAATACATTTACTGTGTGGATATATTCTCCTACCTTTTGGCTACTCTGGAAAACCAACTGGGGAGCTAAGCACTTTCTTTAAGGTACACCAGAATCCCCATGATGCACTATCTAAATTAGGGACAAATTAGAGACACAAAACCCAACTCTGCTCTATATTTGATTTGCCAACTAACAACTGTTTTCCTGAGTGACTGAGAGTCACCTCATCTGCTATTTTTTCTGAAAAAAATTTGCAATTTTTACTGTAAAAAAATCCTATCCACTAAATCTTATCATAAAATGATAGAATGGTTTGGGTTGGAAGGAACCTTAAAGACCATCTAGTTCGCACCCTCCTGCTGTGGACAGGGACACCTTTCACTAGACCAGGTTGCTCAGAGCTCCATTTAACATGACCTTAAACATTTCCAGGGATAGAGCATCCACAACTTCTCCTGGCAACCTGTTCCAGTGCCTCACCACCTTCACAGTAAAGAATTTTTCCTTAACACCTAATCTGAATCTACTTTCTTTTAATTTGAAGTCATTTCCCCTTGTCCTGTCACTACACTACTCTTGTAAAAAAGTCTCTCTTCATCTTCCTCTTAGGCTCCCTTCAGGTACTGGATGCTACAATTAGGACATCCTGAAGGTTTCTCTTTTCCAGGCTGTACAAACCCAACTCTCTTAGCCTTTCCTCACAGTAGAGGTACTCCATCCCTCTAATCATCTTGGTGGCCCTCCTCTGGAATCACTCCAACAGGTTCATGTCCTTCCTGTGCTGAGGACCCCAGAGCTGGATGCAGTGCTCCAGGTGGTATCTCACCAGAGTGGAGTAGAGGGACAGAATCACCTCCCTTGACCTCCTGGCCACACTGCTTTGGATGCAGCCCAGGACACAATTGGCTTTCTGGGCTGTGAGTGCACATTGCTGGGTCATGTCCAGCCTTTCATTCACCAGCACCCCCAAGTCCTTCTCAT
Source organism: Myiozetetes cayanensis (assembly GCF_022539395.1). Classification (NCBI taxonomy): domain Eukaryota; kingdom Metazoa; phylum Chordata; class Aves; order Passeriformes; family Tyrannidae; genus Myiozetetes; species Myiozetetes cayanensis. Next base: position 46,323,740 of record NW_026087631.1, read on the forward strand.
CAGGGCTGCTCTCCAGCCTGTATTAATACCAGAGGTTTTGCCAACCCAGGTGCAGCACCTTGCCCTTGGTGTTATTAAACCTCATGATATTCCTATTTGCTCACTTCTTGAGCTTCTCCCAGGTCCCTCTGGATGGCATCCCATCCTTCAGGTGTGTCAGCTGCACCACTCAGCTTTGGGTCATCTGCAAATTTGCTGAGGGTACACTCAATCCCTTCATCTATGTTAATATCTATGAAGATATTAAATAGCACTGGACCCTATATGGACCCCTGAGGGAAATCACTTTTCACTGATGTCCACTGGGACTCTGAGCCATTGACCACTATGTGACCATCCAGCAAATTTCTTATCAATCTAACTCATGAGATCCATCCAGTTTAGAGAGACTTATTTTTTATATTAGCAGAAAAATATTAATGGGCTAACTGCATTTGATAAAAATGAATTTTGACTGAGATTAGACAAATGGTCATGCTTTGTACATAAATTCTCAGCACAATGTTAAAACTTCGAGGTGATTGACTTCAAAGGCTCTTGCCAAGGGATATCATAAAATAAGGATGTGTGATGGCAGTGGGAAGAACAACAATGCTTTGACTAGTGTGCGCTGCTCACTCCTCTGAGCAATACTCTGGAGGTCTGACAAGAAGAGCTTTGGGGTGGTGGATGGTGGATGAAAAGCTGGACATGAGCCAGCAATGTGTGTTCGTAGCCCAGAAGGCCAAATGTGTCCTGGGCTTCATCAAAAGCAGTATGGCCAGTGGGTTGAGGGAGGGGATTCTGCCCCTCTACTCTGCCCTCATGAGGACAACAAAGATGAGCAGGAGGTTGGAGCACCTCTGCTGTGAGGAAAGGCTAAGAGCTACAGTTGTTCATCATGGAGATCCTGGAGAAGAGAAGGCTCTGTCAAGACCTTTTAGCAGCCTTTCAGTACATAGAGGGGGCTTACTAATGAAGCCGAGCAAAGGCCTAAAGAGTTAACTTAGAATGCTTAGTTAGAGATAGAAGCTAGGTCTTATGAATTTTAAAGGATGGTACCTTGCATCCCAGAGAACTACACACCTAGATAAGAACACAAACAAAGAGTTTCTTAAGAGATAAGGGGAGAAATAAGGGCATGAGTCCAAGATCTTGCAAAATTCACCACTAGAAAGTCAGCCAAACAGAGAAAGTTGAATAGTTCAGGAGGAAGACTCCTAAAATATGACCCTCTTTGAGGTTGAAGAAACTGGAATGGCCACCAGAACAGCACTCCAAAAGAGGGCTCCACCCCAGACTCTGCCCAGACTCCACCTATTATGAATATTATGACTAGATGTTGCAATTGTATGAATATGCATGTATAGATGTTGTAATCTCTCACCAAAACTGTATAAATTACCTGACTTTTCACTGATAACTTTGGAGCTAGATTGTCCGGTGTGAGCTGGCTAGCTTTCCAACATTGCTCGAAATAAATACCTTTTGCTGCTAAAGATCCAAAACTTTCTCTGAGCAGTTTCACTGCGCCTTTTTAGGCATCACTAAAAAGCAGAAGAACAACTTTTTACATGGACAGACAATGACAGGACAAGGGGAAATGATTCTAAAAAAAAAAAGATGGAGATATAGATTAGATATTAGGAGGAAATTCTTTACTCTGAGCTTGGTGAGACACTGAAACAGGTTGCCCAAGGATGTTGTGGATGTCCCATCTTTGGGACAGGTTCAAAGCCAGTTTGGATGAGGCTTTGAGCAACCTGATCTAGCAGAAGGTGTTCCTGCCCATGGCAGGGGAGTTGCAAATAGGGGATCTTTAAGGTGACTTCCAACCCAACCCATTCCATGATTCTTTGCATAATTAGAAGAATTATTTGTAGTATCCAAACGGAAAAACACAGAGATCTGAGCAAATCCTTCATTATTATACACAAATCAACCCCCCAGACTTCCAGCATGCACAGGGAATGGTACAAGTGTTGTTGTAATTGGTAGTCTAAAGGCTTTAGTATGTGCCATCAATATACAACGGTGTTAATTTTATTGAGTCAGTGTATTTAAAAACGCAGAAAAGGCTTTGGATTGCCTTGAATACTCTAAAGTCAAGCCACAGTAAAGCAGAATAAAAATAGATATGCTTAAAATGCACAGTATTGTTACAAATATTTATAAAGGGAAGGGTTGTCAAGCTGAAAAAAACCCAAACGTACTTCGTCTGCTTACATGAAAATTAAATCAGAAGGACCTTCTCCCACTACATAATTTGTCTCTGTAAACCACCCTGAAAGTGCTCTGGCACTGGAAAAGTCCCTGCAGGATGTATTTTGCTGTGTTTCTCTGACTTCATAGTTATCTATGTAAGACAGCTGTAGAAGGTACTGACTAACTTCATGATGTCTGTCCCTTTTACCATGTAAAGTTATTCAAGCTCTCCTTCCTAACATCTTCAGACAATATCATGCTTCTGACATGAATGGATTTGAAGATTGTTAAACAGCTTTTTCCATTAATCTACAATTATTTGCAAACTTGTCCCTTCAGTGTTTTGGTTTTTTTTTCTGTAAGAACTACTTGGTGGTGGGAGGGTTTTAAAAAAATCCCTATTATCTATACTTGTCAGAAGACCTTGATTTACTTAACGCTGTACCCAAAAAGATTTCTCCACTTTTTATATGACAATTTTTATCACATTTAATGGGAAAAAATACTTGTTGAACATGAATAAAAGAATTCATTTCATGTAAAAGGCTAAGATCTGGAAACAATATTTTTAAATACTCTTTTATTTTGAGGCCTATAATTTTGTCTTGTATGTGTTTCTCAGATAAAATTATGCTACATATTAAATGAAGGTTCTTTTTTTGTTATTTCCATCCTTCAGTTACAACAAACTGAATGAAGACTTTTGGCTTGTGTACATGTGCCCTACGCTTGTCTTAACTCTGGCGTGCAGCTAAGACACCTGAAACCTTAGGACAGGCTTTCATCCAAGTACCAGGCAGTTGTAGTCTACTCAGTTATTCAGTCCACTATAAGGCAACAGAATAATTTTTAGTACATTTTGAAAACTTGAAAAACAACAGTTTTGCAGAATGAATATGACATGCTTTTGTCAGTGAAACTAATAAATTCATTTGTCTGAACCAAAAATAAAGATGAATGTAGCAATCATTTGTTTTAGGTACATAGGACACTAACAGTTCACAGGACATAAAAATTCCAATTTCTGTGTCATACAGTAATACAGTGTGCTTGTTCTCAGGTCTTGTTTGTATCTCCAGGCTTGTTTTATTTATACATTTCTATGCCAGAGGAACTGGAACTGAGCATCTTGTTCCGAGCAAGCTTTTGCAAAAAATTTATGTATTGGAGTTATTGGGGTTTTAGACTGTATATGTCTCAGTTTGGGTAAGATGGAACTTATTCTATGTATTTAAAGATAGAAGACAGAGAAACAGACAAAACAAACAAAAATAACCCCTCCAAACATGAAGTGTACTCCTCCAAGAAAATGCAACGAGTTTTTTGTCTAGGGACTTCTTTTGGGAATAACGAGTTTTTTGTCTAGGGACTTCTTTTGGGAATAGGCTGGTATAAGACATTTGGGAACTGTAAGAAAAATTAATACCTGCTATTTAATTCCTATTGTGATCTCAGCTTTGAACACATTTTCATCTGTAAAGAAACTGCATCCAAGTTATGTGTGGTACTGTCCTACAAAAATGAAAAAGTAAATAGATCAACAGAAACCTCCAGAAGAACCTTGCCTACAAAACCATGAAATTAGCTAACAGCCTTGGGCAAGAGGAGTTTTTTAGTATTCTTCTCAATTGTGTTATGAATGCAGCCAACATTTTGCTTGGTTATTTAGCTATTGCAGCACGTTGAGCACTGGTTTTCATTAGGCAGCTTGTGATGACACTTGAGGTTTTATCATTTATACTTCTTTAGAGAAGATGAGTAATGAAGATTTTCCCTTCTAATGAGCATGTTTTAAATTTATCAACACTAAATTTTAGGAAGCATGACTTTGTCCATTCATTTTGATTCCTTTAATCCTGCAGAATTTTTTTAGTTATCTTCCATCCTGACTACCTAACATGGATTTTCCATGTGTTCTCATATTATTTGGTTTTTCATAATGTTATTTTTACTGTTTCAAGTAAAATTGGAGGTATTGCTGCTCTTTTTTTACCAAATTAAATATTGGTTTTTTCTTTTCCTCACCAGCTCTTTTTCTATAATGACATTTTAAGGCTTGTACTTTACTGAACTACTTGTGTTTACTACACAAACCTCTGCAACAGCCTGAGACGTTCCTTTGCTGCATCACCTCTCTTTAACTGCTCTTCCTTCATATGTGTTGCTGTGTGTAACTCAGCAGAACAAAACAGCAGCCTAGATCACAACCTAGAGGCATAGTTCATTATCAGATAAGCCCACATACTACTTTGGGTGTAAATATCTGAGAGATACCACATTTAAGCTGTTAGACTAGACCAGGGGGAAAAGTAGTGAGATGACTGGGATTTAATGTGTACAAATCCTCAAACTTCTTTTAACACTTTCAAAATTTTAGCAGTTCAGCTGCTGGGATGATTTAGTGTTTGAATCTGTTTAATGTATATGTGAGCGGTCAAGCAGAGAATACCTCTAACCATTATGTGAGTATTCTAATTGACTCTAAGTGACTATTGAAAATAGACTCGTAAATCCATATTGAGGCGCTTGAACCAAGCTAGTTTAATAAAACTGAACACCAAAATTCATAGCTTAGGACAGCATGACTCCAAATTCTAAATGGCCTTTATTTGAAAATGTCATCAACTTTGAAAGGCCACAGCAAACAAACATTGCAAACAAATCAAACGAAACCAAAACCTGCCAGGATGCTACAGTTAGCATCAATCAGTGATTTATATAGCAATACTTCAGTTTAAAAACACCCAAACAAACAGCTTTTCCTCTTGTCCTAAGTCTGAGAATTAGAAGTTATGATATGTTTGCTTTTCCTTTGACCTCTCTGATCAAAGGCATTAGACCTCCTGCTCTTCACAATGAGTCCTTGGGACTACCTCTGCCACTTTACTCCCTGCCATGGATTTGCAGTCGGCACTAAGTCTGTTACAGTCAGGATTAGAGCCTAGGTGTCCTGCTGTTTGCAGATTTACACTTAGCAGGGCAAGCAACACTGACTGTTTTACCATTAATTCCTTAGCTAAAGATCTGCACACAAGGAATGAGAATGCTGCATGCCTGAGATACAATTTGGGGGAAAAACTGTTGGTACCATCTTTCAGGGCTCAGGATAGATAGCATTGTTCTCAGTTTCCTTCTACAGTGCTATAGTGGAGGTTTTGTCTCTTCCCCAGCCTTTAACATTTATAACTGCATTAAAGAAGTATTACATATTCCTTTTAAAACTCTGAACAGAGGTCATGGATAGAGGCCTATAGGGATCAATTTTGCATTGCCTGTTGATTGTCTGCATAAGGGTTTTATAGGATAAGTCATTTATTTGATGACTAGGTATGCTTAAAGTGGTTGACTAGAAAGCTTTGAACTTCAATGAAGCACAAAAAGCAACCTGTTCATTTAATCAGCACATTTAATTCATCCTGCTTTGCATGCTGTGCCACACTGTCTTCTTTCCATATAAGGATTCTGTAGTATCTTCCTGCAGCACCCCTGTCTCTCTTCTGCATACAGCCAAAGATGGCTTTGTGCATATTGCTTATATATGCTATAGGTCCAGCTCCTTTTTGGTGTGCAGTGTAGCAGCTACCTCCTTCTCATATATCTCATCTCTTCAGGTGAGATTTTTTTATATTCAAGGGCTTTTTTTTTCTTCACACTGACTGAGAGCATGTTCCTAATTTCTCTTGCTTTTAAATATTTATCTTTGCACTGCGTGACTATGTGGGAAGTGAATCAGCAAACTGAGTTTTGATTATAGTAAGAATTTATATCATTGTTAGGTGTGTTCTGCCTTTCGATATTTCTCTTTGTTTATTACTGGTTATTCATTATATTTCTCTTTAAGCAGCCATTGTTTAGAATGCAATGAAGGTTTTCTAATGCTATGCAAAAATTTTACAAAAACCTTCAAAGAAAGATTGAGGAGAGGGAGTAAAGATTTTCTAATTCAGCAATCATATTATATTAAGAAAAAATATAATGTATTTATTCTGGAATTTATTAAAATTAGGGCTATTTGTCTTTTTTCTTGGACTCATTCACTAACACAAAAATATGTAACATGCAATTTGAAAAAAAATAGGACCTTTTATGTTATATTCAGTAGTCTCTCTTTTTTTTAAAATCTGGTTTACCTTCTTATTCTAAATTGTCTAAGAACAGTGATGCACTTCAGCCTTCACAGTGTGTCTACCACAAATGGTAGATAAGGTACTTAATTATTACTTAGTATCTGTTCATGCATACCTCTATCTACTCAACTAGACAGCTTTCAGACAACTCATAATTTCCTTCTCAGTCACATCCTCTCTTCCAAGTCCTTCCCCTGCCAGATGTCCAGAGTGTAGAAGTTAATTTTTTTTTAATGAAATAATTGATCAATGCAGCACTGCTGTGCCAAATGGGAAAAGAGAATATAGATTTAAAAATAGTTGTCCAAAGTGGCTTTTCTATTTCCACTGGAAGACTGAAGCTATCGATGCTCACCTGGAGGTCATGGGATTGCTATGGGAAGCACGAGGTCTATGGGACAAGCCCTGTTTCTCTGAATATGCTCTTCATGTTCCCAGGGACTCTGTGGCTCTCAGGAAAAGAGAGTAGTTCAGTTGCATTCTGCATCCCTTTCCAAATCTCCCACATCTGTGCTTCAGGTTGGCCTTAGATTGCATAAATTTTTTTATATGGATTGTCTGTCTGGCAGGTAGTCATCATTTGAACACAAACCCTGATGAGACTGAACTCCCTGCTTGAAATTTCTTCCAGGTTTTGACTGGAGTTCTTTGTGTTAAATGAGTCCCACTCGCAGTTCACCCAACCTGGAAATCCACGATCCTTGTGAGTCCCTTCCAACTTTGCATATTCTGATTCTGCAATTCATCACACAAATGCCGACTCATGGAGGGCACTTATGTCTGTGAGCAGAGTTATCAGTAAAGTCCTTGTTTTAGAGAATAATCTGGATATAACCTTTTAGCTCTCTTGGGTAACTCTTGAAAAGACAGATTTATCCTCACACTGCAGTAAAATTTGGCACAGGCAGAAACTATTTAAATTCCATTCTATTTGTGGTCTGCAACCCCCATGCCTATAGGGTTAAATGAGCTCAAAGCAGCACACATTGCTAAGAAGACAGTGAGGGCTTGCTGAAGTTTCTGAGGTGTGAAGATTTTATACCCAATGATTTCTTACTCTAATCCCATCAGTTACTGACAAAAGTACGTATAAATGAAGCCAGGTTTGCTGTAACCCCCCCATTGGCCTGTGAACAGCAGAGACCCCACTTTCAAATGTTGCTATGTAGAATTTAGCTTCAGTGAAATCCAGGAATTTTCCTAGATTAAATCAGCCAGAGCCTCTCTTTGTTGTGGGACCTGGTGGTTAATACCATCAGGCTTTTCAGGCATCTTGCTTCCTCCCTTTCAGTCTTTCTTAGCTCTGCTGGTCAGTGTAGAAAACACATACCCACCAAATACACTCACTGTGACTGAGGCGCTGTTTATGAACAAGGAGATCAGATGATGAAAGGAAGCTGGATGGCAGGAGGTGGTGTTGTCTTGCCTCAGACTGTAAACCTTCCACTGTTCTGCCATGCACATTTCCTCTTTGAGTTGTAAGTACTGAACATACCTTAGGGGATTAGCCTTCCCTGGAAATGTTTCAAAACAGCAAAGCATATATCAGTTCATTAGATAGACCATCTCCTGAATTGTTTGCAGAAATCTTTCTCTGGTATGGGACAAATCATCTTGGACGTTTGCTAGTTTGTATCTGTGGAAGATATATGGGGAACTTCACCTGTTACTGTTGTTCTCTAGAAAAATCTTGTAGTCTCTTAGTGAGCTCTAACCCTGAAGACCTTGACAACATCCCAAGTGAGACCCCTCGGAAAAAATTTACCTGATACATTGCAGACATCCATATCCAAATTAAACACATGAGGATCTCTTCTAGTCAATGGCTAGAAACAGTCACTTTTTGTTCATTATTGACCTCATTCTAAATTACTTGTCTAGAATGACTAGATGAATTGCACCCAAAAAGACTTGTGCCAACCCATCTGCATCAGAGCTGTGAAGAGTTTTGACTCTTAACCTGTCTAGCTCTGCCAAGAAAAATCTAATAGAGCTATGGTTATACGGGCAAAAGTTTTACTGTTTTATTTTGACTTGCTATAGGATCATAGTTGGCATTGCATGATAGCTTATTACGTTCCAGGACAATACACAATTTTGTTGATTTAGTTACATATTTCCACACTGAAAACACCTTCTGGCACAACACATAAATTTCCTTTACTCCATGCCTAATAAAGACTTGGTCACGAACTAATTTACTCACAATTACTTGTTTGCAATTGTAGATTTTCATTTCTGGACTGTGTGAAGGAAGTGTTTTATTCTTCTGATTTTTCAGTACATTACTTCACTCTACTCCACAACACACAGCAATTCCACTGAAGACCTTTTGATTTTCTGATGCTTGTCCTTATAATCATTCCATACAAAGATTACTGTCTACCTAAGCATCTGTTTAATGAATGTGGTTATGTCCTCTGAGAGTGGTCTCCATCCACTGAAGTCAGTGACAAAGTCTCAATAAGACACTTTTATTATCAGAGAGAAGCTGTAACCTTAAAAATTTGTTACTTACCATAGTTTAAACAGCATGCTTTAAAGATATCACAGAGAGAGTGAGATTAACTTTTGATAGTTCAACAGGGCCCTAGGAGACATTAGGCTGTAATTTATTTAAATGCCACTGTGTTCAATTTTCAAAAGTGTTAGAAAGTTTTACATCTAATCTCCAAATTTTTTATTAAAAAGTTGTATCTATGCCTGCATGTGTTGCTGACAACTTCTTCAATACGTAGGATTTCCTTTTAAATCTGGGTTATCAGGGCAAGTCCTATACTTTTGTTTACAGAACTGTGATGGAGAACAAAATTCAAATATATACTAGCTGGGCCTTGAGAGACAAATAGATACATTATATATATATGTATATACACATGTATCTATAAACAGAGTTTTTTTTGATTTGTGAACCAAGTAGCATCACTACTAACATTCTGAATAAATACACAACTCTTTTTTTTTCTTTATTTTTAAACATATAAATAATATTTGAAGTGTAATGCCTCCCTCAATCCTCTGTTAGTCAGCAGGAATAAACCTGCAGTTTATTTGCTTGCATGGTGAGTTACCAAGACAATCCCGCCACCCTGTGCCAGGCAGGATGTAGACAGAGAAATGGTTTTTACTGTTGTCTGGCAGCCCTTACAAAATGAATTTTGATCAGCAGTATGCCAAAAGCAAAGTGTGATCAGATTAATGAAAAAATTACCCTCCAGGCCACAGAGTGAAAAAAAAAACTGAAACAAACCCAGTGCAATTATATAACTCATACTCATCTGGTTAACTACCATCAGTTAACAGTGGGATTAAGGTAGTTGCCATTTTGCCAATCCAGTTTCAGATATCTGTGGAAAAAGGCAGAAGCTCACGTGTTCAGATCAAAACTAGGACACATGTATTCTGACTCAGAATTTCAGACCTCGAATACCTTGTGCTTGCAAGCGTACTACCACGTAGGGAAATTATTTCCAAAACAGTATGGGTGCAAGGACACAGTAGTAGAATCAAAATTCAATGCCTAGGGCTGGAGTATATTTCTGAATGTTTCATTTGCTCTGCTTCCAGAAGATAACAAGCTAAGTAAATTTAAAGACAAAATGCTGATAGGATTTATATTAGTTCTGGTGTAAAACAGTATTAACAGAAGAAACATATCCTTGACGTTTGAGTAAAACTGTGCTTTCTGTCTTATCAAGAAGTAAAATAATTCACTATTACCCTGACATTTTCAGCTTGCAAGCTGCAGGAATCCTTAACAAGGATAGTTCATGATAATTTATCACAGGTGGTTTCAATGACCTAGTAATCTTTTTCAGTAATTAAAATTAGGTCTCATTTGTTTTAACCCCTTCACTAATACTTAAACACAGGTATTTCAGAACGTAATTTATGTGCATATAAGACTGAGTTGATTATGAAAGAGTTTATGCAAAATACCAAATGAGGAAAAAAAATTCAAAATTATCTAAAAAGACTGGACATAAGAGAAGCAATAGTAGAATCCTTTTAAACTTGATAAAATGAAAACTAAAACATTATAGGAAATAAAATCCAAACCAGAGAAACTTCAAAGTTGCTCCTGGTGATATGGGAGAAAGGGATTTAATAGCTACAAATAGGCAAGGAATTTCATAATGAGATTTGACAGCAAAAAGTCAGAGTAAACCAGAGTTTTTAAAGCAGAAGTTCCTTAAAATAAGGGTGCCCTATTGCCATATAATTGCCATATATATTATAAATCTGAATCTGGATTTGCTGTTTAAAAGAAATTAAGGAAAAATAACTCTGTGTGATCCAACTCGATAGCTATAGAACTCTCAGTGCTGTTAAAAAAAAAAAGAACTTGACTGCCTTTAAGAACCTCACTACTTCCAAAATGCCACAGTTGTGCAGGTGCTTTTTGGGGCTGGAGGTTACAGGCTTGTAAGTAATCCCAGAAGTGCAAGATCCTCTTTAATAGACAGTGCAGTCAAGGGTTAAGGGACTGTTGCTGGTGCAATGAAGAGGGAAGTATTAGATGAGTATCAGAAGCACTAGTATTAGTATTAGTATTAGTATTAGTATTAGTATTAGTATTAGTATTAGTATTAGTATTAGTATTAGTATTAGTATTAGTATAAGAAGCACGTAGGACCAAAAAACTTGCTCAGCATCAGTATTGCTTGCTTAACTATATGTACATTTTTTTAAATTACCAAAAGCCCATCACTAAGAGAAACAGCAAATGAAGACAGATACTTGTGTCTGATTCATTATATACACATTCTAATATATAGCAACAAAAATGGCAAGCAAAAGATACTGTTCAGTGACAGTGAATTGCTCATTTACTTGAAAGTGTAATATAGTCAAAAAATGCTGTAGTTGCTTTAGGAAATTAATTCAGAACTCCCTGCTTTACAGTTCTGTTTTTCAAATACCAGAGTTAGGACCAGCTGTATTGATTAGGGTCATTACTCAGACTTCCAGCAACAGTCTACGCAATCAACGTAAATTGGTTATAAATAGGATCATTCATTTGGAAGCATCTAGAACATGAAAAAATGAGGATAATCAAAAGATAATCAAGTGCAGACTGTATCTTGCCTTTTATTAATTCCATGAATACTATTTTCCTATAAATGCTTTTTTCCATCTCCTTTCAAACCCTAATTTTTTTTGGACTGTGTTCACTGTGCATGTGTGGTAGTAGCTGTGAAGGATGATAATTTACTGGTGGGTTTCACAGTGGGAAGAAAATTAAAATTTACAGCCTTTTGTCTGTGTGGTGAGTTGTTAAACCATTTGCCACAGTATGACACAGCCTGTGGCATTATACATGACATAAAAATTCTTCATTAACATGTGTCCCACTGTGAAAAATGTGCTGTATTAGTTGGTCTACCCATAAGTAAACCTTGTTGTAGGAGAGGATTTTGTACTCCTGTGAATAAGAATTAAATACTGATATGTATTTTACACTTTTATCTTGAAAAAAAAGTAGGAAGTAGGTGGAAGATCTCTCAGCCCTCAGTGTCTAACACAGTATTGTCTATTCTTCAGTGTTTGTGTAAATATCTGTTCAACTTTTCTAAACAAAACACTTGGAAAAATAGTATATACTACAAAGCAGAAAAGGAAAGAAATACAGTTGACTCTGACAGACAATTTACTCTCTTTTATGAATTCTGCATACCTTCAGCCAAAGTCCACCTTGCCTAGGAGTAGATCAGGAACCCGCCCACAAATTCTCTGTTACCTGTCTCCTTGATAAAACAGCAGGATAAAACAGCATGCCTCCAGCATGTGCTATGTCAGAGTGACATGCTGTGTGTGGTGACCTTACTCTGCCTAGGACCGTTCTTAGACCTGCTGCCAGCTGTGGTGTGCTTGCTGTGCAGGTACAGGAAAGTACCACACCTGGTGGGCTGCTATTCTAAAGAGATGGCCATCCCAACTCAAACACAGGAGGTACTGGGGAGGAGGGATGCAGAGTATAATACTAACTTAGAGCACAGCCATTTTTATTTATACTTTTTATTTATATTTATATTTTTATATATTAAGTTCATAATTGAGCTCCTGCTATACTGGTATCGGAAAACAGTTTCAAGGTATATTTGACAGGTGAAAAGAAAGCAAGATGCAGAGATTGTGTCAAAGATGCAAAAGGACTTCTGCAATCTGATTAACACAAATTGAACATGTCCCTTAGGCTTCTGATCCGTCATTGTAACTCCAACTAAAGAGATATACATAAAAACTAGAATTTGAGCACAAGTGTCTTTCATTTGATACCAAGACCATTATAAAGTGGATTTGTATTTTAGTGTCAGAAAATAATCTTCAGAGAGTAATAGACATTTGGTACTCTTATTTGAAACAGCACTCTACAGAAAAGGCACCAAAGCTAATACATGAGCTATTGAAAAATAATTGTATATTACATTAAAGATGGAATGTAATTCAATAAAGTCCTCAGCAGAGAATTCCGGATGAGAAGGCACTTCTAAGTGCACAGTAGAAAAAGTAAGAAATGGTTGATTAGAAAGACAATTCTGATTGGTGAACCTCTGTGATGCCTACACTTCATCTTAATTACCACACAGAATTTTGTAGGTATTAATGTTATGTTAGTTCTTATTGCACGGTGTTAAAATGCAGACCCAGAGTGGATATAACTGAGCAAGAATATAATTCCTCATTATGATTACGGTAATGGAATATAACTAAGAATACATACGAATAAATGTCATAAACACACAGGGAATATCAGCTCTTATATCTTCAGCTGTTATCTCCCCTTTTTTATTTTCTTTTTTTTTGCTTTTGAGTAATTAAACTTTTTGCAAAATATGTCATAGTTGCTTATAAAAATGCACATATTAAAGAGTAACTCAGTTTTATCTCCAAAGAACTGGATTCATTGTGATTATCTTTATAGCTTGTCAAAACTGAAATGTAGCACGTGGTTTTCTAAAATAAAGTTATGACTTCAGAAGCTTGTAGTGGAAGGTTTTTTTCTCCTTAAGGCAGATGCAATTCCTACCAGAACAATAAACACCTGTGAGGCTCTGGGTAATGTGCATTTTGACTAGCTCTCTGGCTGATAATGAACTAGAAATTTGTTAGTGTCACATCTGTCATGCAGCTTCCACATCACTGATGTATATTCCTCCAAGGAAAGGTTAAACATGTAGTCTTTCATTGCATGGTGTGCACTCTTTGGCTCTGCACAAGGAAGATAAAGCCTCTCAGAAGTGGTGAGTCATTGCTGTTCTTGTAGTTTCTTCAATATCAAGGTTTTTCTCACGAATAAGGCATTTTTCTATTAATTTGCCCTTCAATCCAGACAGAAAACACCGTATTGCATAAACAATAATTGACATATCAGATACAGTCAGTCTTGGCCAATATTCATATATCCTGCTCTGTTGCTAGCATAGAAGGGTTGATATATCTCTTATTTGTTATTATACCTATTAAGGAAACTTTCCTGTCTGACCCTTCAGGAGCCACTTCAGCAGTCATATTCACGTTGCCTGAGCTGGGACCGGGGCCCCTTCACAGCAGGAGGCTCCTGCTTGACTCCCTGCACACCCCACACTCACTCAGTCAAGTAAGGTTTCATCACGTGCCTGACCCTAGGTTTCCCATAGCAGAGGCTCAGATATCTGAATCCTTAAAATAACTTAATCATTGTGCAATAACAAATTAACAGCTTGAGCTGGTACCTATGAGGAGGGACCCTGGGCTTTTATACCTTCACACTTTATACCTTCACCTAAACACGTGGAAGTCTGGGACCATCAGCTCCTGCTGTGCCTCTGAGTGTCCAGTGACCTGGCTGACACCACAGATCCCCATGTCCATTGTTGTGCAAAGGGTCAGTGCAGGTTCATGGCCTCTTGAACTCTAGCCACAATCACTGAGCTTTTATGACCCTCAGATAAAGCACATCAGAATGATGAAATGAGTAGCAATAGTTCAAAAGTTGCAAGTATCCAGATCCTCCTTGTCAGTAAAGGAGGAAAGATCTGGAGCTGTTTCTCAAAGACAATTTTATTTCTTGGGGTTGTGTATGGCCCCAGCTATCAGTTTCAATTAAAATCTGTAAATGTTAGCATCATCTTTTTCTTATTACTGACATTATTACTAATTATTTCTAATATATTCCTACTGTGCCAGTAACTGTGGCCACAAACAGTCTAGTATTCCAGTGCTCCAGGACCCTTCTGTCCTGTTGTTGCTAAGACTGCTTCAAATTTTTAACCTCAGTACTGTCTTCAAAATTCCAATCAGAAAGTGGAGTTGGTGTTTTGGGTTGGTAGGTTTACACACTTTGAGTGGTTTATCTCCCACTAACAGTACATTTTTTACTGGAGAACAGTTGAAAGGCCTGAGGCCACCTCTCTGCCTGCCCTTCCTGCAGCAAGGTCTAAGCACCAAGTGCAGAGGAGCTGGTACAGTCAGATTCCAAATGACCATCATGACTGAGCACTGCAATCATTTAATGTGCTGTACAGAATAATCCTGCATATTCCCCATCTCCATCATATCCACAAGATGAGCCTGAAAGAGAGGAGATGGGTAAACTCCAAGATACAGGGGCATTCCTAAGGCATATAACCGATCAGCATTGCTGGGAATGATAAGGGTTAAGGAGACATGAAGGAGGGCATGGGGAAAAGAATGGAGCCTATGGTACACACTGAAGTATAGAAAACACTTGGTAGTATCAGGGAGACCTCAGACTCACCTTGTGGAAAAGCTGGCTTGAATGGGGAACATGTCAGAGCTCCTCACAGGCAAGGAGGGTGACATGATCCCATCCACTATAAAGATGGAAATGATAGAGCTTCCCCTTACAATCCCTGTCTGTGTAAGGGGTCAGAGAGGGCTGTGCTGTATCTTCACACATCACAGGATGGAGACTGGGGGAGGGGGGAAAGATATCCCTCATTGCTTCAGTTACAGAAGGAAAATGGTGTCTCCTGAAAATGCTGAGAACAAGCCTTCCTGCTCAGAGGGGGACAGGCACTTGCTACGCTCATTTGCAAATAAAGGCAGGAAGTTCAACAAAACTCCTCCAAACTCATAGCTTCTTCTCTGATACTTCCCCTCACCAAATACTTAAATAAACTGAGAAAATTTTAAAATAGATAACCTGGACTTCACCTGAGATCCCATCAGTATGCTGTAGCCTCTAATACTTCAGCTAATGGACTTTGGAGGTACCATGCTATAGACAAACATGGGAGAATTTTAATGATTAATCAGTGAACTCAACATAACAGTAACTTCAAAAAATAAAACAGATTTCGTAGAGGTTTTATTAATTTGGTTTGGGGCTGGTTGAGGGGTTTTTACTTAGTTTTGTGGTTTTTTCTACTTGTTTCGTTTTGGGGTTTTGTTTGGTTGGCTTGAGTTTTGTTTGTTTTTTTTTTTTTCCTGGTAAGGTGATGCACCCCTGTTAATTGAGTACTCATTTTCAAAACCAGAACATCAGAAGTGCAACATATTTCCTGAACTTGCTAGAATAAACATACACGCCCCCCCCCCCAAGCATTTTCATCAGAGTGCTTCTCTGCTGTCAGTCATGTGACTTCCTACTTAATTAACTAAAAGGTCTATAGAAACCAGCACCTCTAGTGTTGGCAAGCATCCTGGGAGGACTAGGTCCAAAGAGTGGTGCCATGGATTGAGGCTGTCTCTAAAAGTTCATATTCCTGCTATATTTACTGTATGGATATATCTTTATTGAATATATTTGTTTGCTATCCTTGCAAACAAGTCTGTGAGTGAGAATATACTAGAGTCTATTCCAGGTTATATGAGTATTTTTCTGGACATGAGTTAGTAAAAAATTATCATCTGAAGAGATATTCAGAGTGAACCCAAGGTATGCTGACAGGTACAACCACAAACACAAAGAGCATAAGCATCCTCACCCTGCTCCTCTCCACTAGTGAGTATATATACCTGTATAGACATGTACATTGTGGCTCCCTCCATCAGCTGGGCTCATACACTCAGTTTGCCAAGTAGCTGCCCCTGGATCCCAGTCTCCTCAGTTTCTGGCATCTGGACATGTAAGATTCAATTTTTTACCTGCATTGGTGGGTTTCTTTTGTGGACAATAGGAGTGAGGCTCTCCTAGAACAACCCTGGAAGGAACCTGGATATGGTTCCTTCTGAACCATTATTTGGGAACTTGCCTTTGTGCACCCCTGCTCCTCAAGGCCATTAGACATGGGCCTTGGACAGTCTGATGGCTCCTGCAATAGGCCTGGAAGCAGCCAGGGCCAGGATATTATTTGGGCTCTCCCACCTGCCTTCATCTCTCTGTGCTCCTTGCGGATGTACAGATGAGCTTTTATCACATAATTTAATGTGAACAGTCTGGTTTCCACAGTGGTAACCTCTCAGCAACTCTCCTGTATTAACTCTGTGCTATCTACCTTGGCTTCCAGCATCTCAGCTGCCTCAGCCAACTGAGGGGGCTGTATGTTCCTGAACCCCACTCTATCTCTGTGCGACACCCCTTGTAAGCTGCCCAAGAGCAAGCACAGGCACCTGGCCATTGTTTCCTGGGCACTTATTTGAAGATTTTACTGCTTTAAGATGAAACAATACCATTGCTTTCATTTGCATTCAGCAAGTGCTCTTTTCTGACAAGGAATATGGCAGAATTGCAATACAGGGAGAACAAGTCTTGTGTTGATCACAGAAAGTAAGGATCATTGAACTCTCCCATTAATCTGTCCCTCTGGAGACTATACATTATAAAAATTCAAGCATGATGCAGATTACCTGCCTAATATACAACTAGGATGTGAAAGATTTATAGGGTAAATTACTGTTGACATACACCAGGTCACTGAGAGCGAATAAGAACTGTTGTATTCAGCTTTAATGAAACATCAGCTTTGCCTTTTCATGTCTTCAATCTTCCTGAGGCTAAAGTTCTTTGCAAGAACCAAGGTTTGTGTTGTGTGGATTAATCAGAAGCCTCAGTCATTTGAAAGATCATGTATGCAAGGAACAGTGAAATCTCTTTTTTTAGACTATCTGTGTGTTGGCTTTGGTGGAGAATTGTGGGAATCAAAACCTACAGAAACCATTAGTGGAAATGTATGTCTAAAAGAAAACATAACAGTGATGAGCCTATTATATTCTTTGAATCAAGCTCCTACTGATGTGGGCCTGAGTGGGG
The DNA here is from genome assembly GCF_022539395.1 of Myiozetetes cayanensis. Lineage (NCBI taxonomy): Eukaryota > Metazoa > Chordata > Aves > Passeriformes > Tyrannidae > Myiozetetes > Myiozetetes cayanensis. The sequence continues at coordinate 46,341,248 of NW_026087631.1, forward strand.
ATATATTTGATTTTCACAGTTGTATTTTTGCACTACAGAGTCTTTTGTAAAACATAAGCTTTTCGATTTGTTATGAAGGACAAGATCTCTCATGACTTAAAAAAAAAAATTATAACTAGATGAGAATTAAGCAGGATAACAAGTCTCAGAATAAAATAAGTTGCTTTGGTAATGAGAAGCATTTGAATGCATAGGTTCATAGTTTGTAGAATGAAAATTCACATCTGGCTGTAGTTAAAATGAAGGGAGCTTGCATTCTTAATCAAAGAAACTGATATAAGACTCTGGAGCAAAAGTCTTTAAAACAAGGCTGTATTTGGTATTTCTCCAGGTTGTATTTCTTCATCAGTTTCTTCTATTTCACTTTTGCAGATTATGTAAGTAATTTCTTCTGTAAACTTACTATTATTACTGTATATTTTGCTTTTCAAATGTCTTCAATTTCCTGCTGACATAAAGGGGATAAATTGACCCCAACTAATAATTGTTCAATGGTAAGCACTTTTAGAGCCATTAGTGGACTAACATCCTCTGACATTTTAGCCACTAGCATTTGCAAAATTCCTATGGTGACAAATGTAGTTCAGGTTAAAAAAAACAATAATTCTATTTTGCTTAACCACTCAGCAAGGTTCTAAAAGAACATTTTTTGCCAAAGTCAGTGCACAGTGCCCTTTTCTCTGAGTAAAGGTATCTTTAGTAAAACGTAAGTATACAGGGAAGTCTGACCTCTCTTTGATCACAGTACCTTACGAACACCTACTCAAATGTCCACTTACTGAAGAAAAGATGAGGGCAGGCCCAAGGGAACAGTCTGTAGCACAAAATGCCTGGGGCTTGCTTCATCTTCTTTTTGGTCATTATGATGAAGTAAAGCATTCCTAAAGGCAATGTGCTGTCTCCCCTTAAATTCCTCTGCCCAGCAGTGCAAACCCATCAGACATGGCCTAGAGCTGCTTTGACTCATGCAGAGAACCTGTGGGCAATGGCATTGGACCTAAGGTCCCAAAGGTAGCTGTAGCAGGATTTTACTGTGTCCATCCCTCTGGTTTTGTAATAAGCAAAGCCAGATGGGAAGATTCGATCTATTTCTTCTCTTTCACTAGAACCAGTTGACAGACTACATCATGATCTTTTTTGTGCATGTAACAGTTTACAGACAGGGATCTGAATATGTAGAGACAATGACTGTGTTATGAGAAGGTATTGCTAGTAAACTTAGCACCAATGCAGACCAGCTTCCAAAAGATTTAGGTCACAGATTTTTTTTTTAATATATTTCATCTTTCTCAAAGAGACTTAAATCCCTGATATGCCACAGGATTCCCTTCCAGGGCGTCCTCTCATAAATGTGTAGTTAGAGAGGTTATTTTCTATTCTACTTTATTTTACTAAGCACCCTGTATTGTCCAAGGAGAGAGGAATGGGGGTGGGGGGAGGGAGGGAAAGAGGGAGAAAGGGAGAAATGGAGGAAATAGTGTGGGAAGGGGTGGGGGAGACAGAGATGCTCTCCATAGTTTTTCTCTCTCCATCGATCGTATGGAGACAGATGAGATATATGAATATCCTACCAAACACTTGACTTGGAGCCTAAAGCCAGACAGTCACAAGTCCAAGTAAAAGGATAAGTGCTTAGACTAAGCTTGCTGCATCCTTCATTACCTTCCAGAGCAGGTATTGCTCTCAGATAGAAGGCGGTAATTAGCAGCATAACCTTTGGCTGAGCTTGGAGCCAGCTGTGGAGGTTTCCTTCCTACAGAGCAGGTCTGAGTATCACAAGAATGGTGCATCACATTTGAATTGCAGAAGAGACATTTTTAGGGTATGCTGTTTCACCACCAGCACTCAAGGTTCCATGGTGTTTCAAGGCCTCAGATACTCTCATTCAGATGCAGTCATGGTTAAGGCTTTTATAATTTAAATGGAAGTTAAATCAGAGTTCAAACTCAGCTCCTGTCCATGACTTAGTGCACAATGTAAATGTTGCTACACTTCTGCTAGGTCAAAGACCTGTAGAGGAATGTGATGGAGAGAAATAACAGAAGGAAGAGAGACTGGCTCTGAAGTTTTGCTGCTAAATTTACATGCAATTTTAGAAGTTGAAAGATAAATGAACAAGCTGGTGATCTTGTTTCAGAGGTGTGTTTTTGGATTATAAGGTTTGGATTAAATGTGAAAATACTTTTTTAATTGTATGGGAGAAAGTGTCATCTCTTCATAAAAATATAGGAAGGATGTTGATGGCAGGAAAAATATTTTTTTTAACAAGCAAAAATAAAGCTTATGTTGATATTATTCATGTAATAATAATACCTGACAGATAATCTTCAGTTTCTTTGAAATCCATAATTAAACAGAGTCATGTTACCCTAGTTGTCAAAATAATTATTGTCTGTCTTGTTGCAGTGGTGTTGAAATTGGTTTGAGGGGACTTTGCTTAGCTTTAACTCTTCTCTCTCTTCTCTCTTTTTCTTTTAAGGTCAACTCAAATCAAAACATACTCTTGGGATAACGCCCAGGTTATTTTGGTTGGCAACAAATGTGACATGGAGGATGAACGGGTAATCTTCAGTGAGAGGGGCAAACATTTAGCAGACCAACTTGGTAAGAAAAGACATGACAAAAGCTTTATGATTGCTTGTGAGAAAGCACAAGTTAATTTCATGAATTGCTACAGTACTTGTAATGAAATGTTTGTGATGCATTCACTGTAAAGGAATAGTCACACATTGCCTCCCTTTTCTTTCGGCATATCCTTTGTGATGTGGAGCAAGATCTGTCATGTGTCTGTACATACACAAAATGTTTAGGTAGTTATAGCTAAAGGCAAATATGTCCTAGAAAGGAAAAAAGAAAAATCAAACAATTCAACAACAACAAAAAGAGGAAAGGAGACATTGAAGAAACAGCTTATTCAAAATGTGAACTAGACTTTTTGCAAGTTGAGAACACTTGGGTTATGATTACCACTACCAGTAAGCCAAACCAGAAAGATGCTGATATCCAATTCCCACTGCTACCACTTCATCTGCTGTAAATTCTATATATACTATACATAGACAATATGATCCTCTATTTCATAAAGTCTTCCTCTGATAGTCAAATTTCTCTGTGCACACAGAGGAAACTACAGAACTCTGAACACCTCTATTCTTTCTGTTTCTATGCAACACTGTTATTCTTTTATGCCATGAAATGTTTTTTAAATGACACTACTACCCAGCTTTTTCTTTTCCTTCAGATTTGTTGATCTCTGCAGAGCAAGCTCAGCAGGTGTGCAAATCAAACTCTGGTGTCATTAGAGATCAATTTATGTGCTGATGCCCATAAACTATTGGCATAGGTTTGTTATTATTTTTGAAACTGAGTGTGGTAAAAGCTCAGTTTGATGAAAATATATGTAATGGGGATCTCGGTGTCACTATTGCCATGTAGGTGGTTAGATGAAAGGATGTTTTAACAGTGGATCTAGTCTCATGCTTGTGGTTCTTAACTTATGTATATTCATAGATCGCTAACCTTATTTTTTAAAAAATATTTTTTCTAGTCGTACAATTGTTTTTTCTGGTAAACAGTTTCATCAGAATAATATATCTTCCCATTGCATGTGTCTAAATAAGTGTTAAATATGTGTAAAAGCACTCCTTCAAAGTGTACATTAAAAATTACTATAAATTAGTCCATGAAAGGTAACAGAAAATATTTAACAGAAGGTTAAGTCCAGAAAACTTTCCAACATTTGTGAAGAACTGAGTTTCTAAAAATGTTTGCAACAAAACCATAACAGTTACCTTTGCACTTGCTTTAACAGAGGATATTTTTCTTTGCAGAAATACCTATCATATTATATATATTTCTGTAATCTTTTCTTTCCATTTCTAATATTTACTAAATTTACTAAGAGCTAGGAAAATGTATTCAGTGGAGAAAATGATCACAAAAATGCAACTGTATACAACAAATTTAGACCAGACGATAAAATGTCTGGCAATAACCATAAATTTACACTATTGAGTTTGAAGAGTTGGAGTTTTTTAACTTACAAAATTAATCTGAATTTCTATTTCTTGAACTATTTTCCTGTAAAAAGTTAATGTAGTGAACTGGCAAGGAATCACCAGGGTCATGACTTTAGCAAGACTAGAAGGAACTTTTCACGTTGTACAGCCAAGAATCCTCAGCTGTAACAATCAATGCTTGAAAAAAAAAAAGAAAAAGAGTAATGAAGTAGATATCAAAACTCATGTTTCAGGCTTTAAAGCAAAATTCATCTCCTGTGATTTAAAATTCAATCTTTATGGAAGCCAATTATCTTCTATTTCCATATTTATCTACTCAGGGGGGTTCCTTTCTCAGATACACATCCTGTGACTATCTCAAGGCCAGATTATTGTACTGGATAACTTGTGTCTCTGATCTAGTCATTTACTGTAGTCAGACTGCACACCCAAATGTTTACATGTTTTCCATACAGCTGCAATCATTTGTTAAATCTACTTAGAGACTGTGGGTGGTGTCAGGAAAAGCAGAAGAACGACTTTCCCTTAAATGTAGTAAGTGCTCTGGCCTTCTGAGTGGTCTGAAGGACACACATTGAGCCAAACACGTGGGACTGTCTTGTCTTTCTTTGACAGTCGGTTGATAACATCGCTTACGGACAAGTGTTAAAAATAACATTATAGATTTTAGTGTCTAGCAAGACATTTTAAAACGGAGGGCCCTTTGAATGCCATGGTCTGCACTGTTGATTGCAGCCACAATTACAAGCAAATACAACTCATGAGTGCTGTACGAAGAACATGTTGTGACACCCTCTGTTCTAAAGTGTGGGTTTATTTTCAGGGCTAGTTTATTTGAAGTCACTGAGAAAATGAATACATGTACATTTTGGGGTGGATTTTCAAAAGATCAAAAAGAGCAATGGGCATTTAACCCTCCGTGGAAACATGATGTTATGTTAAGAACAGCTTTATTGGAAAATTGTGTCTTCTCTGAAAAGTGACCTCTCTGAAATGTGTGGCCTTAAATTTTTTTACAAAGTGTAATCAATAGTTTCTTTAAATTTCAGTGCTGGCTTATTTTTCAAGTGTAACCCAAACAAGAAGTGTAGATCAACCATCAATAGGTCTCATTACTGGTGGAAGAGGTCTGGCTGAACTAGTCAGCTATCCTGTGGTAGCTCCAAGTACCTTTCTCATGAAGTTTCAAAGTTCACAAAAGAAAGGAGGAATAGTTAAGAACCCAGATCGAACCTTGAAGGAAAATTAACAGAATGCTTATGGGCCAGAATCTGTCTTGTTTCCATTAAAGATATTTTTTAAGTTTGTTGATAATGACATGACACTGGTGATACCACCATGGATCATAGCTACAAGTAGTATTCTAAATTACCTATGGTAATGACCATAAGTAGGTGTACTGTGAAACATATAAACTGGCAAACATATACTTTCCTGGACTGCAGGAAATTATATTTGTGGGTCTCATGAACCAAATGTGGTACATTTATATTCAATAGCCCTTTCACCTTTCATGATTTTTTTCTATGGACTTGTAGAAAGATAGCTTTGAAACCATATAAAGTCTTACCATCCACAACATCCTTTAGATATGCACAGCTTGTCTGTTACCCGCTTCTGCTGTGAATTGGCCCCTGATAGTTTTATGTTTCTTCACTTTCATTCTGAAAAACAGTCAAGAATTGTTTGCTGCTACATGCTCTGTAACACTAGGTTTCAGAGAGCTCTGTCAATACTCCTTTTTCTCCATGCTGAGATTCCCAGAACATGTAATTGTTCCAGACACAAAGACCATCCCACACTTTAGTCGTTCCTTATCACCCTATTCAGTAATTTTTTGTAAGCGGTACAGCCTTCTGTCAGAAATTAGTTCACGATTGTTTAACACAATAGCATCATTAAAAAACTAATGTTAGAATGATGTGAAAATAGATGGGTTCAAGTAAAGTCATGTAACTTCACCTTATAGAGAGATCATTCCAAGAAAATACAGAAACGTGACAAAGAGAGATAACTAATTAATGTAATCTTAATATTGATACGGGGATCACAGCAAACATATTCAAAGAAGTTTATTTGCTAATCATTACAAAAAAGGGTATGGAATTCTTATATTTTGTATCTTCATGAATGTTTGCTGTAAGCACTATGTGCGCTGGCTATTGAGTGAAATACCAATAAACCTTACAGGCTTTAAATTCAAAACACTTACATGCCTTAAAGCATTTTAGTAACACAGGCTGGGAACTTCTTACAAGCAAAATGCTTGCACACTTGGCAGTGAATTGCTAGCACAGCTTTTCTAAGATATTAGTCTTGTGCATTTCAGCTGAATTCATACATTCCTAAAAGTTTGGTGTCAATTCCCAGAAGAGAAATAGTGATTCACAGATGGCATAGGTTTCTTGGTTCTTCTATTTGTGGTTTGTACAATATATTGCACTTGTTACTGACATTCCAGCAAAGGATTAGCAGGCAGGGTGTACACAGAGCTTTGAACAGAGTCTGAGTAAGTGCACATGCAAATGAATAGTTGCATATGAAATCTGAAATACAGTTTCTCCATTTATTTTGGACATTCTGCTGTGCATGCAAATTAGGTATTTCAGGTTTTTTTAGTTCTTTGGTTTGCTTTGTTTGGATGCTTCTGTACAAAATCCTGTTTGCTATCTGTGTGTTACAAATTATTTCAACAATCAGCAGTTTTTAATTGCAAATACTGTCAATACAAAATATCTTGAAGTCCTGGCCCCCTATGGTTGCTGCAAAAGTACAATCCTGCCACAGGTCCAAACAACGTCTATTGTGCTGATGCTGCACGAGGTACTAGGGAAATACTGCAAGACCTGCCCCAAATGTCTGACCACCTTTTCTGTTAGATCTTGTTTTTCCTATCCCCCCTTTTTGTCTTAGATTGGCTAAGGCTCTGGGAAACTGAGTACTTTTATCATAGAAGTGTTGGTTGGAAGGGAACTCCAGTGATCACCTAATATGATGAACAACTAAAATATACCCCTGGTTCTATGTACCATCCATCAGTTTTCAGAGCAGTGCTCTTCCCTTCAGATTTTCTGCGCCTCCACATTTCTTATGCTCTGCTACCCAGGATCACCCATGGCTGGGTCATTCTGCATGTCTGAATATGACCTGGGGCGCACTCGCCTGTTTTCTAAATATATCCTGGCATGCTGTCTCTCCTAGAGGCCGAAAACTAATGTTAGAAAACAAAACTAAGCAGGCCCTCTCTGGGTAAGCTCTCACATTCCCTTCTGCAAGGTGTGGCAGAAGCCAACCCTCATACTGTACTCAGGGCACCTGAACAGGGCTCTGAATGTGTCCAAGATGAGCAGTGCTTGTGACTCCAGTGCACCTCCACAGCTTGTCACTCAGAGAGTCATTTTACCCCTCAGATATAAGCACATACCTTATCCTTTATATTTTGGTGTGCTTTTCCTCTCTCTATCCCTTCTCTTCGCATCTCTTTTGGGCCATTTCTCCCCTAAAGTCTCTCTTTCTTTCTTTCCTTCTTTCTTTCCTTCTTTCTTTCCTTCTTTCTTTCTTTCCCTCTTTCTTTCTCTCATTCTTTCTTTCCCTTTCTTAATTTCTTTTTTCTTTCCCTCTTTCTCTCTTTCCTCTCTTCCTCTGTTTCTTTCTCTCTGTTTCTTTCTCTCTCTTTCTGTCCTTCTCATGATTTCCCATGCTTTGAAAATTCACCAAAAACAAGAAGCAAAATTCTCACTTTAAACCAAAATCGTCCTTCCCTGCCTATTTTATTTTCATTTTGTTCTTGGCTCAAATATTTATGTATGTAACAGTCATGCTGAGGAGACACCGGAGACCCAATTGAGCAGAAATTAGATTTCTTCAAATTATACTCATTTAGCATGCCAGTAAGCCTGAAAGTAGAGCATTTGTTAGTGTTATGTGCTTATACAGGGAGCAATTCCATGTGATCTGACCCAGCCTGCAAGAGCAGACCAGCTGCTGAGGTGGGGCAGGAACATGACGGGTTTCTGACTCCTACCAGGTCTGGGGCAAAAGGCAGCAGCTCCCCAGCATCAGGACTGGAGTGCCCATTCACTTGCCTTGGGGTATGAGCCCTTGGGGGATAATGTGTACCTTAAGCATCTGTGGGTACACTGAGGGTACTAGGCAGCTGTGAGTTTAGGCACTGAGCTGAAGGGGCATTTTTAGGGCTGTATATTTGGCATCTAAATCAGGAACCAAGTGGGGGTTGACACATCAGCACACAGCTTGCTAGAACAGCTAGTTCTGTTTTGACTCCATGGCTGACTAGAGGCTGTGGTGCACAAGGTAGGGTCACACCCAGCATAGAGAGCATGGACATATGGCTGCATCTAACTTTACACTGAAAATGAAAATAATTGGGTTACGTAGGAACCTGCCTGTTCATACTTGCATCCTTCACTGGTTGTTAGCTCTTTTTAAAAGGCAAATGTTAATGCCAGAGGAAAGAGACAGACTGACAGCACTGACAAACACCAGTCTCCTATTCAGTTACAACACACCCAGGGTATTGGCAGAGCAATTAAAGACCCCTGTCCCCAAGATGTCTTTTAACTGGGAAAAATGTCAATTTCTTTAATGTCAAATTCCTTTCACATACTGGTAACTGCATTACAGCAAAGTTATTTAACTACACTGAGAAGCACGGGTTTGCTCAATGTCTTCTATAAACAACCAAAAAAATTCTTTGTCAGAAATCTAATTAATTGCCCAAATGCACTCATTTAAAGGGTATCTGGAAACTGCAACCAAAATCAGTATGACTGGAATTTAAATAAAATCTTCTATTCTGAAAAGTCTGGAAAAAAAAGGTGTTTGCTAGAGCATAACTAGTAACAGTCCCTCAGATCTGTCTGTTTTGTCACAGCTGACAGTCCCCGTTTAGCTTCAATTTTGTTAATAAATTTGGCCATCCAAATCCAAATACCTTAGCATTTCTGTTAGTAGTCTTTACACTAACTCTGTCTAGAATGGTGCTAAGGCACTGCTCTTCACTGACTTAATATGAGCAGAGTCCTGTTTTGGAGCTTAATGCTATTTTAGTACTTTTCTTAACATAGTCCAGCACTTGGGCTTGTATAGACAGCAGATGTCCTGCAGAGCAAAGCGCAGCATAATCAAATCTGCTGCCATAGTTGCTGGTGTAGGAAATACTTTGAAGAACAGCAATGGTCACCATCTACTTTCAGTCCAGTTTCCTAGGAGAAATGACCTTTGCAGTCATGCCACAAGTTTCGGTCTCTCTTTGTCTAAAAGGTATTGACACTTCTGAGGAAGTGGATACTGGAGCAGAGGAGGAAGATCTTACAGTTGCCTTGACTGGTAGCCTCCAATGTGAATGCAAACCTTATTAGATACTATTCATAGCAGGCAGGAAGGTAAGGGCCTGCCAGTGCCCCCTGCAGAACTGCTTGCAGTATGCAAATCCAAGAAAATAAGGCCTTATTAACTCCTTTCCTTTATACACTTTGACACTGTTAAATTATTCATTCCCATATACATACATACATATATATATATATATATATAAGAATTTGCCTTTTATATACCACTGTTACGAAGGTAGCAGCTTCCTGCAGCCATTTCTTGCTCTGTTATTGCAGTCTTCTACTACTCCTCACAATACCGGATTGAAATAGGCACTAAAATTAAAGAGCAAGCACTAAGGATCACATTTCAAGCTTGTCTTCATGGAAGGATAGTTATTGCAGGAACACACCCTTGAGGACATCTGTAAAAAAATGGTAAATGAAATTGTCTTGGTTGTGAACAAACACACTGAAATTAAAATGTCTTCCTGATCAACTGGTGAACATTAACATATCTTGTCTCTGTTGTCTGTGGAATTGCGCTTAAAACTTGCTATCTAGTATGTCCACTTTATGTCACATTTTCTTAGGAAGATGAGAGGGTGCAGAATGTTCTAGCCTTTGCATATGACTGCTTTCTAGGCTTTTTGCTTCCGTATGATTTAAAAGCAAACATAAAAACCAGGAGTTATTGAGCAGTCATGAAGGAGCCTCTGAAGAACCAGCACAAGTGTGAGACAGAGAGGAACAAAGTCAGATATTCTGGGTGTTTGTATGCTTCAGGGAAGCTATCTAAACTGCTCTTTGTGCATTATAGATCACCAGGTGAACAACAGCATCATGCCAGTGCCCTGTCAAGCCCTGTAAGTGGGTTGACCCTGGCCAGATGCCAGGTACCCACTAAAGCTGATCTATCACCCTCCCTCTGCAATTAGACAGAGGAGAGAGAAAAAATTATAAAAAACAGGTAAAGATTCATGAGTAAAGATGAGCTGGGAGAGATCACTTGCTGATTACCTTCACGGGCAAAATAGACTCAAAGTGGGGATAATACTTAAATGTATTACTAACAGTATAAAAGCCAAAGAGTAAGAAATAAAACAGTCTTAAAAACACCTTTCCTCCACTCCTCCTTCCTTCCATATTCTCCATTCTTCCACATCTCCACCACCCAGTAGTGCAGGGGGACAGGGAATTGATTGGGGTTGAAGTCAGTTGTTGTTTCTGCTGCTGCTAACATGAATCCACCCCTCAGGCAGCAGTTTTTCCCAATCTGCTGTCCTGTGGGTCACTCCTCCATGGGAGTACACTCCTTCACGGATGAGCTGTACTGATGTGGGTCCCCAACAGGGCCACAAGTCCTACCTGGGAAAAACCTGCTCCAGCGTGGGCTTCCCTCTGCAAGGGCCACAGGTCTCCCACAGGACCCTGCTCCATCCCGGGTCTCCCACAGGGTAACAGCCTCCTTCATGCATCCACCTGCTTCGGCATGGGCTCCTCCATGGGCTGCAGGGGCATCTCTGCACCCCAGTGTTTCTCCACAGGCTGCAGGGGCCTCAGCTCTGAGTCGTTCCCCTGCTCCCTGCTCCCGTGAGGTGCCTGCTCCCCCTCCTTCTGCACTGGCCTTGATGTCTACATTGTTATCCCATGTTCTCATTCTGCTCTTCCCTGGCTGGAATTTCTTCTGTGCAATGCTCCTCTATTCTTAAATATATTATCACAGAGGCGTTACTATTACTCCTAATTGGCTCAGCCTTAACCAGGAAGTCTGTCCTGTCATTGGCTCCATAGGACTGGGGAAGCTTCTAGCAGCTTCTAACAAAAGCTACTCCTGTAGCCCCTCCGCTACCAAAACCCAGCCACAGAAACCCATGCCAAGCCCTGCTGCTGCAATGCTCTGTAGGAGCTGGCAGCTTGCCAGCTTTCGTTGAGTCAGTAGTAGGGAAGGAGGCAGGTAAGGGAAAGAATCAGCAAGGGAAAACTGAATTAAACACAAAAGATGCAATTAAATTAAAATTTCCTGATGCATGTTCCACACACTTTGTACGAATGTTCAGACAACACTGATGTTTTGGATTTTCTTAGTTTCAGCTCTGTTCTGCTCTACCTACCTACTTGCCTCTTGGGCTTTGTCATGTCTTTGCAATACAATCTACTATACTCATTCTTATCCACATGAGCAGTACAGATCATCACAGGTGATGGGAACATGGTGTTCTTTGAGGTCTGCTTCTCTAAGCATCACCAGATAGTTGCCTCACTTCACGCTTAAACTTGTATGGAAAATCTCTCCATCAATAATGAAGAGTGGAAAAAAACCCTGAAGAAAATATTAAAAGTCATAGAACTGAGGCCTCACATAAGGAGTTTAGAAGTTTAGGGTGTCTAAGCACTTAGTAAAATAATTGCAAGATGAGTCAGGAGGGAAGGAGAGGTCATGGAGAAAAAGATCTGCAAAATATTACATAACAAAATTAAAACAATCAGAATTCAGGTGTTTATTACAGGCACACTCCACTAAGAAAAATGCTCTATGTCTCTTAGGAACTTCTCCACAGACAGCATTTCAATATAACAAACAAAAAGAACCAATCTAATTTATAGGGAGGTTTTGTATAAGTTAATTTCCAAGGTTGTCCAAAATTCCCACCTGTACAGTTCCTGTAAAGTGTTTGCTTTGTTGTGGAGATAGCTGGGAGATGAGCCATTTTCTCACAAGTCGGTGAATGGTCTGTTGTATGCAGCTGAGTCTAGCTGGAAGTTCCAGGCAATTAATGTCTAAGGGGATGGAATACCATCATAGCCTGATACCTACCTACACTACTACTATGATTGCAATTTCTTTCTTATATCAAAATTGTATCTAAAATTTCATGGAAATCACCATGCTGTAGTGTCTATTTTTATTTATTTGAATAAATTAGTTTGTGCTTGGGACTCTGTAACCCTCTATTTGACTTGGAGAATGCCTTAAGTTTTTCATGATGTTCTTATGCAAAATATTCTCACCATGACAATGGGGCTATTTTCTTGGTCCTGTCCGTGTTAGATGTTTCCCAAAATGGGTCTTCTCTCTCCTTTGTGACTCTTTTCACTTTCTGCTTTTCTCTGTCCAGATCTCTTACCTAGCTATGACATCTGCCATTTCACGATCATCTCATGTGCCAGTTATTGTCTTCTTAACTATAAAAACTGCTTCACTCATAAATGTCCTTAAGATTTATTCTTCTTCCTATCATCTTCTCCAAGGCTGGACCCAAACTGGACCCAAAGCCATCAAAATTCTCCATGAGAATGTGGGTGCCATTTCTCAGGCATCCTTTCATTGTCACTCAACCCTTCTGCCCAAAGCACTCCTGTCTAACTTTAGCAAATATCAAACTGCAAAATTTTTTCCATGTCTTGCTTGGTTTTTTACCTGTACTTTTCCAAACATAGTCTTCTGTTTTGGCACCAGCTATTTCCAGCTGAATAATGCTCCAAGGAACACAATAGTTAGAGATGGAGCAGCAGATTATTCCTTCCCAATGGCTGCATATATAGGGTGTTTCTAATATATCTCAAAACGACATGAATTTTTAGATTAGACTGTTTTAAAGTAGAGTTTATCTGAGGGAATATATTTGGAGCAGTCCTGACATTATCTGGCTTTATACAAAGCAAATAGCACTAGTGTATTTAATCTGATTGTGTTAAAATTTTAATTGCTCTTCTTTTATGTGTGCTTTCACATGTTTCCTTACTGAATGTCTCTCAACTCTTCCTTGGCCAAGAGAAGTTAGTATATTTGTTGGAGAAACTGAAATATGCATAGAACATAAACATGTTGTTTATTTTCTTAGGATTTGAATTTTTTGAAACAAGTGCCAAGGAAAACATTAATGTCAAGCAGACATTTGAGCGACTTGTGGATATCATCTGTGACAAAATGTCAGAAAGTCTGGAGATGAATACCACCACTGCTGCCAGCAACCAGAATACACGGCTAAAGGACACTCCTCCTCCACAGCAGCCCAACTGCAGCTGTTAATGCAGCTATCAGCAAAGGCTCCAGTGTGTTCTGTTGCCAAGAGTTTTTCAGAATGTTTATGAATGGTCTATATGCCTTTTTTTAATACTGTCTTATTAATTTATTTGGGAAAACAGTCTTATTTTATGTCAGCAGTAGTTTGAGTATGCGTATGAAGATGGAACAATTATTAGTCTGAAAGGATGATCCACATTTTAGTATCTGGCTTTTGCATGCAGGCTGGCTATTAATTTCTCTTTTGCTTTTACTGTTTTACATCACAATCACTTCAGCTGGTGCCATGTCGTCAGACCATATTTGCCTAGAATTGTCTCTCACTTCATCACTTTCCAGTTATATAATCAAATCTATAGGGTAGTGGCCAGGCTGTTTTAGAATAAGCCTCCTGATTCCATTTTTATATCCTCCTGACTGAAAATGAATTTAGAAGTATCCTTGTAGTGAGACAATCCCTCATTCTGTCCAGGCCATTTGTATAAGGGACACATACTGGAGCAAGTTGCCTACACTCATTACAATGTTACGCATCCTGGTTGACTGGAAACTGTAGAAGTTAGAAAGAAGTTAGTTCCTGGACTCAAAGCCACCAGAATTTTCTGTGAGTTTCCAGTTGGGTGGTATTTATCCAGACCCTCAGAGATAATACATACTTCATCCTGTCTGGATAGCTAGTGTGTTTACTTTTCCATGGGAGCTGCATGTCTATCTAATAACTTTCTGAAACTGTACTTAATTTCTCATTCCATCATTATGGAGATCCCAATCTTACCTACCCCTGTAGTGGAGGGTTGATTAACTCTTTCCATTTCTACCTGTGTGAGATATTAACCACAAAGTTCTATATTATCACTGACAGAGCCAAATCCATTGTGCCTAATTGTTCATAGCCAAGAATTTCCTTATCATGTTGCTGTCAAACCTCCATGCTTTGATTTTCAGAATTTAATCTCCCATTCAGTCACTGAGACAGCCACCACTGGCTACAAACACTTATACTTTACTCAGACTTGTTGCAGAAGAGCTGATGGTGTCAGTGAACTGAAGTTTGACCTCATTTTTTCCATCTGTTTTGTCAAGAGAATTGGAATTTTTAAAACTTTAGGAGTAATAAAAAATTGTCAACATTTCTAGTCTTAGGCTGAATATATTAATAAGATGAGCAAAAGGCTGTGAAGATAGCAGAATAAAGTACACAAATTATTTTTAATAAAGTGGTAAAATAGTCATATTTCACAGTTTTTACTCCTTTAAGTATATGCTTACATCTGTGCCCTGGAGTACTTTGTACAACTGCTTTACTTGCATTACAATGACATTTTTTAACTAAACAATGTAATTGAAGAAGCACTGACTATTTTATTATTCCAGTTAGGCAGAATTTAGGCCAAGGTTGATATTTCTTAAACTGTCTGCAGTGGGAAGAGGAAGATACACTAAAAAAAATAGAAGTAACATATGGTCCTCCAAATGGCTCATAACTGCAAAGAAATCCCTCTACATACTTTATGTTATTTGAAGGTAATTTATATAACTCTTGATACACAATAAGAGAAAATGATCCCTTTTTTTAGTCTGATTAAATAATCTACGTACACTTTGACACAGTTAAAATTCCTTCCAAACAAGGCATATAGACATACGTAAAATGGGTATGCCATGAGGGTGCCTACATTGGTTGCACAACTTAAATGAGTAAATATTCTTTGTTCAGTCTGGGGTTTTAAACCATGTCTGTCCTGTTAACTAGTTTACTTAGGCACTTTTTTCCTAGTAAACTTGGACACCATGAAGAGAAACCACTATCCTCTTTAGGGCCAATGAGCAGTCAAGCAGAAGAGGCATGTGCTATCCAAACCACAATCCTGTCTCTCTCTGGGGTGCTGCTTTTCCCTCCTTCTAAGGCAGTGTGTTGCCAACTGTCCTGAGAGACTTAGGACCTCTTTACCCACTACCATTAGTACACATTTCTACCAACTGATTTGAAAAAAAAAAGAAACAATACAAAGTTGAGGAAGCTTAGTTTGAAACAGTGGGCAGTTTTCCATGCTTTTATTGTTAATGTGCAGTTATTCCTGCTGGAGAAAAAGGATCAGGAGACCCTTGAGAAAGAATTCAGCTTCCGCTCTCAAGTGATTTAGAAAAACGTTATGTTGTATTATTAGTCTGAACCATCTCAGGCAAGGTGAGGAGAGAGAAGGATATAATCTCATCATCCCTGAGCTTGGGCATATCCTGCAGATGGCTAAAAGTGCATCTAAATGCACTGGCTAAAATTGGCTAAAATTGTCATCTCTTGTGCACAATGAAACAAAGAAAAAAAACCTGCAGTAAGATGCCCCTTACTGCAGCCACAGTATGCTTGTATTCCACTGCAGTGAATTTAAGACCCTCCCTGCCTCAGTATAACCATGTAGACTCTAATGATGGAAACAGATTATTAGTGTATATCTTTTTAAAAAATCTGAGTGATGGGTAAAGAGTTCTTTACATAAATGCAATTAATTAATTGCTTTTCATTTTGCATGGGCAGAAGAGGAACAGCAAAGTCAGAGGGCGATACTTCTCTGCTTCATGTTTCTGAGACAACTAACCTCCCAGGCCTCCGCACGTTTGGCCTTCTGCATGGGGTGGGGAGGAAGGGGGAAGCAGCTGCCATAGTAATGTTGTTCCTTAGAGTACCAAAAATGTCTTAAAAATTAAAAACTCATCTAAAGTACAGCAGCAGAACCAGTCAGTACTTGAAATCAAGGAATTTTGTGTTGACACTCAGACATTTTTGTGGAGTTCAGAATTAGATTAATTTTTAAAATTTTCTAATAAAATACTTGGAGTTTTTAAAAATCAAACTGTTTAAAACCCTAGGCAAATTGCTCGGACTTCTGAGTTGATACTGTTTTGAGTAGAAGGTTGGAGGTGTGACCTGCTGAACTCCCACCAAACCCAATTTATGTTATCATGACTTTCTCTAAAATTGAAAATGTGTGAAAGTTCAAGTAAATCTTTTCTTAACAATTCGGGTTACCTACTATTGGAAAAGTAGGCTTTGATTTTCCATCAGAGGTTGGCTTTTGCAGCCACATGCTTTACAGAAATACTGAATTTTGTGCTATAAAACTTGGTCACATGTAGATCATGAGCATCATGATCTCAGTACCTCTCTCAGCTGGAACTTACCTATTGTAGAGAAACACTAAAGACAAAAAAGCTTTTGAAAAGTCACTTACTATCCCTTCTCCAAACATTCTCAGAATTCTGAGGGGACTAGCAGTATTGGTTTTTATTTAAATTTAAATTCTATTAATTAATAATTGGGTATCCAAAACCAGTCTGTGTCACTCTGGCTTGGATCCTCTTGACTTTTGTGGTAGAACTGCAGTTTTTCTTAAATTTAGGAAGGCTGAACGTTTTGGGAAAACCCATCACAACTTGATCAAGGGCCTAAATTTAAACAATCAATGTCTTGTTCTTCACACATATCTAATAGTCACAGATTATGAGTTGTTGGAAGAGACGAGCAGGTTTTGGTTATATCCCTGATCTATCCTTTAGCGTGGCAGAATTCCACCTAGAGCAAGTACCAGGCTACAGAGCACCATATTTTACTAATGGAAGAGGGGATGGATTATTAAACTGAAGCCTGGGATAACAGATCCTAAACTACTTTCAGCCTCATCACAAATCTTGGTGAAAAAGTACTTGCACTCCTTGCACTAATTTGTTGTTACTCTCAGCACAGAAATAGAACTGAATATCACAGTCTAGCCACAGATACCCCCTTCAGCTGAGATTTATTCATTTGGTGAGATACAGCAGTTGACACACAGAGCATGTTAAATTTCTGAGATGTTAGAGTCCTGAGCTCCATAGTGCCAGCTGAACTAATACTACACAACCTGTTTTCCAAGTTATGATCTAGATTAAAGCTTATAGCAGCAGGCTAATTCTGTGCATGGCACCAGCCTTATCATGCTTTGATAGAGTGTTGCTTGTTGTACCTTCAAACTAGTGCTCAGAAAATGCCTTGGGAGCATATAGGAGCATGGGATTGACTGGTTCCTGCAGTGTCTCCTGGTAACAGCCTGCCAAACAGCTACCAAGCCCTGCTTGGTGGAACCTTTAGATGCATGTTTCGGTTTCTTTTAAGAGTTCATGTTCACAAGGTCTAAGTGCAACTAACCTAATGCTGTACCTTTTATTTTTATTGTTGGTGATTAGACCAATTTATTTATATTTTATTTATACTTGTTCATTTGCTGGTTTAAGTGCATATGAACTAGCCTGATTTTCTACTCTTTCTCTCTGAACGGCTGTGTTAAGTGTCTGTTACGTGGAGGTCTTTGTTCCTTTGTGCTTCTACTTAATGTAATGCCTAGACAAACTACCTGAGCAACTACATCTATGTGGCCTTTTCCAGAGCACCAGTCTGAAAGATTAAGTTTTCTTCCCAGTCTGCTCAGCTCTGTATATCCATCTGTACCACCTTCTTTATTTTAGAAATGAAATGCTATTTCAGGGTGCACAAAATTTGCTGGAGTTTTATCCTAACTTTGAAAACGCTTTGAATTTGCCATTTTTTAGAAAAAAATAGTCGCAAAAATTCTACATTTGATGTGGATGCATTTGTTTTGTCTGTAGCAGATAAATGATGCTGTAATTGCATTCAAAAAGAAGCCTTCTCACAAATTCCACTCCTCTCCAACTACTCTTTTTTATATTTGTTTGTGAGAGGTAAGTTTTATTATCTGCATTCTTATAGGCATCAGCTAAATTTCTGTTCTGCTGACAGACCGATTCCTTCTTGGCCTGTTTTATATAGACACACAGTGTATAAGCCTAGTTCTTGTTTAGGATGACAGATATGTGAGATCATGAGTTTGAACCTACATAGATGAGCCCTCAGGGTGTAAAGCATTATGTCTTCACCTATGCCAACAGGGGAGTAAGTTGTGTTAATTTACACCATTTAATCCATACATTCTGACTCCAGACTCTCCAGGGCTTGTCATTTGTCAAGTCCCATTTAAAGAGGCAACTCATTTCAATTATTTGAGTGAATTCTACCGGTTTTATTTATTTAGGGGTAAATGTAGTTCACCTCCACAAATTAAGCTTTCTTTCTTTTTTGGTTTGGCTTGGTTTATCCATGGATGTTCAGTGAAGCAAAACTTGTAACATATAGTATGCACATATACACAGCAGTACATCTTTGGTACTCATTCAATTCCCACTGTTACTTTTTCATGTACAGTGCCACCTTCCCTAAATGTCACAGTGTAATTTATCCATAAATTGTCATTACCACTGGAAATCAAATGTGTTACATTTGAAGACCATAGTTTTATCATCCACAGTTCTGGCAGAGGTAGATGGCTTATCATTTGTAGAATAAGGTATTTGGTATTGATCTTGGGGGGGAAGCAAAAATGCTAATTTTCCAATAACTTCAGGATCACACATAACATGCAGAAATGAAAGCTAGAGATTGCTTACTACTTCTGGTGATAAATTTCCTCGAGTAATTCTGACATGTACCTGCAACTAGTGATAAAAGAAATGTTTGTGCTGTAAGTCCTGTTCAATATTTTATCAGTAATGTCATATCTGTTGTGACTCAGTTGGACCGTCACAATGTGTAACCTATATACTAGTGTTCGTGGCTTTCAAATGTCTTAAATGTTGCATGAAATTATGTTACAAAAAATAGATATGTTTTCTGTTTTTGAATACCTCAAAACTGAGGGATCATGGGCCAATAAGTGCAATATTTAATTATTTACTCAGTGTATGTAAACATGTGTGAAAAGGAGACGCATCATGTATGTGTGATAAGCTGTTGATGATGCCTTTGTGGCTTAAGATTTCCAGTAGATGTACACGTCTTTTAGAAAAATTCTATAGTAAACACTTTACCAGTGTAGTGTGAGGATATTCATAAGTAACTTAAACTATTTTTCATATATGAGACAATGGTAAAAAATATTTGTATGTTTACTGCAAGTGCATGTCAATTTTACTTTTAGAGTTGTGATGTCCTTTTCTGAAAATTGTCATGTTACACCAACACTAGTGGGACAGCACTTTCAGTCAGAAGATGCCTGTAACCATTGCTAGATTGTCCACCCATATTTTAAAGCATGTTCTCTAGAAGCATTAAAAGAACCTCTTAGAGCTCAGCAGTTACACTGAGTTAAAGAGTCAATTACATGCTCTGTTTGCCTGTATTGTATAATATCATGTGAGCATGTTTTCTTTAATCTGATACTGTTAACTCATAATACTTATCTGAAATACTAAATAGGGGTACCCAAGATGCTTGCAGATGACTTGTCAAACTTCAGGTGGTGCCCTGGGTTAACATTTTGGGAACAGCTTGAAGGTCACACTCAGCAGCACAGCACAGTGGATGGTGACTTTAATTAAGTCACTTTTGAAATTAAGTTTCTTAACTTCTCTAGATTCTAAAGATGGAAGACATATCCTTAAATATATTGACCCGCATTCTTCACTCCACTGTTACATGTCACTCAAAGTTCAACAACTCCACTATTAGAAGTAAAGCTGAGGTACAAATGGAAACAAAATGCAGGTCAAAATCTAACCATGAAATTAACAGGAAACGTCCAATAATTTATTTTTACTTTCCTGCTAACCTTACATATTTCTAGTAGTTCTCAAAGAACACGAGCAGGGCCACCGGTACTCAGCAAAACCCTTGGGTACATTTTGGACCTTTAAACCCTGAATCACTGCTCTGCCATGGGTTCCCAGCCATGCCCACAGAGTCTGTTAATTCTTGCTACATCTTTGGTTTCAAAGGAATGTGTCTTCTGTCTTGGGAATTTGCTATAGATATAAATATAGATATAGATATAGATAGATATAGGCCACTGTGTCTGGGCCATGGGAGGAACTGGTTTTGCTGAACAAATTTCATAAAAAAGTATATTCATTGGTACCATACTAAAGTACATAAGAAGATTTTTAGTGTGGTCTGATGCATTTTTGTGACAACGTATAAGGTAGATTTAGGGTTTGGTTTTTAGTTGGTGTTTTTGTTGTTGTTGTTGTTTGGGTTTTTTGGGGTTTTTTTGTGGGTTTTTGTGTGTTTGTTTTTTTTTTTTTTTAATTAGCTTGATCAGGAAAATAATGAAACTCTTAGGCCTGCTGGAAACCAGTATCAAGGTTTTCCTTTCCTATGTCATCAGGTAGTTTCACTGAGAAAGCAAAATAGCCAGACTGCATTAAGTAGCACAGGACAGTACTTGCAATGACCTGAAAAGTCCTTTTTAAAATTCTCACTTTCTTTGTACCTTCTGCTATTAAAACTTCTGCAAAATTATACAGACCAGAGTGAAATGAAAATGTATATGGAGAGAAAATGGGGATCATTAATCAAAAAAAGGAAATTCTCAGCATCATTGTAGCTGAGCAACAGAAAAAGTAGTAGTCATGAGATACCACTTAAATAGAAATCTACAATATATAACGTGCTACAGGACTATGTAAACTTTTTATTGCTAAGTGACCTGACAGTTCAAGGGCTGGCAGATAATTTTACCTAGATTTTTTATTATTCCTCATAGGCATGCACAAAGATAAATGCTTACCTTGAAAATACTGTTCTGGTTCCCTCAAACTAGCTTGTTAGCTGAATTGTTCTTAAAGAAAAGTTGAAGTACTTGCTTAGGATACCTTCACGAGGGGATGAGACTCAATCTGTGCCTTCTCCCCTGATTCTTACTGCAATATAGTTACTGTGGTTTTAAAAAATATGTTAGTTAAAATGCTGCTGAGTGTCAGATTTTGTGAATCTTCTGCATACGTCCATGGGAGCTCTTTCTGAATGTGAAGTACAAATTTTATCTGTGTGGAGAGTTTTAATTCTGTGAGGATGTAGAGACCATATGTATTCTCAAAGGTATTCTCATTGGATATTCTGTTTGTGTGTGACTTCTGTATACCAAGTGGTTTTGTTTAATTTTTTCTGGATTTTTTTTCTTTTTGCGATTACAATAAATATTCCAGAGACTATACTCGTGAATCAGCTGTGGTGACATGGTGTTACACCCCACGCCATTTTTATTTTCATTCACTTACTAAGACTGGAAGAGAATAACTTCATTTTTGACAAAATGACAGACAAAATACCACATCTGCAATAATTAATTTCATTAATATCCTCTCAGTAGCACCGGGGATTGTAGTCCTGTATGAATTCCACAGAATTCACTGGAGACTTTACCCTAGAAGTCTGAAGGAGAAAGGCATATAGATACTTCCTTAGCAAAAGCATGCTGCTGTCTTCAGCCTATATGCTGACCATTTAAAATAGGGCAAAGTTTTTTCTTTTGATGTTTTACTGTCCAAACTGTTAAACAGCATATATACTTTTTGGATGCTGTTATTAGTTTGTCGGGTAATCTTTGTCCAAATGCACCATCTCAGTTGTGGGTGGTTATTTCACACAAATTGTGATATATGACTGTCCAGTTATTGTTTTTTTCTACATAAACAGACACACACAAACACATACCCCCCTTTATGCTAATTTGAACCCTGCTGTGACTCCTGAATTTATCTTTCCTCCACATAAGTCCTAATCTTCAATCAATCTGTTGAACAAGTTGCACTGTCCCCTGTGTCCTCCAGCTCCTGTGATCAGGCATTCATATACAAACTCTTTTAGCACATGTCCCCTCTTGTTGTTCTGCTGTGTTTAAGCCCAGTTCCCCTATTCTTCTGGTATATTTACATCTCATCTTCAAAATAAATATTTCCTGATAATTTTGTAATTCCCTCTCAACACAAGGTGCTTCCCAGCTTTTTGTTTGTGATCCTGTATCTCTAGACAGGTTTCTGCTGAAGGGCCTACCTGTGCAGCTCACTGTGCTCACTCCTAGAGCATCTATTTCTAGCAGAGACACTTGTTATCAAATCACTTCTGATGACACTGGCAAAATAGTGTCTTTTCCATCTACCTCATTTATGCCATTGCTCCATAAGATTCACCCTAATGTACTTGCTTCACATATTAGGGTGATTGGAAGACAAGAATGAGGTGTAAAAGGGGAAGGTTAACAGGGAAGAAATAGATGACTTCTGACAGATACCTTGGAATCAGAGAGTTTTTGAATTGCTGTTATTTTGAACATGCTGAAACTTATATAGAATTAAACTGGAGAAAATCACAGATGGGTAGATGAGAATGGTGATCTACTAGGATAAAACCTCAACGAGATATTTCTTACTCAAGGAAACCCATTTTTATCCTATTTCCAGTCAGAAGGCTGGAGACAGAAAGTTGCTAACCACCAAAAAAACACAACATACATCACAAATGTTGATGGGAAGGGGAGATGTAAAGTGACAAAGAAAAAATTCCCAGCTTAGAGTAAGAAAGGGAAAACAAAATATCCCAGTGAACAACATCAAGAAAGACAAACTGTGTGCTTGCACCCAACCGAGGGGACTCAGCAAGGTAATGGAAAACCAAGGCAGTTAAGTGCAAGGAGGGTTAGTTGATATCTGTATAGACCTGAGCAACTTTTGAGCTGCAAAGTGAAAAACCTTCAAAAATCTTCTGAACTGCCTTTCTATATCTGTGTGTCTGTTGGCATTCATGCAAGATCCTGAAGAACTAAACTGTAAGAAGATTTAGAAAAAAAGATTGCTTTAAGCCATGGTGAACATAGGTTGTCAGTAGCAGGCACATGCAGTGGGAAGCTGGTCCTATCCTCCATGATGTCCTAGCCACAAGGTCTGCCATTGGATCTGGTCCTAGTGCTCCACTGAGACTTGAGAATCTGAAGGTGCTGAAGGAGTGGCAGGATGAAGAGACATGCCAGCCCTGGCTAAGCCAAAGAGTGAGCTCAGGCAGCTCTGCAACTGCAGTGCGATGGGAAATGAGACCAGAGGCAACCTAGTAAAAATGGTGTGGAAGGGCCAACGCCCACCTAAACTCCCAGCTGTTAAGAAGATAAAAACCATCTTCTTGAAGAGTTAGAAAACCTAATATTACACTCTTCACTTCCCAACAGTTGCCCCAGGGGAAGATATCTGGGGTATCTGGGACCTCCACATGCAGCACCGTGCTCTTCTGAGGAGATACAGCATTTTCCTCATGTGCAAGCACACATGAAGAGTGACCTTGGACTGCAAACTGTCACCCTTAATGAGGCAGTGCAGCTTACCCAATACAGCTTGGCCAGCTACAGATATAAGCATGCTCACAGCAGAGCAGAGCAGCCTCACTCTGTGGCCCCTGGAAGGTTTTCTGAGGCCCCAGGAAGTGTGTCCTCACTTGTTTCAAATCAATGCCTGTGGTCAGAAAATAAGTCTATGAATAGCTGTAGAGCATCTGGGGATGCCACACAGGATATCTGCCTCTCACCAGACTCCTGAATTTTTAAAGTTTAGATAAGGGTTTAGGAACATAAGATCAGGAAGCTATTTTTTAAAAAACTCTGCCCTGTTTTTCTTTCAAGAAGATGTACCCTAAGAGATACAGCATATCTTTGTTTCTATTGTTATCTCTAACACTCAGCAAAGCAAGGAGAATGCTTATGCCCTGACCCCAGCCCTACCAGCCCCTGTGCAGGCCAGCAGCATGGTGCACACAGCCTGCTCTGCCAGCCATGCCCTGCAGCTGCAAGGCAGCTGTCAGCTCAGGCAACATCTGGTGAGTGTCTTGGGTGGAAACTGCCTTTGGGCAATCTCTTTTATTTCTGTTGGGGAACAACACTAAAAACTGTGTAGAAAATAAAGCCATTTCAAATTGCAGTTTTTCTCTTCGGTAATTAACAATAGGGAAATGAGTTTTCTGATGTCTTTGCTGCATGAGGGACATAACCATCCACATGCCACCTGGCAAAGCAGAAAAACACTAAGGGTATAACAACAGTCAAGAGGGAACAAATGTTACTTTGTGTCTATGCAAGATAAAAATACCTGCACTAGCATTACTTACAAGTTGATTAAATAGCCTCCTTTTACCTCACAGGGAATGGGGACCATCTACCAAGATGGAGGTACATGTTGTCCATGTTAAGTCTACAGAAGGTCACGTAACCTAGGGCATACACAGGATTTCAGACACAGCCTTTCATTTCAAGAGTCCTGTGCCCTTGGTCAATAGGCTGGCTGATATCTGCTTTTATTATATGAGTGCTTTCTATACCATCTTATTAGGGGACATAAGTACCTGGCCCTGGGATGAACATTTCCATCTGGAAATGGCCTAATTCTCCTTCTACATGTGACTCCCATTTTTTTCCCACTAATTACTTTCTTGAAATATAATAATAGGGATTCCAGAAGTATAAAAGCAGGGATTTTTTCCTATTTCCTTAGTATATAAAATTTTCACTGTTACATTTCAGAGGTGTCATGGTTTTGCCCAGCCAGCCAGCCCCTAGGGCTGAGGATGGTTTTGTCCAGGTGGATTTCCAGACAAGAAGCCAATTAAAACTCTCAGTAATGCCTTTGCTAATTACATATTTAAGAAAACAGAAGAGAAAGTGATTATGCAGTTAAAAATTAAGAGCAGCAGCCATGTAGGAGAGGTGGCAGCGGGTCCCGAAGTGAAGGCCAGGCTCTCTCCTCCCCCGGCTTGGGCCGGGGGCAGGTGTAGCACTGAAGTCCCCCCTTCTCTCATGTAAGAGAGTGAAGAAAAAAAACTTTAGAGGAGGACTGACTACTTGGACAGAAACCCCTGCAAAAGAATTCCATCAAAGAGATAACAAAGTGTCCAAGGTCAAAGCTGGCAGCTGCAGGGGAGAGAAGAAAAGTGCAAAGGGGGACCTGTTACTCCCCCCTTTCGCTCTCTCCTTTCAGCAGGGAAAAGACTGAAAAATAATCCCTACCACCTGTAGAAGTTTGTTGGAGTGAGGAGACCCTCATGCGGCTCACAGAGGAGCTTGTGGATGTACCAGGGAGCCAAGACTTCATGAGAGGGACTAAAATGAGGCAGAGTCCTGTTGAAGGTTTATGATCCCAAAGGGATGAGCCTTACGCTGAAGCAAAAGACGGCTCGAGTAACCTTGGGATCCGAGTGAGGGATCCATGCTGCTACTGAAGATTTGTGACCTTGAGAGAGCGAGCCTTACGCCAGAGCAGAAAACGGCTTGGGTAAGGATGTTAGAATCCATGTGTGGGATCCATGCTAAACCCATGTCGGAGAGGTCTATCAAGGGCTGTTCTCCCGTGGAGAGGGACCTCCATAGGGAAACAGGGGTGGACTCATAAACCATTATCCCCTGTAACCCTGTGGTGAAGATCCATGGTAAGCAAGTGTCCCCTTGCAAGTCCATGGAAGAGAAAACCTTCAGGGCCTGGGTAACCCCCAGCCTCTGGTCTTAGCCCAGGAGGGGGGTAGGCCCAGCCCTGGAGGCCAACACAGAACAAGAGAAAAAGAGAAAGAATTCCTGCTGCAATAAGAGTACTGCAGAGTTATTGAAGAAACCTGGAGCTCCAAGAAATGGAGAAAGAAACGACTTTTCCTCCTTGGACTGATATAAAGAGGGGAGAAGTATTTCTGTAAATACATAGTACTTTTACTTAAGTAGAATTGTTATAGATGTAGTCCTTTAATAATTTTTATTTTGCTAGTAGTAAATGTTAATACTATTTTCCCCAAATCCAGTCTCTTTTGTCTGCATAAACCTTCTCTCAACAAATAGTAATTGTGTGGAAGGTGTGAAAGGAAATTTACCCAGAGCAAAACCACGACAAGAGGAAGCCAGAAAGACAACTTATTAATCTACTAAACCTTCTCCCCTGTGTTATCAGTCTTGGCTAATGGTAATCTGACTGCACAGTCCCATAATGCAGAAATCACTAACTCAGACTGGCAGGTGCTTGGCAACTGCTAACAATGAAAAATGGAGAAATGACAGAACTACATTTTGGAGATGTGCTGGCAACACATCCAAGACATCCCTCCTGCAGTGGGCTCATTACTGGTTTAAACTCTTCAGCTGGGGTAAGAGGCCTTAGTGTCTCAGTGCTAAGCAAACAGATGCCTTCTCCTTCATTCACCACTTATATTCCAAATGGAAACTGTGACCTTTTAGTGCTGGGATTCTGGGAAATGAATAACCAGAAGAACCGTTCACTTTACCAGGAAAGATGTGAATAAATGCTGCACACAAATAATAAACCATGACATATGCACATGGTGATGATGACAGACAGCAGGGAAAAGAAGCTGGGCCTGTATGGTTTTGATGACCATAAGTACTGTTCAAGGCCACTTCCCCAACTATGAGCAATGGAAACTATGATCATGTGGGCAGCCACTTCCCTGATTGTCTGTTTGCCTTCAACCACCCTTCCTAATCCAGCTATAAGGTTTCTAAGCACTACATTTGCTCAGCCCAACAGTGGGGTATCACAGAGCTGAGACAATGGCCTCATCTCATAGTGCTAAAAGAAGGTATGGGGAAAGGGGAAAAGGAAGGTGCATCTATGAGAGTTGCACAAAATCTCGGTGTAAAGGCAATACTCTTTAGGAATAGGAGTAAAGTTAGTAAATCAGGAATTACTTAGTCCTTTTGTCCATTTCAGAGGTCCCATGGCTTTTGGCAAGTCAGAGCCCTGAGCACTTGGTAAAGCTTACCATGGATCTTATACCCTGGGCTATGCAAACCTAAGTAGAGAGATCCCACAGGGTGGTCAGTACAACTTGCTGCTGTAGCCCAATGCTGCCAGTCCTCAAATTAGTTGTGTTATTTCAGCATAACATTGAACTGCCTGGTGATAATGGGCTTACTAAAAATCCTACTTTTCTCCTTCTTTTTCCTTTTTTTTTCATTGAAATGAAAATCAGATGCTAGAAATGTCTTTTAGCTCATTTCTGTTATTAGCTGTCATTTCTGGTCTCACAGCAAGAACCTGCCAAAAGCCCATAGAGATGCTATGGGCTAAAATCTCCCCTGGCTCCTTCCCATTCCCTTTTTCTCCTGGCTCCTCAGGAAGGAGCAGTGGGTGTCTCTCTCTGTGCAATTATGGTTGCATTAGAAAGCCCTCTAATGTGTGTGTGCTGCAACTGCACTGCGCTGTGCAGTGCAGCTGCTCTTGGCTGCCTGGGAGGGACTTGTCCTATCTGCTCTCACCTGCCAGATAGCAAGAGGGAGATACAAGAGGGGAAACATTAACCTTTTAGTAATAAATTGCCAAGAAATGAAGACTTTGTAAGAGAAGGGACTTTCCTGAACACATCTGCAGGCTGAGGATCACAGCAGCAACTTCAACCATCAAAGCTGGGTTTTTAGAAACAGCGCAGAGATCCATACTGGGAGAAATCGGCGAAGAGGGCAGAGGCTGAGGCATGCATGGAGCAAGATGGGCACCAGCATGTACCCTGGGCACAGTCAAGGGGGAGGATGAAAAGGGTCAGCTTTGGGGTATGCAGCTGGAGCTGGGCAGCATCAGGGGAGATGTCATGGGCATGCAGAGGCATGGGGAGAGCTGGTAGACATAAGGACAGAAGAATGTGGACCTCAGGAAATACCTGATAAAGAGGGAGCAATCCAAGGACCTATGAAGAGCAGGAATGAGATGGAGGAGCTGGCAGAACACCCTGCTAATGGGAATTAAGAGTGATGTCTCACTGCAGAGCTGCTCACATCTGTGCTGCTACCAATGGATCTGAAGCTGAATGTCATGTTGAGATGTTCACAGGGGCTGGAATGGCTTACCAAATTTGGTTCAGCAAATGTGTATAAAATACTTTGATTAAGTCATGACAATTTTTTGTTTGAATTAAAAATGAGGATAAAACAAAATACTGTAATCCTTTACAAAGGAAATAAACAATCTGAACTTCTTTTGTTCAGTGAGGAAATCCCCTTCTTCTAAAAGCAAATTTTTTTTTAATTTTTTTTTTTTAGAGCACTTTGCCTTGGGAGAATTTTTCAGCTTTCATGGGAAGAAGTTTCCATTTTTAACACTCATTCAACACAAGGCTGCTGGTTCAACTTGGCTGATAGATTGAGCTGCCCCATCGCATGAAATCCACTTTTACTATTATTTTGATCTCTGTAGCTGAATGTTAGGCCTGCAAACTAAGCCAGACTGCATTTTCTGTCTCTGGCATTGCCTCATCTGTTCACTGTGAGACAGAGGGCAAGCACAGTCTGTTGGTAGAGGAGGGAAGGCTCCCTAAGAGCTGCTCTTCTAATGAGAGCAAGAGCTAAAGTGAGTGGTCAGTGAGGTTGCAATGCACATTGCTGCACCGTGTACAGTCACTTTAACCACCTTCCCAACCCTGGTCGACAGTGGCTAAACATGAGTCAGCAGTGTGCCCAGGGGGCCAAGAAGGCCAGTGGCCTCCTGGCTTAAATGAGAAACAGGATGGTCAGCAGGACTAGAGAAGTGATTGTCTCTCTACAATGGTGAAACCACACCTTGAATCCTGTGTTCAGTTCTGGGCCCTTCACTACAAGAAAGACACTGAGGTGCTAGAGCAAGACCAGAGAAGGGCAACAAAGCTGATGAAGTGTCTGGAGCACAAGTCTTATGAGAAGTGGTTGAAGGACCTCGGAGTGTTCAGCCTGGAGAAAACGAGGCTCAGGGGTGACCTTATCACTACAACTACCTGAAAGGAGGGTGTAGCAAGGTGAGTGTCAGCCTCTTCTCCGAAGTAACATGCAATAGGACAAGAGGAAAAAGCCTCAGGTTGAGCTAAAGGAGGTTTAGACTGGATATTAAGAAAGATTTTTTTTTTTTTTGCTGAAAAGATGGTCAGGCATTGGAACAGGCTGTTCAGGGACGTGGTGGAAACACCATCCCTGGAAGTCTTCAAAGAACATGTGGCACCTGAGGACATAGTTTGGTGGTGGATTTCGCAGTGCTGGGTTAATGGTTGGCCTTGGTGATCTTCGGAGTCTTTTCCAACCTAATGATTCTATGACTCTATTCTGCAATTCCTCCGCCTTACCCCACAGCTGTGCGCTGGAGGGCAAACTGTACAGACAAGCATCACTATATTCACTCAACAGGGCAGCTCTAAAACCGAGCCTAAACCCATCGCACCTGGTGAACGTGCATTTCGTTCAAACCCTTCCCGGGTGGTTCCCATTCCGAGTGCAGCAGGACAGGCGATAACTCGCACCGGGAGCAGGGGCGGCGGCAGAGGGAGCGCCGGGGCCGCGCAGCGCGGCTCAGCCAACACTTCCTCCCCCTTCCTCCCCTCCCCTGTCTGCACGCAGCTGGGGCTGCTGTGCCCCTTTCATACTTTGCCAGCATTTTTGTGGGTCGCTCCCTGCAGCTTGCCTTTATGTGTGTGCAAAAAGCTTTCCCCGTTCTCCTGCTCAGAAAGAGCGGGAGGTGGGCTGTTTTTTCCGCGCCAGAAATGAGCGGCCTCCCTTCGCCACAGTGTGGCGACAAGGCCTTTTTTTAGCTCTGTGCTTTCTCATGGATTCCTGGCAGATGCCCTTATCTGCTACCTTCACCTGCACGGATCCAAGCCTGAGAAAGATTTCTGCTCTACTTCAGCCTTCTCGTTTTTATTTCCACATGTACCCCATCTCGCTCTGCCCGCAGCACACATTTTGGCAGCAGCTGCTAACATTTTTCAACTCTGTCTTTAATTAAAGGTTTCAATAATGTCATTCTTCTAATTTCCCAAACCATGAGTCTGACTCCAGGAAAACTGTGAAAAAGGAGCCTAAAGCCATATAACATATTGGCTTCATCATTTCTATTGCCTGGTGTGTAGGGTTTCTTGTCCATACTCCAAGTGCATCTGGTTTGTGTGTTTAGTGTGTTAAGAGTTTCTGCCTAGGTGAAGGACAGAAAGAGCAAGAAGGAAAAATATTTCATGCTGTCAACTCTCAAGAAAAAGAGAAAAAAAGCTCTGAAGAAAAATGACCAAAGATGGTCTCACACCGTTCCTTGTGGGCCTCTGCCTCCCCATTTAAGCTCAGCACTGCAGTGCTCCATCTGCTTGTGATACCTCCCACAACCAGCCTTTCTGCAAGCACCAAAGACCAGAAATTCCCTGGAGAACCAGTGTCAAGAGACTCTTTAATCATTTCCTACCAGCTCCAAGACAAGAAATTATAGCTCCACAGCCAGAAAAAACTCAGCATTTACAAGCTTGGAGGCTTACCCAAACTTCTGCACTTTTTTCAGGCAGCAATGATATTAGTGCATTTGCAAACACTTCCAGGTGGGTTCACAGGGCCACCCAAACAGACTTGCCTGTTTAGGCCCTGCAATTCATCCAGAAGCAGGAGGTGCTGCTGCACAGGACCCATTGCCTGCAGTGGCCTGGGCAGGAGGCTGGCAAACAGAAAAAGCTTCCCACCCACAGCAGCTGCAGAGGGGGGAACATGCAGCTTTCATGTAGGCCCCATGATGCACAGTGTACTGTTTGTGTGAGCAGAGGTTTCATGTCTCTTCATTTCTCTGCCATTCATTGCCTCTGTCTTCTGACCCTAGGGATAGGAGTAGGACATGCTGGTTTCAGGGGCAAAACAGGAGACACCTTTCCCCATTCTTTGCA
This sequence comes from Myiozetetes cayanensis, assembly GCF_022539395.1. Classification (NCBI taxonomy): domain Eukaryota; kingdom Metazoa; phylum Chordata; class Aves; order Passeriformes; family Tyrannidae; genus Myiozetetes; species Myiozetetes cayanensis. The sequence goes on from NW_026087631.1 coordinate 46,372,139, forward strand.
ACCTAATGCATCCTATTTCCAGTGGGAAAAGTAGTCAGACATGTCATGGGAAGAGGTTTTGCCAAGATAGCAAAGCAAGGAAATTTTGCTCAGTGTATAGGCAGTGCCCTTTAGCACACTATGAATGATCCCCTCCTATTTTTGCTTTCCCGTGTGGCTGTCATGTGATACATGAGGCTGCAGTCTGCAAAAATGGTGTATTCCACTGCTAGGTCCCATGATATTATTGGATTTCACACGCTTTCCAGGATTTATCTTAAAACCCTAGCTCTAATACTAACTCCTCAGAATGCTCAAAAAAATGCTGACATTTTCCAAAGCATTTATTATACAGGTAAATTTTCAAACCACAATTTTCAAGGTTACCAGACAGACCCAGTAGTGAAAGAGCAGGAACATGGAAAGTGTTTCTTATTAACTCATTAACCAGTAGAAGTGGGCCCGCTGCTTACTTGTGCTCCCCCATCTGGGCAGTACACTGCATGGGACGTGGATGGATCAGGGATAGGGTGGTTCTACTCTGCACTGGGCAGGGACTGTGGGTATCTCAGACCTCCTCATCCTTCTGTCAACCCCAGATATGAGGGCCACCAGGTTTGGAGGTCTTGGGTAGGCATTTACATTAACTGAAGGTTTATAGCTTTGAGAGAGAGCAGAGATGGCTGCATATGCTCAACTAACCACATCCTAAAATATCTGGGGACCCTGCCTCATCCCTGTATGGGAGAAACAATTGCTTCTCTGCTCACATCTAAAATATCACAACCTACTGATCTGTCCCCAGCCAGCCACAAGGCAGGGCAAGAAGATACTCAGCTGGGACAGATGATGCACAATGCTCCTGCCCTCACCAGGGAGCCACATGGGTTTCCTGACCCCAGTCTCATGGTGTAGCAGGGCAGGCAGCTGAGAACATAAAAGCTCCCTTCATGTGGCACCTCGTGCTGTGCCCTGTTAAACTCTGTTGCATACAATGCCAAAATATTTCTCAGCAGGGCTACCCACGACGCGTGAATCCCAGTGCTGCTTTTCAGAGTCTGGAAAAGATGCCAGGCTGATTTCTGAAGGCTCTGGGGAGAGAAACATGTGCTCTTGCCCCTTGTGTGCCAAAATGGACAAGAAGGATAGCTGAGGGAAGCAGCACTGGCAGTGTTGCCACACAAAAATGTGCTCACTGAGTGGGGAGGGAGGGCAGGATTTATGTGCCACATAAAATCTACTAAAGCTATGGTTTTCCACCTCCCAGTCTTCCCCATTACTTCTCATTTAAACATGTGACTCTTTCTATAATCCCTTTTTTCTCCAGGGGAGGCATCCTGGCCCAGTCCACAGTTTCAAACAGCTATTTTGTGCTGGGGCTGTGTTCTCAGATCACAGTATTCTGTGTTTAATGTGGCTGCAGAAAGCAATTAAGAGAAATAGATCAGGTGTAATTAATATAGCAATGGCAGTGATCATTGTCCACAAGTGCATGAAGCACTGAAACCAGGAAATAAGAACCCTGATGTGGTGTTGAGACCGAGCAACTCATTTGAGGCAGCAGTTCGCTGTGCAGTGGCTCTTCATGGAGAGGGCTGCTCTGACTTGCCAAGGGACTCACCATGCCCCTCTTATGCCCCTGCTTTGTCTTGACCATCAGTTGTTTGCTGCAGAGGCCAAGGCTTTGTCTCTGAATGGTGCCTCTAGGAGATGGAGCCGTGTTGTAAAAATCATGCTTTCCTAGGGGGCCAAGAGGAACCTGGAAGAGCTCACTTCTACTCCCAGCACCATCCTGGTTCTTGCCTTGCCTGCAGTTTCCACCCTCTCTCAATTTCTCTGCTTAAACTAAGATGACTGGTGAGGTCTCACAGCAGAGCTGAGAAAGTCTGTTATTGTGATGACTATCTCTGTATCAAGTTCACAATGTGTAACATTTTCGCCTCTCAGCAAAGCCTCCTCAGAGGGTCAGCCTCCTCTATGCTATTGCTCCTCTAGCTCATCAAACTTTTCATAGGATCATGGGGGAAACAGAATCTATCTCCAGAAAAATGTAATTTTTAATGTAATCCAACTAAATGAAGACAAGCACTTCCCAAAGTTTTATATTGCTACATGACTTTTTTGTTCAGTTGTTTTTTGGGTTTTTTAAAATAGTTTTGCATCAGCAGGACAACAAAGTCTGCTGTTATTATGTGTTAACAAAGGCGCCTTGCTCCTACGAAAAGGTCAGAATTTACACAAAAAGAAAGGAAAAACAGAAGCATGTATAAATAGAGGTGTTCAACACAAGACAACAGTATTTAACACAGTGTAGAACATGAGTGCATAGAAAATGTGTGAAATCTGATTCACCTTTTAAACAATGTTAAACATGAGTTTCTCAATAAAACTTCAAATTAGCTACTGCAACATTACCAGTTCGGAGTGTTTTATTTTCAAAAAGGGCATTTTAGTGCTGTTGCATGTAGAATGAAATACAGGGTGTAGGTGTGTTACTCGCTTTAGGATATGGTAGTGATATAATGCCTAACCACAAAATCCTTATTTATTTAAATGCTGTAGATTACTCTCACTCTGCTATTTATGTGCATTGAGATCTGTGGGTGTGCCTCAGGTGCATATTTGTTTAAGATTTAGGAAACCAGATGTTTCCTGCCAAAGCCTGTGCAAAACCAAAGGACACACAGAAAGAGACCAATGCAGGTGGGTCTGATATAATCAGATTAACTTGATTTTGAGGGGAAGGAAGACTTCAGTAATAGTCAGGAATCACTGCAAGATGTAATTTGTATACTTCATACTCCTGTACCTATTCAGTCTTCAGCTACTCCTGCCTTCACAAAGACATTGGTATCAGGTCTGCAGCTATCCAGACAGGTGTCCATGTACGATAATTTCATAAAAAGCTCAAGCTATTGGTGGTCTTGTATTATCTCTCTAGTCAACCAGAAACAACCACATTGGTATTATTTTTCAAAGGCCTGCTTGGTGTATCAGCTCTCCTCTGTCATACAGCATAGGATCAGGAACCTGCACTATCCACTTCCTTCCCCAAAACCATTGCACCAAAGCATTACCTGTATATGCTTTCCCATGTCCCTCTTTGCTCTCCAATGAGGCTTTCTAGGAATTCAGATTGTCTCTGTACCATTACGCTCTGTAAGGTCCTCAAAGATCCCTCTCTTTCCCCCACAGAGATGCTTTGTCAGATTTAGGCAGGGCGTTGACCATGCTCATATACTTTTTACACAAACAAATCCCACTTTAATCACGCACTGCTCAGCAGCACTGTGACAGCTGCACTGACTGATTCCTTAATCAGCATGGAAACCTGGACAATGTGTAATGTAGAGACTTGAGGTGGGACTTCCTAGTCCTCAGTAACATCCTTATGCCCTTGCTCAGACAACAAGGGGCTGTCTTGCCAGCTCAGACAAGGCTTCAGCATATAAGCGAATTTCACTTTTGAAGATGATGATTAGTAAAAGAATGAATCATAGTGCAGCTGGGAATCCTGTCAGTCCTGCTCTGACAAAAATTACTCTCTAGAGAAGGAAGTCTCTTCAAAAGAAGCAGTTTCTCCAAAAGAAAGATAAAGCACTTTGTAATAAGAGCTTAAAAATAAAGTATTCCAGCTACTTGAATATAATACTGGAAGATTTTCTTTTTTTAGTCAAACACTGCTTTGAGTAACTATGTATAAGTAAATGAGGGGGGAGATGGGGGTTTTGGCTCTTCTTAATCACACCAAGGTCAAAGCTGCCAAGAATTCCTGCCTCCTCTTTCACTATCTGTGGTGTTTCCATCACCAGGGTTAACAGTTTCTTCCACACCAGATCATGTCATTGTTTTTACCAGTGGATTCACATGTTGCCTGGTTTGTATAGGACATGCTAACTAGAGAGCATCTTTAAAACAGGCATTTATGAGTCACTTGTTGTTCAGCCATACTATCAAAAAAACACAGTTTGAATACATAAGGGCATGAAAGAAACACTCTTAAAACCTTGAATCATTTTCCCTGAAACTGTCATTCTCAAGCACTCTGAAAATGCTGGATTTTCCTGGAGCAGTGTAGCCTAGTTTTATCTCAGCAAGCACATCTGAACATGGGTCAGGGTTTTTTTATATTCCTCAGGATGACAACTTTGACCAGTACCTCTGGAAGCACGAATCAAATCTCAAGGCAACATGCCCAGCTTCCCTGTGCTGCCTGCTGGGCTGGGAAGCCTCTCATGTTTTCCTACTGCAGGAGCTGCTAAAAGCTGGAGATATCAGGTAAAAAAAAAAAAAAAAAGGATTGAAAAAACCTCATGTGCCTACAAATGTGTATACTTCTGGCTTTCAGCTTGTTTGCACATGGTGATATATTAGAGCACAGGTTCTCAGTACTTAGAGAAAATAATTTCATAAATGAATTAACTGCTGTCAGCTTCCTGAAAGTAAGCTTTAATCACTTTTCCATGTCAGGCATTTAAAATTCTCCATATTTCTAAGCCTGCACAGCTTCAGATGGAAGGAAAAAGCATTCTTTAAGAATGTAGCTGTTTCTGTGTGTGCCCCGTGAGGTTTTACTTTCAAGATTTTTACTTTCAGTTGACTGAATAATGTTATGATCAGGTGACAGGGACATTCCTTAATGCAACATATGATGCTGGTTGTGTTGGAGGTGATTCAACAGAGACAATGAGCTAAAATTATAACACACACTCTCTGGTTCCTGTTGTTCTCATCAGGAGCCTGAATTTCCAAGGTGTATTTATGACTCTACTTCTAGAGTCATCTAGACAGCTAGATGAAATTTACACCTACTCAGGAGATCCAGGAAGACTGTTCCACTTACATCTCACTTTTAAGCAGTGTTTTGAACAGCGTACTGGTTTGTAATGGAAAGAATCACACCCATTTTTGCCACTGCACACATGGTGTTTTACAGTGGTCCTGCCAGGTCACAGCAGAGATTCAGACCTAACCATGATCTCCTGGGGTAAAGATGTTATCCTCAGCTCTGTGTTCTGTTCCAAACAATCCAAATTGCTGGGAGGACAGGGTGCTGGCCAAGCTAGACCTCAAGCTTCTTCAGGGTCTTGGGAAAAATGGACACATCAAGCCACAATATCTTCTTCCTTATGCTTGTTCACAACATCAAATCATGAAGGAAGCAGGAACTTATTGCTATGTGCTAGCCTTCCAAGTGCTGTAAGAGTAAGTTGTAAATAAAACATGCCTGGCACGATTGTTTGCTTTCATACCAGGGTATTCTGTGTAGCTGAATTAAAAGCCTCGGTCAAGATGCAATAGTGCTATGGGAAGTGAAGTCTGAGGCTGTTGTGGAAAAAGGATTTGGAAAGCTGGGTAATGGATATCAGTCCAGAGGGAGGCTGGCAAAAAGCTTTTCCCCAAAGTACAAGGAAGCTGTGTCTGGCCATCAGCAAGTGGCCCAGACATGAGCAACCCAAGGTAAAGCTCTGCCATGGTCAGACTGATGCTGCAGAAAAATGGGGAAAGGAGGTGATGTAATTTTGCCTTGGACAGGTTGGCACAGCTCCCACTACTTTAATGGGCATTGAGCGCACTCACATAAGAGCCCTTGCACCTGAGACCTGGTTCAGGCTAACAAAAGTTACCCATGTTTGCCTTGACCTGCCACTGCTGCTTCTATACAGATGCCTGTAATCATCAGATGTCACAATGATAAAGCAGAAAATGGAAAACCTACCTTGTTTTTCCTATCCATAAAAACTCAACAATTGGTTATCCTTGCTTCATTCCCCCATTTCTTGGCAAGCTACACATACCTGTTCAGAAGATAGAGGTGAGAACAGAGAGTGGGAGGTATCAGTTGTCTCTTCAAATGGTTTTGCATTAGCATGTCACCAGTGTATCAGGGGATTCAACAAAGTCAGGAATAGCAGGTGACTCACAGGCAGTGTGTCTGTGCTTGTGTACATCCCTGGTTCAGGTAGTATATTTGCTCATTGTATTTTATGTGTCATGCAAGAGAGATGGGGGATTTGTCAAAAGCTGAATGCACCTGGGGTTGGCTGTCAGAGCAGAGAGTCTTCACATGCTGCAGCTCCCTGAAATGGTGAGTCCCTAAGGCATGTATCCTACTTGCAGTTCTGAATGGCTGCATCCATGACACAGAAGGGCACAGTATGCATCGCCCTAGGAGGAGCACTTGTTCCTGCACTGGCATGTCCTGTCCCCAGAAACCAGTGGGAATGCACTGCCTGTTATACAGGGTAGGTGAAAGAGAGACACTGAAAGGGTAAGAGGAGGCACTGGGATTTCATCTCCATTCTCCATGAATCCAGTGCACCAGAACAGTCGGCAGGAACATCAGAGAAGGTTGTTTCCAAAAGACTCAGAGACACAAGAAGAATGTTTGTCCGTTATGTACCAGTATCACTGTAGGTATCTATTCCAAACAACATAATATGGTAGAGGTGAGTTTTCCTATCCTAGCAATAGCAAAGAGAGCAGACCAACAGCCTTTGCAGTGCCTAAGCAAGGAAGTTGAAGGTGTGAGAGTATCGAGATGACAACATACAAAGAAAGAAATCTTGCAGGACCAGGGAAGGCAAGGGTGGTTGAATGCCTCAGCCTAAAAGTAAACAACCCACACATGTAGCAAAATTTTGAGAGTTCAAAGAAGTACTGAAAGATGTAAGCAGTGATAATGAAATGTGGTAAATACGCAGTTAAATGCAGCTAAAATACAGTTGACAAGTGGTTTAGTTCTGCAGAGCTGTGAAAGAAGAAGTAGGTTTGGAGGGAGGTCAGACTGAGGCTATAGCCCCTCCTCCAACTCTGCACCCTCTTCTAGCTCCTTCCCTCCTCCCAGAGGGTGAGCGCTGCTTTGGGGAAGGGGTTTTGTTGCAGGCTAACTACTGGAAGATGAGGAGATTTTTAATTCCTCTTCCAGTGCCTAACAGAAAAAGAAGGTAACATGTTTGGAAATGGGAGAGCAGAAGCTAGGAAGATGAATATACCGCTAACAAAGCCACAGTGACAACCCTTTGCTCTCTTCTCATAGTGTAAGATTGGCAGAACAAAAAGAGCACTCTGTTATTAAAAGTGCCCAGGATAATGTGCATTATATATATATATATATATATATATCTCTGATATATCTGTGCTTTATCACACCAAACATAGATTATTTCGTATGTCTTTCACTGATAGAAACATAATAACCTTTCCAAAGGTACCAGTTTCAAAAGCTTACTTAAGTAATAGTGATTTTTGTACTGTAAAAGCTTTTCGGAAAGCCTTGTTAAGGTTTGCCGACATGCAACCAACTCCGTGCTGAACTAAAGCTTGTTAACTGTTGTTAAACGCTAACACACCATCCTGACATGGACAATAGCTCAAACTAATCAGACAATAATTTCCCTCTGTATCAGAGGCAGTTGTTACTTTACTCTTGGTGAGAAGATATGATAAACTAAGTTGTAGAGGGACTAGCATAGGATCCTAATCTACCATGACCATCGTTAAGGTGTTCACCACTGTTGTCTTCCAGGGCTTGACTTACTCCACACAAGCTATCCTTTAGATATTCCTCCAAGGATATTTCCCCTCCACCTCCACAATGCAGGACCGTGAGAGCAAGAGGTCCCTCCCTCACCTTGTAAGTAAGCTGTGGCCTCTCTCTCTCAACATTTGCTGGATGTGAAGCTTGACTGCTACCCTAAAGATGCTCTCAGCATCCCTTTATTCACCACTCTCCCTGTGCTAAGATGTGCACTATGAAATAATTCCTCAGCCAGAATTATGCTCCCCTGTACTTCCCTCAATCAGCCCTCCCTGAGAGATACCCAGGTGGGAGTTTAGGGCCAGGCAAGCAGCAGAGCCAGGTACCTTTGCAGAGTGGGTTCAAGAGGCTGGGAGGCACCAAAGGCTGGGCAGCCCCCTTATCTTACTGCAGACTGTCTCATGAACAAAATCAGGCTTTTTAAGCTGTTAATTAAGAGATTCTCAGAGGGCTTGTGCTTCCCTCTCCTTTAAAAATTGTGCTGCTGTGTGAACTGTGCTGCAGGTGTCAAGGTTGTGTTTTCTATTGTGTGCTTGTTTTCTCCTTCTGGGAACATTCACTTCACCTTCTATGGTGCCTTCACTTTTGTCACCTAGCACTGTTAGCTACAGCAAGAGGTACAGATTTTTGTTCACTTCTCTTACACACTCAGCTGTCCTTTCCAGAGCCTTGATGTAAGAGTAGCTGTGTGGATCTGCAGACATGCTCTCTCTCCGCTTTGGCTGTGACAGAAGACAATACAGCTGAGCCCCGCTTCCCCACTGTATTAATGAAGCTGAACCTAAGAGCAGTTCATCTGAAGTAGCACAAAGGAGAAAGGAGTGACTCATACCCACTCTTGCTAATGCTTTCAGCTTCGCTGGATTTGCAGTGACCCACAATTAAATCTCCCCCTTTTTTTTTCTAGATCAGGTACAGAGCTCTACCCTGCTAGATGAAATTTCAGTTTCAGCAGACTGGTCTGTATATGACACCATCAGGTCACCTACAAAGCAGTCCAGTAGCGGTACTGGAAATGCAAGATGGGGTCTGGGATATGAAACCTACTTCAAAGGGTTTTCTGATCTTTTTTTCACAATAATATGTTCTGTACTGAACTGAATGTGTAGAGATTAGCATGTGCCCAAAGCAGTGTCTTCCTTCCACCATGAACACCAAAAAATCCCATCATGTCAGCCAGCGGCTGGCCCAGCTGCTCCTTTGCAGTGCCGTGCCAGTAGCACAGCAGCAGGTTGTGCAGCCCAGAGTTGCAGCACAAGTGGCAGCACCCCTGCATCGAGAGTCCCTGCAAGGGCATGTCCTGTCCCCAGAAAGCAGTGGGAATGCACTGCCTGCTATACAGGGTAGGGGAAAGAGAGACACTGAAAGGGTAAGGGGAGGCACTGGAATGTCATCTCCATTCTCCCTGAATCCAGTGCACCAGAAGAAAGCATGGGTACCACCATGAAGATACCTTTTGCTAAAAGGAACCAAATTCAATACTAATGGTGCTTGGGGAACAAGCACCATTATTAATGCCAAGGAGGGCTGCAATAACGAGGAGAGCTGCCAGCTTCTGCGGAAAGCAGATACAGCAGAAAGTTGTTCAAATCTATCTTAAAAAAAACCCTCCAAGCTTTTAAGGTTGGCTGGGGGTAAACAACAGTACAGGTATCCCAAAACACGACTTGCCACGTCGCCTCCCACTCCTCCCCACAAAACAGTACCATTGCACTCGGTTGTGATTTTCACCAGTCTCCAAGCAACAACATATTTTAAAAAGGGTCACCACTAGTGTCTGTGGACAGGTACAGACTAGTGAGAAGCACCAGTGCATATTAATATTTATGAAGGGAATTCTGGTGGAGAAAAAATGGACAATGGTATCAAATATTTCTAATAAAACATGAACTTGAGAGTTATTTTGCTTACCCGCAGGGAAAAGAAGCCAAACCATGACCAGTTCAGTTACAAGTCATGCCACTGAAGGCTTTTTCAGTTTGGACAATTTAATGGATAACTTGAATACTAATGGTGTTCATTATTATTAATTACTGACTGTGGAGGAGGGCACTAGGAGGCAGCCTGGGTCTTTTGGCCCTTCTGGGCACATGGCCTGTGGCATCATATCTGCCCTGACCTTGCTGTGCAGTTGAGTGTTGCAGATGAGAGGCTGTAGTTCACTCCAGACACACCCATTTTGGGAAATACGATTTAAAGATTTTTTAAATTTACAGACTGCTCCAGCCAGTGCTGGCTGGCTCCAAGCCAGGAGGAGGCAGCAGGGGCAGCAGTGCTGCATGGCAACCCACAGGAGCACAGCAGGTTTCTCTCCACCATGGCTGCCATTGGCAGCATCTAGGATACATTTGGTTCCCCAGAGAAGTGGTCACAGCACCAAGAGTGACAGAGTTCAAAAATCACTTGGACAGTGTTCTCGGACATGTGGTGTGACTCTTGGAGATGGCCTTGTGCAGGGCCAGGAGTTGGACTCAGTGATGCCTGTGGGTCTCTTCCAACATGGCATGTTCTGTGATTCTATGGTTGAGCCACTCCTTGAGTGAGGGCTTTTTTTTTCACTTCCCTCCCATTTCTCCTTCTCTGCCCACAGCATACCAGCCCCTCCACTGCTTCTGTGCACAAAGGCCCAGGTGCCTAATGCATAGGGGGACTTCAGAGGATAGCCGGAGGTTGTATCTCTACTAAGAAATGTCAAAACCCTGAGCCAGATTACAATAACCTCTTTTCCAAACTTTCTTCCCTTTTTTTCCTCTATATTTGCTTGAAATATTTCCCCTTTCTCTCTCCTCCCTTGTGTGTTTCCCTGAGGGTTTCATACTCCACTTCAAGGCAATCTCAGGCAGACCACTTTTGATAGGTTTCAATGAAATCTTGTTGTGGTTTAACCCCAGCCATCAACCAAGGAGCATGCAGCCACTCACTCACTCCCCCACCAGTGGGAACAGGGAGAGAATCAGAAGGGTAAAAGCTGGAACCTCATAGGTTGAGGTACAGACAGTTTAATAGGGAAAGCAAAAGCTGCACAAGCAAGCAAAGAAAAACAAGGAATTCACTGTTGCTGATGGGCTGGCAGGTGTTCAGCCATCTCCAGGAGAGCAGGACCACGTCATGTGTAATGGTGACTTGAGATGACAAATGCCACAACTCCAAACAGCTCCCATATAATATGTCATATGACATGGAATATCACTTTGGTCAGTTTGGATCACCAACCTGGCCATGTCTCCTCTCAGCTTCCCATGCAGCTCCAACTTTCCTGCCAGTGAGTCAGTATTAAAAGCAGAAAAGGCCTTGGCTCTGTGTAAGCACTGCTCAGCAATAACAAAAATATCTCTATACTATCAACCCTGTGTTCAGCACAAATCCTAAACACAGCCCCACTGTGAAGAAAACTAACTCTATCCTAGCCAAAACCAGCATGGACCTCATTAGCTATCTGCTCATGAGGGTGACTTATATGAGTAATCTTCAGCAAAACTGGAGTTATTACAGAGATACCCTTTTCCTGAAAAACATGCTATCAAAAAATCTAAAGAAAATGCCAGCTGATACCTGTTGTATCCTAGGCGTGCTTCTTTTACATGCAGACACTAAACAGTTAAATGAAATGGAAGTGTATCACAGGGCAGCATGCACTGCCCCACACTGCATCTGTCCTCACTCCATGTGGCACCTTCCCCCTTCCTGAAGGCTGGGAGGTGGAGCAGCTCAAGAGGGCATCTGTCACTTCTTCCATATTTAGGATGCACCAGGAGCCATAGTGCTTCTTTACCAGGGAAATGATGCCTCCAGCAAAGCAGCTTCTTCCTCAGGAGTCCAGCAAGCAGCTGCTAATTTTAAGCAGTAGTGTCCCTGTGCCCCGTCTCCATGGATCACAACCCACACCCAGCTGCCTGCAAGGGTGTCCTTTAACTTTTGAACTTGTAAGCCAAATTTTACCACAATTAATGACATATATTTTTAATAGTTTTCATTAAAATAAAAAGCCAGCTGGAGAGGAAAAACCCCACGTGTGTATCTACCTGCGCACAGGAAGGTTCAGCCAGGAGCTTGCAGCTACAGAAGAAACACCAGCGCAGAAGAAAACCGTACTCATAAGTTCTGCAACTCACAGAAACAAGTGGTTATCTTATGGCAAGTGTTCATCTCCCATTGAGGAGCCCTTGAGAAGCTGTGACATGGATTATGATTTGAAAATTACTGTAATAGAAAAAGCTTCTCCAAAGAGCCATTCTCTCTCTTTCACCACCCACCTCCTTTCTATCATCTTCACAAAAGACCAGCCCATTCTTATGCAAAGTGAAACCAAAGTGAATTGTATACCACCAAGCACCCGTAAGGATGGGACCGTGGCACTAAGAAATGCGTGTAGCTCCCAGCACACACAGTACATGGTTCACTTGTAACGGTGTTATTTTCCTGGATCCTAGTTCCTAACACGTTGGTTGAAGGCACAAAGAGTGCACAAAATCAGCTGATGCAGTAGCTCCTTCCTGCAGCCTGACTTTGTTACGTTAGCTGTGATGTGGCTGGCTTTGCCTGCTAGACAACAAAATGGACTGAGGGACTATCATTTTTCTGTCCCCACATGATCAAACCTTATCTTAACTGTCTCTTGGATAAGTTAAATAGGTCATATTCCTGGAATCCCACTAGACTGCAAGATTCCAGGTTGCTTAATTATTTTTCTATTGCACTTTTTTGTCCTCTCGAACTTCATCTTCAAGCATCACTACCAAACTTGAACACCATGCTTCCAATAACAACCTTAATAATACTAAAGGTGTTCAAATATTCTCCCATTTACTGCTTCTCAAGCATTTTTTTAGACCTTTTACCAGCACAGCTTTGTAAGGAACATTTCCCTGCAGCTTCCATCAGCACACCAGCATTGCACACAGGCTGTATGACTGATTCCCTGATAGTCTCTCACATGATAAATGTGTCCCACACTCTTGATTTCCAGATGCATGTGGTTATTATGGACATACTACCCCTGCTTATGGGAGGGAATGAGAGAGAAAATGAAATGGCAAGCAAGATTCTTTCAAGCAGGGCTAGGGCTGCTTCTTTGTTGGCCACAAGCTTTGTCTTTGTAGTACATGCAATAAATAAACATAATTTTATAATTCCACAGAGCACTTCTGTTGTCTTTTCAGAAGAAAAGACATGCCATGGCAAGAAGCCTAAATCCAAAAACTGCTTTATGTGGGACCCTGTAACAAACCCGGGTGCCAGAGGGGGTCCACAGGCATCTGGATGCCTGTGGATGCAGCTCTACATCAGCTGGTCCTGCTTGTCTCATTAGAGGAAGGGCACTGCATTCAAACAATCCCTTCTATCAGGTAGACTTTGTATCAGACTTCAACCAAGACCATTGTTTAGGACCCAGTTCAGGCTGCAGTCAGGACTGGCAACGTAAACCACAAACCACAGTCTGAGAATGCAAAGGGCTGGCTGTGCACAAGTCTTACTTTGGTTAGTGCTGCAGTCAAGGTTTTGAAGACTTAAGTTCTTAAGAGATTTGGCTATCAGTTTTGTGGACTTTCAGCCATCTGAAGATACTGAAGTTTTTAAGCCACTTTTAACCATCTCTGTCTAGCCCCATGTAACGATGGCTTATGGGCATTTGTTATAAACATGTCCTACACATGCCCAATGCACATGCCCAGTGTACTTTGACTACTGTATGCTGCACAACCTGTATCCTGTTTTCCAGACTTCTTTAGATTAAAAAAACAGTGGTCTCTCCTCCATATTTGAGATAGTGATACCGTGGGCATCTGAACTGAGCAGCTATTGGAGGAGGGCAGGTTGGAGGTAACTGTGCAATATGACTGATGAATCTCTGATCTGCATGTGCTGTCTGCACAGCTCGTCAGCATTAGACACTTAATGATATCTGGTATCCTGTACCTTCTCCTTCTTGCTCTCACAAGCGGCTGCTTACTCAGGTATGATGCTGTGGCAGCTGAGCACAGATCCACCAGTTTGAGTTCAAGCTGGCAAACGCGTTTACTGGGAAACAATCCAAGCTCATGTACTCCCTCCCCACACTCAGACAGGGCCGCCTCACAACAGAACACGTGACCTTCCCAGCCAATCACGCTCAAGCCCGTTCGGTGGGCATGCTCAGCCGAGCACTTTGGAGACTACATCTCCCATCATTCTTTGCAGCAGTCTGCCTGTAAAATGTTAACCCTTTCCCAACATGATGTCTCCCAAGTTCGGTTGGATATTAGGAAGAAATTTTTTAGAGAGAGTAATCAGACATTGAAATGGGCTGGGCTGCCCAAGGAGGAGGTGGATTCACCGTTCCTGGAGGTTTTGAAGATGAGACTGGATGTGGCACTGAGTGCCATAGTCTAGCAACGACAGCAGTGCTGGATCAAGAGTTGGACTTGATGATCTCAGAGGTCTCTTCCAACTCAGTTGATTCTATGATTCTATGTTAAAGACTTATTTATCTGAGACAGTCATCCCACCTTTTTAGTCTTTAAAGCTGAGCTAAGCTTTGCATTGCATCAAACAATCTTTTACTTTTTAAATGTACATCTTAACTACACATATAGTTCTTGCCACCATCACAATAATATTTGCTTTGCAAGGAGGCAAAAAATACAGCTTTGCACCCAGGGAACTCAGACAAAAATCAGACTCAAACTCGGTTTTCCTAATGTCCATATTCAAGATATGGGATGTGTTTGACAGGATGAGATTATGTTAGTTGGAGGGTATTTCTCCCTGGCCAAGTTTTGCTCCCAATTTGTCTCCTTGATTTCTATTTGGACTTCCTATCCCCCTTTATTACTTTTGCAGATTTCTCAACCAGTTTGACAGAAAGAAGCTAGATATTGTGTTTATCTTGCAGGATAACTAAACTGAACTAACTAAAGGGTTAGTTCGTCTTTGAACTTTTGTGTTTGTTTTTTCCCCCCTGGAAAAACTAAGCAAAATTAATCACAGCTGGTACAAAAATTGGACTGATCATTCCAGTAAGCACTACGTGTGCCAGTAGCTGTAACTTTAATTTTCCAAGCAGCAGAGAGATTAAGCAAACAAAGCTGCAGCTATTCAGACTGTTTGTCTCATTAGGAAAGAAAAGAGTCATTTGTTCAAAAATACACTGAACTTCTACAGCAGCCGCTATCTGCAGTGAACTGGGATACATTTTGATTTTTCTCTGAAACTTGCCTATTCTGATTCATAATTTCCATGCACAGAGAGTGACAAAGTGCTGACAGAGGATGCAGGAAGCAGTGGGCTAATGCTGCCAGCTTCAGGCCTACCAAATGCATGTCTGCAGTACCTGACTGCTTACTGAAAAGCTTTTATAGTGCCAACAATAATCTGGGACTCCTTATTCCTTTGTAATAGCCATGATGTATGCACTTCTCAGTAGGGCTGCTGGGAGCATGTGAGGAGGAGCCTGACAGGAGTGACAGTTCTGTCTGCTCATGGCTCAGTGCAGCATCCTTCATCTTCCCAACACAGCACTGGTCAGCCTTTTCTGCCACAAAAGTGTGACTTAAAAGGAGTCCTAAGGAATTGGTACTCCTTGCAAACTAACCTCCAAACACAAAGAAGGATCTAGGAGACTTAAGGAAAAAATGAACATAGAATTTTTTGTATTCAACCATAAACTGGTTTCAGTTAAGCAAACAACCCCACAGAACAACAGAGACTTGCACTATCAAGGAAAGGTGCCTGAAAGCCAGTGCAAAAGATGACCCTGCATTAAGACCATATTTCTTCCTCAAGAAAAAAGCTGCAATTTATGAATTTTATTTTAAAGAGCAAATTCTTTTTATCATCCACTTGGGGCAGAGATTATGACAATATTTAACTGATAGCCTTTTTTTCCCCCTACTTTGTGGTATCCCAGCATACTGCTCCTCTAGACAATCTCTAGATTTGTAGGTTTTTTTAAAGACATTGAAGGAGTGGTAAAATTTCCTGAAAACTAACAGAATGCCTTTCCAAATAACTGCATATCACATCTTCGTGGATTAGACTTCTGTATGAAATACCATATTTGACTGACTTTTATTATTTACTCATGTTTATTTTGTATTATCTATGCAAAACAATATTGTGACAAAAATATGGTAATGAAATTATTCTGGAAATATATTTTCTCTTAAGATGTCAAAACTATGGGATATATGTTAACAAAGTTAACTTGCAAAAAAAAAAAAATCAAATACAGTAACTAAGCAGAATCAACACATGCTTTTATTTCCATTGCATATAAAATTTCATATGAAGGTATTGATGTACAGTACTATCCCATAGGCTGTAAGAGAGGCTAAGAAACCAGTGAAAGAATAGCTATGTGCAGTGTTCACACAAGTTGCCACTCTCAGGACATCCCCAAAGAAAATATTGAATTAAAACAGTAACAAGAAGTTGTTCAGGATTTCTGTTGTTATAGTGTCCCTTTTATACCATAGAAAACAAAAGCATTTGATTTCCTTTGGGCCAGGGCTGCTAAAATCTACAGTTTGTGTCAAAAAGGAGATTCTGTTTTTCCTTGAAAAGGAATCTCTCCTTTCATGAAGTCACAAGTTACGAGGGCTGGGCATCACTGGAATGGAGGAGAGGTATCTACCTCACTCTGGCAAATTCAATGATTCCAGCTCTAAATAGCCTGGAGCAATGTGACAAGTCAAACAGCAAGAGATGCTCAGTTCAACCTCCAAATCTAATAGTAGTGTTATTGAAACATCTGTTTACCGCTCTTCTGCAGAGCTAGTGCATTATGCTATACACATCTGTACAAAGCCTTAGCTACACCTATATAAAATAAAACTTTGGCTATGAATAACACTAATATTGGTGTTGGAAAGCATTTCCAAGACTGAAATTGTCTTTTGTCCTACTTTACGTATTCTGCTTATATAGTGATAATTTGTGCTACTAAAGAAGAGACATTACAGACAATTTTAGAAGTGTATGAGTTATAGCCTTTTAATTCTCATTATTCCACTTCCCAATATGCATTGAAATCAAATGCTTATCAGAGATGCTTTCCAAAGCTGTTTCAGTGCAATTCAGTACTGAAATGCAGCATCATTTATTTTTTAGGAACAAAAACCAGCTGCAATAATCCCCAATGACAGGCTGTAAAAAGATAGTAAGAGAGACAATACAATTACATTACCAGAAGTCTGGAAAAGGTTGAACTTCCAGCAGGGTCAAGAATGATCATTTATTGTAGTATCACATATATTAGCTCGTAAGAGTATCCCCCATCAGTTAGCAACTAAAAATATGGTAGAAATGCCCAGCCCTAGCCCCAAGGCTACCTTACTTTCAAATGCAGCAAAACAAGAAAATATTGTTTAAAGTTAAGGCACAGCCCTGGGACCAAAGACCTGCAGCTTTTTTAATTTATATATCTTTACGTATTTTATACTTTTCTTGAATCTTCCATAAACGAGCTCTATGGTGACACTGAATATATTACAGGAGAAAAAAATGTACAAGGAATATGTATACACAATAATCATTCTCTCACCAAGAGTTTCCAAATACAGCAACACCATCCTGACAAGGATGATGTTATAATAGGAACTGATAATTTACAATTAACATTACAGTATGTACATTACAATAAATACATGGTTGTAAACAGAGACAAACAACTGTATTACAGGTAAGGTCATTTGGTGAGAAAAATGCATGGCACAGAAAATAAATAATGCATTTGAAAGAACTGTCAAAGCTTTCTATAAAATCTATCTCATTCAAGTTTTTTAAACTTCTGAATCCTATTTGTTCTGTCAATATTCTTTCATTATTTTTAATGACACAAAACAATTTAAGAATTTAAATACAGCATCACTGAATACAGCAACTTGCAAGCTAAAGTGTACTGCTATAAACAAGGTGGTTTTTCTTTTTTCCTCCCACTCATTACTCACCCACTGCATTTCTTATGGCAAAATATTCACAACACATAAAGCCACTCGTAAATTGTATTGTTTTAAAGCAGTGTACAATGCTAAAATACACTTTGGCAAAAGAGGAAAAAAAAAGATTGTACAGTGCATTATATCCCCAACTCTAAGAAATTATATCATTTTCTATGATTTGATTGTCCATGTGTATAGGTGTATATCTCACAATATGGTCTTATGTCTATTTACTTTCAATTAGTGCAGATACAAAACCTTCCAGGTCCTACTGGTTATTCTGGAATTTATATTGCTTTTCCATTACTGAGGTTCCAGGCACTCTAGGGGACTGAAAGGATTTTTAGATGGATCAGATTCAGGAAGAAATAATGAAGAAAGAAGATTACAAAAATAAAAACGAAGCATGAGAGAAGCCCCATGAATTATCTTCATTCTTTTTCCTCCTTCAGCATCTTCTGTGCTAAGGCCCTGTGAGGACTAATGGCAGAGAAAACTATGACCTGGACATAGAAGAATGCAAAATGCATTTAACAGCTCAATTATTAATATTTTAAATTATTCTAGATCTCTCACAGTTTAAAACCCTTGTATTCATATCTGCAAATTTGCTACAGAATGAATCCAAAGGGAATATAATGGCTGTTGCTATCATCTTTTGTTAAGAGATTATCTTGGTATCGTAACTTTAACAGAATTTTAGTGTTGGAGTTTGCTAGCCTCCAAATGCAACTATTTCCCGTCTTCTACACTCAAAACTACAATTTCAATCAAGAGTAAAGCATAGGAAATAAAATTTTTTCTTCTTTCATGTGAGGAAGCAACAGTACTGGAAAATGACAAACGAATTCCGACCTCCCTTTAACTTTCCAAGTTACAGAAATTTGGTACCAATCAAACTGGAAAGTGGGATCTGTTAGCACAAGCTGGATAAAGCTAGAAAATATTTAAGCTTGAAAAAATATGGTGTAAACTACAACTCTGATGATGCTCATTTACTTAAAAACATAAAAAGACAAGACTGGCATGGCTCTTTTTGCAACAAAGACATGAAAAAATAATTATTATTTTTATGTTGTACACATCTCAGATTAGCAAATGGTTTAACTAGATAGCTACCCAGATTAAAAGTTACAGAGTCAAAATTTGAAATATTACACTAAACGCTTTTTTTCACCAAACAAATATTCCATACATTGTAATAGCCTGTTCTGATTTAGCAGTTTGTGTCTCCTAGCTAAAAATAGTCTGAAAACCCATGTTTCAGGGGAAAAAATTTAATAGTATAGCAAGAGAGCTGCTTTTGTACTGATGACAATTCATTACTCTTTTTACAGGCTCAGATCCCGTAAATCTTAATGTTGGTAACTGTAGTTCACATCAACAGGACCACTTCTTGTAGTAAGACAGAACTGGCAGGATCGCGCCACTATGAGGGCAAAAGCACTATGTAAGTCCACTAATTCATTTGGTAAAATTGTGACTAAAAACAAATAAACAAACAAAAAAAAAAGCTATTGTACTAAAAAATGTAACGCAAAGGATATTCATGGAACTCACTAATATATAAATTAGACTTTTACAACTCAATAATATCATGAGATTCTAAGGTAAAAAAACCCAACAAAACCAAACCAACCAGCCTAACCCAAAACAAAACACCTAAACAAAAAACCAAAACAAAAAACCAACCAAACAAAAAATAAACCAAAACAAAACCCTCATTAAACCAAAATCAACCAACCAAAAAAAACCCAAACAAAGAAACCCCTAAAAGTATTATCCAGTGTAGCACAGATTTGTACTGAAAACTTGCAAGTTCCTCTTTGGAAAGAAAATAACCAGTGGCAGATGAAAATGTTTTTTTTTGTTTTTTTTAATATAATACCTTGGTACATTTAATAAAAGTAAGATCTACAAAAGATCTCTCTTTCACGTATTATACAAAATGGAGAGGTTAGTGTAACCCACTGGGTCACACTTTTTTCAGTCATGTCTCAGGAAGACTTGAAATTAGAAAATTATGCAATTTTCACAGCTCATCTTCCTGGTGGTAACAGAATCATGTGGCGTCCCATCATTTACATGAATTTGTTTTCCAGTAGGAACCTCAATTTGTTTTCTGTCTGTTTCCTCTCAAGATGAACATTATCCAATGCTTTGCTTGCAAAATACAATGAATTCCAAAACTATTAAAGCACACCAACAGGTGGTACTCCTCTGAAAATATTTGCTTTATTTAATTGAATCTGCCAAATGGAGAGCTTATTAAAATGTAGTTTATGGATGTTCTCCCCCTGCTTTCTGATGCCATTGAGGTGAAAATTCTGGTTACAATATTCCTGAGTGCCAAACTGAGTCATCAATGTCAGTTGTGATCAACAATCATCCTGGCAGATGACAGCAAGTTCTGACCATGGTCGTAGTATATGACATACACTTTGGAAACCATTACCTAAATAATAATTAAAGAAAAATATCCAAAACAAACCAAAAAAAAACTCAGAGAGAAAGAGGAAAAGAAAGGGAGAGAGTAAGAGAGAAAGAGACTGCATCTTCATTGTTACGTGTCAGGAGAATGATCTTCTACCACACAGGGTTCTGCTTGGTTCTCTTCCTCTTCTACTTCTTCCCCTACTTGCTCATCAAGAGGAATTTCAGTGGATTCTGAATCCTGGGTGCAAAGAGTCTTGGAGTCACTGAAGCTAGTGTCTTCTTCTACTTGACTTCCACTGTCCTTTTCAGTGTCTGACTCACCATCTTCCTCCAGTGTTAGTTCAAACTGGAATTTTTCAGTTTGACCCTGCCTTCCCTCTTCCTGCTCATCAGGTGCGGGAGAGGGACTTCGAGGGATTGTGCTCTGGTACCATTCTCGATTGTCCTCCAGTGTATCTAGGATATCCTGGGCATCTGGGTGAACAAGATCTGCCCACGTCTCCCACAAAGGATGAACAATGTAGTCTATAAAACCCACCTGTTTCAAATAATAAAAAAATAAAATTATTCATAAATCCATAAATAATTATGCTTATAAGTAATGAAAAGTATGAGAAATAGAATGCTATTAAGAGACACAATATTCATCACCCTTAAAGTTTGCTGAAAGGAAACCATAACAGTTTATGTAGTAAATAAAGTCTTTTACAAGTCTTTTACATTTCAGAAGTCTGATTCAGGATATTGGATAAGGGCTTGGAAAGGATTTGTTTTCAAGTGAACTGTTCATTCCAAACAACTGTACTGCATCTAGGGAGCCAAATAGCTGCTTTGTATTTAATTCTCTTTTTGAAGGAAACCCTAATGAGCAGCTGTACAATAATCTCTTTTGATGTGTATGCTGCATTGCAAGTCATGACAGTGATGGAATGCCTTCAGCAAACACACTGACATGCACTATGTTTTCACAGTAAAAAATCTCAGTTCCCCGGGCACTTACTAGACAGGAGCTGAATTAATTAACTCAGTGGAAAAAAAAGGAAATAGTGCATTCTGAAATTATTCAAAACATGGCTATGTACCATCCTTTTCTGTCAAAATGTTTATGTGACTACTCAAATCAATTACCTGTGATTTTTCTACGGATGCATTGTGCTTATCACACATGGGACTTATCTCCATTCCCCTCTCTCTTTCCCGATCTCCCTGACGGAAAAATTCCTCCATTATTCTGTCTGTCCATTGGCGGTAGAGATGGAGTGGCTTGGTTGGATTGCTTAGATCTGCACAGTGCACCATATTCTGAAGAACCTGAAAGAGATTGAACCTGTGGTGTCATTACACTTCAGAACTGCATCTCCTTTTCCACTTACACTTCTGGTGACTGTGAAACCATCTTGAAAATGTAGTAAAAGATTTATTCTAAACAGCAAAACCTTATGTGCTTGGGTGTTTTTCACACTTGCAGTAATAGCCATAAATTACCTTGCTTCTGCTGCTTCTGCCTGTATAAAGGCCAGGAAATCTTTCTGAGAAAGACAATCACATGTTGGTAATTTGAAGGGAAGGCCAAAACCTCATTTAGACCAGAACCACTCTAGCACTTCTTTACTATCTGAGGGAGTCACTTTGACAATGCAATAGTTAGGAAATGGAATTAGCAAGTCATGGTGTGAGAGCACACAACTTATCTAATTCATGCTAGAGAATGGGAAAGCCAACGTTATTAGGTATGTAATTAATACAAGTGACCAATTGCAGATGAATTTTCTTACCTGAATCCTGTCTGAATAGTTATCAAGAAGTAGGACACCAGAACTGGTCACTTTTTTAGTTTCAACCATAGTTTTTAAGTCAGCCAATAGATTCATATGCTTAGACATATCTGTTGCAAGCACCTTGAAAGAAACAAATGAAAAATGAACACTATGTAAATTATTCTGTGGGTTTTGGGTTGGTTTGTTTTGGTTTGGTTTTTTGTTTGTTTTTTTTAAAACCCTTTGAACATTTAAACACACAGGTTTTTGAGGAACCCATAATTTCTGTGTCTGAATACATCCTGAAAGTCTGACCCATGTAAGTAGTGTCCATAATAGTAGGATTCCCTTTTAGTTATTTTAAGAATAGGATAAAATGATTGTTCATAATTGTTTGAGATGATCTGGTCAGCCTAGATGCACCATCAATTCAGTACCCAATTTCTTACTGTGATGATGGAATGACACACATGTCAGTACAAAACCAGCTTGAAACAGAATATACTTTCTAAAAATTATTGATTACTGAAACTTAAAGGAACCCACTATGCATGTTTGGATATGACATGAGAAAACTTCAAACTTTTACTTCATTGTTTATGTGTGTAATGACATCTAATTTATCATAATATGCCTCTGCACTTCATTATTCAATTTACTAGCTCTATGGAAAATGGAGTCTCAAGCAGAACTCACAATATCAATGACCATTTTCCTCAATGACTGCCTCTGTTTTTTGGTCAAATTCTGGAAAATGTCACAATTTTCTTCTTGCAGCAGCTTGAAACCCACAGCTAGGTGATGATTCTCCAGTACTGATGAGTCATTGTACATCAAGGCGAGTTCAGAATCTGCAATAATGATTGCCGGGCAGAACGTTACCAAAGCCTGTGCTTCTACCAAATCCCTTAAGATTTTTTTTTTCAAATTCATTTACATTCATAATAAGAATTACAGATAATCTTTTAGAAACAGCCTTCCTGTAGTTCACACAGTATCAGAAGTTACAGAATTAATGACTCAACATCTTAACAGATCAAGGGAAAGCATGTTGAGGAAAACAAAGAAAATGGTTTGCAGTGATGCGTATACGTGTGCCTCAAGTGGCAAGTTAGAAAAAAAAACCAAGAAGGTGATCTTCAGAATACATTTTCATATCTGCATGTAGTCACTTGGAAAATATTACATGCATGACATATGCATAAACATACCTCAACTAAAGCACACTCTGATGTGTTCTCATGCCTCCCTCCAACACAACTAAAATTCTATTGTTAGTCAAGTTTCAGCTTTCCAGCATTCAGATCTGGGAACACACAGCTGAGGCTTTGCTGCAAGTCTGCTGCAGCAAGCACAGATCTTAGTTTTCAAATAATTTCTTTCTGCAGTTAGCTAAGACACTCAGATGCCTACCAAACTAGGCCTACAGTCATTAGTCCATCGCAACTGGGTATGCTGAGAGGAGGTTTGTTAAGATGGTAACAGCTACGCCTCTGGTCTTGTAACATCATATGGCTTGAAAATGCACGCAGGGGCCTTGCCTGCAGCCTCAGACTTGAGGCACAGTCAGTGCCTGATGCTGTTTGTACTGCTGCCTTTTCCAACAGAAGTATTCTTAACTCTCTCACCCCATATGGCTGTGAGAATAATGTACACCTTCACATACCTGTGCTAAGGCACACCGATAAGGTTTACATTTGTCTGCTTAGACCTGCTGAACAGAAAGCTCAGACAAACAAAAGCAGTTACTAAAACTTTCTGCACAGCTTTAGCTTCTGCTCAGGAATACCAAGCAGTCAGCTTGCATATGCTTTAAGACAGCTTGTAAATAAATCTGTCATAAAAACCTTAATACTTTTTATGCAATCATACTTGTCATGTGCATTATTAACTTCTATTTATTACAGCTGTTCTATCCCAAGTCTAACCATACATCAGTCTGTTCTACTTTTTCCCTCTTTATTTCTTTTACAGGCAGCTATGTTTTAAAATGCCTCTGGCTCAATGGGAGGCCTCTAAAATATCTCATCTCCAGATTTCATTAATCTCATTATCTATTCTCCTGCTTTCTTTTTCTCCTCTCTTGAATAAATCGATCTGTTGAATCAGGAAGCTCTTCCTCTGTCATTTCTTATCCCAATGGTGGCAAAACTATAACAGCAGAAGTAGAAAGAAAGCAAGTTTGTAAGATGATCCTTCATTTTTCACAGAACACATACAAAGCTTGCCTACTTATTTTTGTTACAAAGGTGACTTTCCTTTTAAAAGCCTTCTGATGAACCACAACTGCAAAACACTCAACACTGTCAAAATACTTTGGAAGTGCCAGAGCTACACACACAGAGCTCAAATGTACTAAGCTTTGAAATGGAAGTGAAAATGGAAGAAAGTTCCCCCTTGGTAACCTCTGTAACACATTATAAGCTTCAAGAATATTTTTCTGGAAAGACAGAGTTACAGTGATCAAATAAGCATCTCTGCTGATGCTAATGCAATTCATATTTTTTTATTCTTTAACAGCATTCAAGAAGATCAGTTTCTTTGACAATTCTGTAATAGATTTTAAATAGGAAAGAATATTCAGAAAAATCATGATACTAATCATAAAGAATAAGCCGAAAATATGATAAATAAGTACATACTTTAAATAACTAAGTCTATTATGTTTTTTTTTAATATATTCTTATACTTAGTGAAATCTTAATACATAATAAAGTTCAGTAGAAAACAAAACCAGAGGTTAGAAAAATTTTGAATTTGAGAGACCTACATTAGATGGTCTTTTTCTGTCTCTGTCCCTACAGTTTATTCCCAGTACACAGAACAATTTAAAAGGGACAAAATGTTTTTGTTTCTTCCATCTTGGCAACAGCTGTTCCAATTATTGACTGACAGCTGATTGACATAGGAACCTCCTCTATCAAAAGCTGAACTGAAAAAAACAAGGTATTTCTTCTAAGTACCAGCATCAGAATGACTGATAATCTTAGCTGAATTTAAACTGTCTGCCTGAAAGTGAAATCTTTATGTACCACTACTCTCCCTTCAACTAGTCAGTCTTCCCACTTAAACCTGAACAACTCTGTTATTTTCTCATAGAACCTCAGAGACACTAATATATCCTGATACTCAATTTCAGATTAAGCAAGCAGAGAAAAACTTTACTTACATATGCCCACTCTTAAGAATTCAGGTATTATACATTGTTTTGTGCCCAAAGCTTGATTCACTCTCTAGCACCTATGTTGCTGAACTGCACTGGTTACCAATAAAGCACAAAAAAAAAAAAAATCAAGAGTCAATCCCAATCCTCCTCCATGCAGATGAGTCATCAAATTCCATTTCACTATAGGGTGGCCCTCAGGCCATTAAGGCAAACAGAACTGGATGCAGACTAAACTGGAATTAATGTCCTATTTAAATATTCAGCAGCAATGAGCCAGAGAAGGAGCTTCCTTCTTAAAACTGTACTGTTGATTTGAGGTCATTCT
This sequence comes from Myiozetetes cayanensis, assembly GCF_022539395.1. Taxonomy (NCBI): domain Eukaryota; kingdom Metazoa; phylum Chordata; class Aves; order Passeriformes; family Tyrannidae; genus Myiozetetes; species Myiozetetes cayanensis. The sequence goes on from NW_026087631.1 coordinate 46,397,259, forward strand.
ATTTTAGCACCAGTGCAACATATTTACCCATGTGCAAAAGTGACAGTATCTGTAAATGTGCAACCAGATGGCTATGTTTCCATTTCTGTTGCTTTTTCTTCTGCTATGGTTGGACTGCTGGCATTATTTCAACTCTAAACTTCTGGGTCAGTTATCATAAAAGAAGTCAGACAGCAAAAGAAATAACAGTATGATGGAACTTGTACTGGCCTACGAAGTGCTACACTCTGATCATAGTGACATATGCCAATGAAATCAAAGCAAGTTATACTGGGGCAACAAGCCATTCAGTAAATGTGTCACAATCGGGTTCAATGAAGTTAACAGTGTCTTTCTTTCAGTGGAAGACTAAAAAATAGAGAGAGGTTCAACAATGCTGCAGAGAACAGCTTTGAGAAATGCAGAAGAAGTACACTGGGTTTAAAATCTGGAGATGACATTAGGGTCAAAAAAAAAGAAAAAAACAGATTTGCCAGAGTCTTCAGGAACAGGCCTGAGAAAATTCAGTCCATTAGGCATGAGAGATGAAAAGCCAAGTACAGCATCCAAGCAGAGAGAGAGAGATGGGCCTGACAGTTAGTTTGCAAAAAAGAAACTTGTTTTTCTGAATTTCTGTCATTGGTCGTATGATATGCTTCCAATGAAAACACATTGTCTTCCTTTTTACATTTTTTTTTCAATCTCCATTTTTCTCCTACAACTTTATTTATTTAATGTAAATTACCTATTTTCTGGGAGAGACTACATCCAATAAATTGAAACAATGTGAGGTTTACAGTTCTTAGTAATTCTTGCTAGAGGGTACTATGTAAATTATTTCTAAAGTTACAAGAAATGCAAAATAACATCTAGGTTAAAATACAATACCTCTCTATTTACTGAAAAAAGTTACAGACAGAAGCAAATAAAGAATGAACTGTGTATTTTTCAGATGCTATGTGCAGATCTTGCAGCAAATTTTTGAGAAAACCGCTGAACATCAGACTTACTTGTGTTGATAAGAAACTGGTTTGAAACCCCAGGATGATCTACATCATGTATTGCACTGGCAAAAATTGCTGCAAGAATCTCCAAATCAGTGAACACTGCCTAGAAATTCATGAAACAGAAATGACAATCACTGATCAGTGAAAAAGGGTTTTCAGTAAAAGAAAAAGATGTGATATTTTCTGAACAATATTTACAGGTAAATAAACTTTGGTCCTCACAAAACGTCAGTAAAAGAAAAGAACTCATGAAAGAAATGTTAAGATTTCTTTAAAAAATACTGCTGAAACTAAGATTTAGTTTAGAAGACTCTCAGTATGTCCTCTTCTCTCATGACTACCATTTTTCCTCCTCAGTGTAGTTTACCTCTAATGCTGGGGTTGATAGTAGCACATGGGTTGACTGAACAACATCTGCAGCATGTATGTTATTGTGATATGCCACATCTGCATGGTAATGGTCTTCAAGGGTCATCAAGTAAGTTATTAAAGTATCTACTGGAATCTTAAAAGTTTTTAACAAGTCCCGTTCCTTTAAAAGCAAAAGAAAAACAATTAGATTACAAAGCAGAGAAAAATCTCCAAGACAAGCAAAAAGCCTCATGGCTGCTCCTACTTGCCTGAAAAATAGTATGCATGATGACAGTCAAAGGTCTGTTTCCAGATAATTCTGCTACTCTGAAAACCTGAAGGCCCCATTTGTTCACATCTTCTAGTTCCTAAAGCAGAATCAAGCAGTAAACAAGTTGAAATCTAGCACACAAATTCCAGCAATTTTTAACTGAAACAATTGCAAATAGTATTCATGAAGATTCAAACCTTGGCACTAAGAAAGTTACATGCTAAAGTTTGGAATGGCTAGACTCTGCTGCTGATCTTGCAATATTGGAATTTGTATCTACCAACCTTTCAGATTTTAATTCAGGGAGTAGGAAAGAATACCTTTTCAGTGGTATTCTCCAGAGGGAAACATACTACAGTATCTTGAATGAGTTTAACTAACACACTTTTCTATCTCACTGCCTATTGACTACAAAGTTCAGTGAGGAGAAAACCTCGAGAGGTGCTACATTTCTGCTGCTCTCTCCTCAGAAACACTCTTCCAACAAGAATCCTGAAAATGTAAGGATAGGCACATTTTACAATGCAAAACTCAATAAAAAATGCCTTCATTCCAATTTTCTATTATTGCCAAGTAGTTAGCTGCTTGTGCAAAAACATCATAGGAAATTTCACTAAGAACAACCCTGCTAAGGATGTACATAAAATGATACAACTAAAAATAGGAAGGATAACTCTAGTGCTATATACCAGATATGTGTTCTTAAAAATTAAGGTTGTTATGTGTATCATTCCTGTGACAATATATGGTATATTTACTCTTCATTTTTCAGACACTATTTACAAATAAGCAGTTTTATTAATGCATATACAAATGCTAATTTACATTCCATCTCCAGATGAAATCCTGTTCATGCTGAAATTAACCCTTATGGCCTGATTCCAATTTTACTTGCTATTATTCCACTTCAACAAATTTGGATTATTTCACGTGAGACTTATTTCAGTGCTTGGTGCTACAGCTTAAAATCAATGTTTATAAGCAGAGGATGAAATCATACGGACAAGTCCATGCTCTATTTTAATTCAATGGTTTAGATTCAAGAATTTATATATTCTCTACCTTGGCAAGGACATCTTCTTGGTCTGTTTTAACTCCAAATCTGGGAATACTGGAATTAGTTAGGCTAGAGCTGTGCATGAGTTTTTTGACTCCGCTGATCTGGGACATTGGTCTCTTCTTTTTCTCTTTCTCTTTCTGTGTTGGAGAAGGGATTTCAACTTCATGTTGTTTGTCTTCAAAAGAATTAATAAAAAGATAATAATTATGAAAAAAATTACAATTATTATAAACTTCACTACTGAGTTGCATTGTATGGATATTGTAATTCTTAACAAAACCTTTTTAATGTTAGGAGATTTTGCAACAGACACTTTACATCAAGAGTGGTGAAAACATGAAAAGACAGACCTATAGATAGACCTATACTTCATTACAAGCAGATCTCTATTACTCAAATTGCCTTAGTATTTCTGGAATAGCTTTAAAAGCAACTTGTCTCTGTCTGATTACCACTTCTCCTGCACCCCTAGTGCTGTAGAAAGGGTCAATCTTTTAGTTATAAAAGTGTTATTACAACTCAATATGAATCCACTTTGGAAGAAAATTTAATTTTTTTTCTTTTCCAGGAAAAATACTCTCTGAAGTTGTATTTCGAAAGCAATCCAAACAGTGTCTTCATGTAAAGCTTTAAAAACTTTTTCAGGGCTCAAAGGATCTAATATTTGGGGACTGGTCCTGTCTACTAAGGACCACGAGACTTACAACTTGGAAAGCCTTTTGTCAGCTGCATCTCCTGCACTTTGTAGAGGCAGTTCCTGTCATTAACGCAGTGTGTTTCTGCACCTCCAAACCAGAGTCAATAATATTGACAAAACGACTGCTTTGCTAAAGCCTTGAGGGTTTTTTTTGTGGGCTTTTGCCTCTGTAGCAGTATCAGTAGCATCCCTTCATATAGCTTCAGACAAGGATTAAACCAATAGTAAAGTACATTTAGGCAACTGCAAGATGATTGCTGTAGAAGCAGTATGGGGTTGTGGAGCACTGAAGACATTTGTGGTCCCCGAAGAAACCGAAGTTAGTTCAACAAAGGATTCTCTTGCTAAAACTGGTTGGAACTTGCATTATTTTTTGATCCTTTTATTCATACTGTATTTCAATGTAGACTTTTAATTATTCCCTTCAAATTATCTCTTCTTAGCTGAAATGTACCTCCACTTTTTCTAGCCCTCAAGGAACATACCAGTAAAACAAGGAAAATCCAAAAAAGATGTTTTTAACACAGGAGGTGAGACAAAACAAATTAAAAAAACCCTTAAACCAAAATAAATTTAAAAAATGAAAACAAGAAATTTTGAACTTTTTAAAATATGTCTGGTTTTTTTCCTGCAATATTCATTTTCACTATAGAGTCTGAAACCAGATGAGGTTAGCAAGTCCATTTCTAATTACCAGCTTGTTAAGTGTTTGCTTCTTCACTTTCTTTTATTCCTTTTTTTTTTTTTTTTTAATTATCCTTTAGAAGCCACATTTATGGACACCTCACAGACATCACCAAGTTTTAGCCTGCAGTACCAAGTTACCTGATTGCCCTGATTCTTCACCATTCTCCTGGTATGGAGAAAAGGGGAGGTGGAGCACTGTAGCCCTCGTCTGGTACAAACTAACAGCAGATGAGGAGCAATGACTCGTGTTTGTGCTTTGATGTTTATAGTTTTGGTCAAATGCACAAAGTTTAGATCCATCAAAGAGAGGTCTGTAAGCTGAGCTGTCAGACTAACTCAAGTGGAAGGAAGTGTCTGCCTGACTGACTTTAGATCTCCAGAGAAATTAGATGGAACTTTTGCTTTTGTAACTGAGCACACGGGCTGTGCCCATCTGAGCATTCAGAGAAGATAGCTTCCCATTTTGACTCTGTTTGTGCTATGCTTAATAATAGGTTCTCAAACGTTTTCAATTCATAGAAAACAAATTAATGATTCTGCAAAATAAACCCCTCAGATATTATTATAAGCGATGTAGGAGCCTTAATTCTTACACACAGAACGTATCTGTTGTCAGTATAAACAGCTGCACACATGTGATATAGCCTATAGAAAAAGAGTCCTTTTTTTTTTTAAGTATAAGAAGAACAGAAAACCTTGATTTTTCATGACATTTTCTAACCTACAAATGTGAGACATTCTGTAGATGTTCAGGAGATAGATTATATATTAAAAAAAATAAATCAGACATTAATAACCAGAGTTATTAGTCTCTATTTAATGAAACTAATAACTAGAATCATTAAATTTTTCTATGGAGAGAACATCTTCCCTCTTTACATAGTTGCTCACAACCTATATATTTAGACTGCATATTTTTAAAATATTCTATTTAAGCAATACATATGTAAATGAGGTGCTTCCACCACTGTATTGTTCTTATGCCTACAATTTTAAGTATCCAAGTTTTTCACGCAGACACAAAACAGTACCCACAGTTCAGTAAATTAGAAGTGACTGCGTTTCCAGCCTTCTTGCTGCTCAAAATCTCATGCAGAAGGCTGACAGATGCATTTCCTTACCCTGTCAAAGTAAGTCTTAAGATTTCAAGTAAAAGCAAGCAGAAGCTGACATCTCAGTCTTTTCAGCCTAAGTGGGTCATTCTCTCAGGCAACTGTAGACTGTGACTTTCAGGGCTTCTGAAGCCGGGCAGTATTGCCTCTTCTCCATTACAGAGGCTCATCCCCTTCTCACTGTCTGTAACCGTGCTGTGCTGCAGCCCTCGGCATGCTCCTGCAACCATGGGCCAACTGAACAGACACGAAGCAATTCATTCAGGACATGGTGAGAGGATAGAATGTACTTTTAAAAACTCTGCTTCTTTCAAAAAAAACCCATAAAAAGCATCAGCTATTGTATCTCACAGAGAACAAGATGGATCTTAACATGTATGACTAGCACTTTGTAAAGGACTTGTTATCCTAACCGAGATGTAATCAGCTGTGCCTCTTCTTACATGCACAGCCTTTATGAATAAATGGTGTTTTGTTCAAAGCATGTTTGAGGTTGGTATAGTGTCTTTATCTTCATGTTCAAAATCAACACTATGGAATGAAGTTTTATTGATTTTCATGAATTTTAGGAAAAAAAAAGCCATAGAGGAGGAACCACGCTCTACAATATTGCGTTACACTTCTGTTAATGCTCACATCCCACCATGTCAGGCTCTTCAGCTGCACAAATTTTCCTGGCAAAAGTCTGTTCAGATGCTGACTTAGTCATTCATCTACCCACACACGTGCAGGCAGGCAATACCAAAGTATCTTAACTGCATGGTATGAGGATTTGTGAGATTACTTGTTCTTGCGTGCTTCTAACACGCAGAAACCTCTGCTGCAATTCCTGTAAGGAAAATACAGGGGAAGAACACTTCTTAACATATAATTAATTCATTATATATTACTTTCTTAATATGGTAGCAATATAGTAGTTGTAATGTTATAGGAAAAAATATATATGAATATTTATCTGTAATTGCATACACAGGGAAATCACATACACACCCCAACTGAGCTGTGAGGAAATGGATCTAACCTGATCTCTCTGTAAAAACTGAACAATGAGATGCTAAATGCAGTTTCTGAAAGCAGAAATTAATATGGAAAGCCACTTGCTTTCAAGCTCTAACACAGCCTAGAGAGATATAAAAAACATCCACAAGGCAAAAAAGTTAACTCTTCGTAGTCTTACCTAAGAATGTGTTTGATATGTATTCTGAGACCTGATTGCCTGACCTGCTCATTTCAGATAGGTGGGTTAGTTCCCGGTTGAGCATTCTTTTAAACTGGAAAACAAAACAAAACAAAAGTGTAAAGTCAGTGATTAAGATGTAGATTAGGATAAGAAAATGCAGTCAATTTATAACATGACATTATGAATACATACTACAGTAAGGTAACTCTGAAAGCAGAAATCCACGTAACGTCAACCTGCCAGCTTATTCATGGGTTGGACAACATCACTCATCATTCTTAACCACCTAAAATATACCACAGGGATTCAATGTTCTACTAGTAGCTGAAAACTCTAAGACATACGTATATACACGAATAATGTTATTGTCTTTCCAGTTTTTTGATTTTCATTTGGAAACTAAATACAAAGGTATTTATGTAGGACCTTGTTCTCTACTAGCTTTCTCATCATATTTGTAAATTAAGCTACTTGTGCATTTTTTGCAATTCATTTGTTAATATTTCAATTTTACCTTACCTCTCCTTATTAACCTACTCAAATGTCTTTGCCAGCATTGCTTAAAACAATCAAAATATCATAACGATTTCCTACAAGCCAGTATGAACAGATGTACATTATATTGTCTCTGACCTAAAATTATTATACTCAATAAGCCAAATGATTTGACTTCAGAAAACTATATTCATCTCTATGAAATACTGGGGTAGAAAATACCCACCTGTGGAAACACCTTCCATTTCCCTCTAAATTAGCAATTCATTCTAGGCACTCCAAAGGGTAGATACTAATATTCCATGAAACGCATCACTGATTAGGTACTCATCACTGAGCCTCTCTTGATTCCTTGTAGACTCCAGGGTGAAATGATATATTGTGTCATTATGCTTGACAGGTTAATTGCATAATACAGCTCTTGCTATCTTAAATGCATTTTCACTGACTATAGCTCTGCCATGATATTGTCAACAAACAGAACTGAGCAATACTATTAACAATTCAAACAACTCTTGCCAATGCAAATTAGCATGCATCTGTCACTACTAAATTTTGGCTCTTATTGTGCCACCCTTTCATTTTGTTGTTAGATTTCTCAGTCATCTCTTAACAAAGCCAAATGGTTTGTGCCATTTTCAGAATCTTTCACCCTGTTCACCCAGTTATGAATATTTCTTATATATAGCAATAGCTATCCTTACTATATATATCTATAAACATTCACCTATGTTGAAAACTGGTAATTTTTAATTTATTCTTCTTCAAAGAATAAACCACTGGATTAAACATCAACCACTGCCTTTCCATTCTGCCAGAATTATCAAAGAAGCCCTCTCTTCAAAGAGGCCTTGCATAGTGAAAGGCATTCTTTTCTTCACAATATCTTTTTAAGTCACCAATTACTGTATTGCTCACACTGTATGAAATAAAAATTACCTTTACTATAACACTAACCATTAGCCAATACATTCTCCTGCCATCTTGACATGCCATCAGCTCAGGAAGTTCCAGAGCTACAAAGACTGAATCCTACTTTAGTCATAAGCCAAAGGCTCAGCTTTGATCTCAGATACAGCTGTGTGCTAGCAAGTGCTCAACACATGTCTGAAAATTAGGACCATACTCCAAATACAGCTACACACACTGAGCTACAGACCTATACATTCTAGACAAAAACAGTGTCAGCCTCTTTAGCAATGTTTAATGTTTATCACTAATGTCAAATGTTGAAAAAAGAAGCCAAGTTTGCTAAGCAGTAAAATGACTTGTCCAAAAATCCCAAGACCATTTTTAAAAGTCTGTCTTTAAACTTAACACACTTGTAATAAGTAATAGTAGTAGTAGTTTAATTTACTCATCAAATTAGTAAATAGTAGTTTACTCATTAAATTGTAGTGTATGTTATATTCTTATATACATATATATGTTATTATAATCACTGTTCTGTTATGGTTAGGATACTGTAAGTTATAGAATGGTTCATTAATCTATCAGCATTGTAAGCTGATAGGCATGCAGCTTGCAGTTCTTAAGCTAGAAACAAATTATTGTGCTTTGTTGAGTAAATATTTTTGTATCTTATTTTTCTAAAAAGCTCATTGTCTCATAGCACGCATAAAGTAACGAAAGGAAGGACAAGGATCAAAGGGTCGAGAACTAAAATGATACAAAGAATCCAAGATGGATACCTGGAAATACCTAACACACCAAGTTTCAAGGACTAAAGACTAATTAAAACTATGAACAGGAAAGCACCTGGCAATTAAAACGGGCTTGCAGAGAAACCAACCAGAACCAGACCTGCAAACTCGGATCCAATAGAAGGATAACAAGTGACTATGGGAAGGAAACTGATAAGGGAATAAAAGTTACTGTTTTTGCTTACTGCGCTTGTGTACCATGAGTGGAGCAAGGGTCTCCCCGGCTGCCCAGCGTGCTGTTTTGCTTATTTGCATTTTATATAAATCTTCAATAAATTTTATTACTATATTTCAGCTCAGTTTCATTTTACTTATAACACACTTAAGTCAAGCTTGCACACTTTTTCTTCTGTTCCCATGAAAATGAGAAATGGAAACTGAAGAACTAATGGAATAGCTTGTCTCCAGACGGCATTCAGAAACTGCAGCTTCTGTATTTATCGTACAGATGTGCACAACAAATGGAAGGTACGTAACAGTCTTTTCTGATGCTGTGTTCCCCATTAGTTTGGCACAAACCCTCATTTTACCACCTTCCATCACCCCACAAGTCAGGAGAACATAAGAACTCAACCATCTGCATGAGAATTTGCAGAACAGTCTGTGTTACTGCTGAACATGGGTGTACAGTAAAATAAGTCCCTCAGCTTCTGCAAGGCCCTCCTGCTAAGAGCAAATTCAATTGGAGAAGCCTTTGACCTTGAAGAGCTGTAGCTGCATGATTTGCTCAGTCTTTCATGTATTGCTGACACCACAGCAACAAAACTTTAACTGACTTTTTTTTGCGATCATCTGGACTAAGCAGAAGTTTAGAGAACTGTTTTGATTTTCTCATTATATGACAAAGCCTTACAATTCTCATCACCAGTGGATCAGATAAAGTTGAAGACTGCATGCAGACCACAGTTTCTGATGCAGAACAATAATCATCTTTGAGAACATTACAAAACCAGAAAACCAAACCAAAACCATAAGAGATAAACAGTGATCAAGATATTCAGGCATTTTGTTGGTTACACCCTGTTCCAGTATATCTGCATGTTACTTAATCCTCTGATTAATAACTTGCCTTTTGGAGAAAAAAAAAAATCCTTTTTCTCAGAAAAAAATCCCTCAAACCAAACCAACCCCCCCCATACTTTTTCCTGATTTTACCTATTTCTCAAAGATTTCATTGGGCCCAAGTGCACCCATAGTTGCTCCTTCAAAGATCCACATATTTATACAACCCTGCACAATTACTTTATAATAAAATCCTACCTCTCACATGGCTCCCACAAGATCTCATCGCCAATCAGAGAAGTTTGTTACATCCATGAGCCAACACTTTTTCAGTCATCCAACAGACACCCCTAAGTGCTTGAAAACTGGCTAGACTTCATACTCATAATTTGTCCTCCTAGAAACAATACTTTACACGTTACTCAAAACAATTCAAATGGGACCTGAAACCATCTTGCCCCTAATAGTAGTAAATCTTAAGGATACTATTTTAAATAAGAATTTTAAAAATCTGAATGCCATATACTTTCCTAGTTGATGAAAATAAATCATAATGACCAAAGCTCTTGTTATTAATAAACACACCATACACTTCAATTATGATATTGTCAGCTCAGCATGGGGAGGAAGCAGAGGTTTTTGACTGATCTATGCATATATTGTATTCCTCCTCAGACAGAAAGATTTTCCCAGTTAGGACTAGGCACTGTTAGGTTGGAAAAATGACACATATCCTTTTGGAATACTACAATCCTTCACTGTAGTCTTAGAAATTCCCCCTAGAAATGGAGAGGTTATAAAATGTGCATTAATATACAGTTCTGCACTGCTGAATACTGATGTCCCAGCAACAAAGCCATAAAAAATTGTCTAAAAAAATCCTAAAAATATTCTCTTAAGCAGAATTTGTAAAATTTCATTTGTTTCTATTGATTTTAGTGATTTTAATCTCAGCTGGGGTGTGTGGTGGGGGGAGAGGATAAGAAGGTGCAGAACCCTCAGCACAAATACAGACAGAACATTCAAATAACTTTACAAGTCTCTCCAAAGTGGCAAAAGTACTATGCAATTTTACCTCCATTTAAAAACCTAGGAAGTCGGCTGGAGTGAAAATAATATATAAGAATAAAAGTGCACACACTGATGATAATGATAATGAGAACAATATCCCAAGTAGTGTTAACCTCTTAAGAACAGGTCTGTAGTTTAGGTCCTTCTAGGCTGAAGCCCAGTGTGTGTGTATCTCTGGTTATATATATTACTGTTGTCAACCTAGGATAAACATACATTTTTTTGAAAAAATAAGGTACACTTCTAATGGCAGCAAGACAGGTAGAAAAAGAAAAACAGCAAGTATTTGCAGTAACCATTTTCCCATACGGTAGCACAAGCACTGATACATTTTTGGGAAGACTTTGTACATATAGTATAAAGAAATTATCAATTCCAAGATCTAACCAGAGTCAATACATGGTCATGAAAGAGTTTGGGCTGCATGCTTAATATATATATGGGTTATTGTTTGCACTTAAGAACATTTTACAAATTTTGAATAAAGTTCTTGACTCAGTAACAAAAAGCTTAAGTCAAAGAAGCAGCCAGCAGCTAGTTGTATTGAGAAAAGAAGCACAAAGAACCACTCTCAGGGTAGACACCCTGTTCTGGCAGGGTCTCTTCCACACACACTTCCTGTTCCTCAAAGGAAACGTGAAGGAGTGTAAAGAGGTTGCCTGTACTACAGCCTCTGGTACCAGTACTGAAGGTGAAGCAAGGGCTACTCAGCAGTCCGTGGACCGAAAAGCTCCATCTTGTCCTTCATTTTGAGCATTAATCAAGCTCCAACTCCAGTAGAGGCTGAAACAAAAATGCTCCAGATCAACTGAAGACTTTCATTGCCCTGGTTCCCAAACCCACATGGCCACAGAACCCAGTTTCAACCTTTCTGGTTGCCTCTTTTCTAGGCAACATTTGTAAAAGCTTACATGAATAGAATACACCCATGGAACATTCACTCAATACTTGGAACATTCAACTTACCTGACTGTATTTTGTTTCTGAAACAAAATTTTTTTAAAAGACGTTTAACTCAGAATAAAATATATCATTTTACTGGATTTGAAAAGTCTTGTATTCTACAATAAAACAAACAAGGAATTTAAAGTAGGTCAGCCTTACAAATTAATCTAAAGTTTCTGTCTATATTGCTTATCAATGCAAAATTATCTTGGATTTTAGCAGTATTCCTAATACATGAACAAGATTGTTAATAGCTTTAGTTTTGGGTTAATTAAAGAACTGCATGCGTTTAACTAATATGAAGGTCAGACACTGGTTTTTATACATAAGTTATGAGAGGCCCACGTCTCTAGGGATAGCATTGTGATAGTGGTGCTATCAAGAAAAAATACTCAACAAAGATGGAGGATAAATACTCCACATGACAACCATTACCTGAAATAAAATTCACAGGGGATAAAGCACAGCCCAAAGCATACCAAAATATATAGATAATAAGGGACGTAAACATGTACAATGATCTCTGAGAATAAGATATTTCAATCTTTAGAATTTCATAAATACTTTAAATGATCGTTTTGAATTTCATAAAAGCCAGATCATCTTTTCTTCTCACATTTTTCCTCTCTTTGTAGTGTGAATTCAAAAAGCACTGTACTAAAATTGTGCTCAAGCCCTACCTAGCTTCTTAACTAAAATCACTGTCTATAGACAGTATAGGACACTGTCTATACAAAGAATATTTTTTGTCACCTGTGTACTCAATTCTAGCTACCCTGCTCTCTGCTGAACTTCAATTAGCAAAAAAAGTCTCTCAATTTAAAGGCCAAACAGTAAGATGAACATTTAAATTGGTGATCGAATTTTTCCAATTTAGCAAGGAGAAATGTGACAGCAGCTGCTTGGAAATGCAGGAAAGACTTTCTAGTAAATTACAATAAATACCTCACTTTTTGCTGAATGCAAAGTAATTTCATCTTACTGTTTTGGTAAGCAAGAAAGAAATACACCTAGCTAGCTATCCTTTTTTTCACATATCAAAGGATCAAAATCCTTGAGAATATATTGTAACAACTCAGCATTAGCTGACAATGCTCACAATCGGGCATAATCACCTAATGAGGGTTTTGCATTTCCACATTAAGAAATATATATCTACCATAAAATTAGCTATTGATACAAGAAAGCTTTAAGAGATTCAGTCATGTGTGAATATAATGCTTGTGTAATTTTTAGTAATTTAATTCAATACTTGCATTATTTAGTTCAGGAGAAACCAGAATTTTCTTTAAAATCAGATGATTTGCTACAGTTATTTTATGTCAAGCACAGGATGATGTTTGGTTTTTTGTTTGTTTTGGGGTTTGTGGGGTTTTTGTTTTTTGGGTTGTGGGTTTGTTTTTTTTTTTTACAACTTGATAATTATTATAACTACAACATCATTTTTTTAAGCACAAGCATAATTTTTTAAGGCTAAAACAAAGCTCAAGTGTGGTTTTCTATTTCATGGATTTCACTTCTGTGACTGATAGGCATATTGATTTGATTCCTTGGTGCAAAACTTTTCCATAAAAGGAGATAAAAGCTTATTTAATTTCATTTTCTAGTAATATTGCAGTTTCAAGCTAGTTCAAATCTGCCCTACGTAAAATGTAGATCAGTATTAGAAGATGGCAATTTCCAGTGTTTTAACCAATAAGATGTCACACCACATAGGCTGCCAGAAAATGTTGTTGAAACATACTGTTGATAATTTCATCTTTCTTCAGCTATTAAACCAGGATGAGTCATGCATCCACCCATTATCCTCAGTTTCTTTACTCATGCCCTCTCCCATTGTAATGGTATCACAGTTTTCAGGGGGCATTTTTTTAATCTTTTAATGTCTAGAAATACAGTTTTGTAGCAACCTTTTTCTTACAGGAAAAAAACCTCTGAATTTCTTTGGCTTTAGATTCAATCTCATCATTCACTGAAGGAATGTTATTTTAAAAGTCCCAGCACAGTTTCTAAGAGACTGTATACTGTGCAGTTCATTTTTCTTGCTGAACAAAGGCTTGTTATCTCATTTTTTACTTTATGTTCATAGTACTCATTATCATATCACCCACAAATTACCATGCTATCCAGTGATCACGCAATCACAAACCACAAATAAAGGTTCTTAAAAAGTAAAAGAAAATCCTACCTTTATGTAGCCCCAAGAAACTGAGAGTAAATAGTTTGCCTCAGGCATTTTTGATTTTTTTTCCTATACTACCGATCTAAGCTAATCAGTTCTTCTCTATCTGATACTGCAAAAGACTTCCAAGAATAAAGATGCCTTCTTTTCTAATTCTTCTTGCTAATCTTCAGGTTCTCAGTAACTGTCCGCACAGGAGGCATTCTGAAACGAAATCCAAACGTGTGGTTTTCCGATTGCAGAAATGCCATTTGTGAAACTCCAAGCATTCAGAGGCAACGTTGAAGACACATATTGTACAAGCTGAAGAAATTTCTGAAGAGCTAGGGATATGCATATTTCCTGAACACCAGGACTTAATGAATAATGTATGTCAAGATGCTCGGCTGCTCAAAGACTTGCTCTATCAACAGCTACCAAATAAGGACCTGAAGAGGAAGCCACAGACAGTGGCAGCGATCCCTCCCATAGAGCCTAACTAGCAGCCAATAGTATATCACTCTAAAAGATATAAATCCGCAGGGCTGGTATAATGATGTATGGTAATTTCCCATCAGCCAACACTGGGGACTCTCCTGGGCATAGGGTACCTTTTTTTTTTTTTTTTTTTAACAACAGCAAATGCCCTTTATTAATGGCATGCCTGCCTGCAGCCATTCAAAAATAATTGGACTATAGTCTCATCAGTTCAGCAGCATTTAACATTCTCTTCAGTGGACGCACCATCCAAGCAGTTAAAATGAGCACTGTGTATATCCATGTGGATTGCGCAGTGGTTTTAGTTTCTCATATGGAAGAAAATTATATTTTCAGGGTTTCTTAAGGGGGAAAAAAAGGCAGAACAAAATAAATAGAACTATCTGGTTTCTGGAGAAGTTTGTGATGAAAATTTTTTTGGCTTTTATGCCATCTAGATTAAAAACTGATCCACCTCAGACTACTGAGCCAGGTTTCTAGTTTCTACTGGTTTTTTATTTTGAGAGATAAAAGTAGTTCTTATTAAGCTAAAGTAAGTCACATGTCCTACAATTCCCAGTGAGTATTAAGCTTCCACAGAGACGTAAGAAGTGAGTTAATAGGAGTCCTCAAGAAGTGAGTTAATAGGAGTCCTCAAATTCTCACTGTACTTATTCAACTTTTGCTCTTTCCACCTCAGCAGATTACTATAATCAATTACAGCTAGACATGATAGGGGAAAAAAAGGGATTAACTGAAAGTGGAGTGTGTCAATGAGCTGACTCAGGCATTAAACAAAATATCCCACCATCTGTCACTCAGAGACCAAAACTTCTGCCCACAGCTTGGGGGTTGGAACTAGATGTTTAAAGTCCCTTCCAACCCATGTCACTCTATGATTTTATGATTATCTTGCACCATTCTGTGCAATGCACATGCACAACTGCAGCAAGTTTCTGAGTCTTTTTTGCATCAAAAGAAGGGAGAGTTTTCCAATATGACAATGGGCAAAGCCTAAGGACAAACTGAATGAGGTTCAGTGTTCAGCTTAATTCTACACTGCTAATTCACTGGAAGATGCTGAGAACGGTCATAAGACAGGTTTTGGCTGAAATAGTCACTAACACTAAGTGCTTGAAAAAGAACTGAACTTTTAAAAATCAATAGGGCAAAATATGACATCAACAAATTTCTTCCTTACAGGAAAGAAATATATAGCAACTGGATACAATCAACAGATCATCAGCACTTAATGTATTTTTATTTGGAAAGCATGCTGTTTTCCTTAAAATAGATAACATAAAACATTTCTGACAAATTTCCTATTTAATATGCACAGTTACACTTGTTCTGGATCTATGCAGCCAGATGTACATTAAGATGTAAATTAAGCTTTGAAAATAAACCTGGAGTTACTAGAGACTCAGCATGACATTAAAGAAGCCAAAAGGTACTTCTGGAAAATATTTATCCTGATTCTTCCAGCTCAGCTTTGTAACACTGCATATAAATCTTGTCCATGTCTGTGTTGCATTGTTTTCTGATCACCCAGAAGAGAGCACTGCTGCCACCTACCCAGCATCAACATTGAGAACTGAAAATATGCTGCCTTTCTTCAGAAGGAAATTTCAAGCATCACTTAGAAAACGGTAAAATAACAGCCACTACACTTTTGGCAGCTTTAGGAACAAGGCATGAACTATGAAAATGTGGTTGCAATAGTTAGTATTAGCAAACATTGGAAAGCCAAGTTTTAAATTATTTTCTCTTACTTTGCTACTTTCATGGCTATTTCCTCCCCAAATATTAACAACTGTTCCCAAAAGCACAGAACTTGAGTCAGATAAGGAATATTTAATATGGCTGGCATGTAAATTACACTAGTTGTTTAGCACGTATTAAAAAATCCTAATTTTTTTAATCCCTCACCAATGTATGAAACAACGGTACATCCGTAAGAATTACAGGATTATGGCATTATTAAATTTATTGAAGAATGATGTTCGAGTTATTAGTTAGATCCTTTTCGTGAAAAAAAAAAAAAAAAGAAAAAAATTTCCTCCAGTGTACTTATATGTTACAACAATTTATTCTAGCTGCATATTAATTATACTACTAATTATAGGTTACATCTGATATTTGCTGCTTACTATTAATTTGTATAATTTTTTCAATAACCACAGTCCCAACATCATAAACTATCAACTGCAGTAATGTAATATAATTTTATGACTTCGCTGTCTCAGAAAGCATGCACTCTGACTTTGGCTACATGTAGAAGTAGGACCTTGGACATTTATAGTCGGGAAAGTCACACCAGCACTGATTTACAGGAATCCTTTTGGCTGATTTTCATGCTCAATTCCCAGACTGCAAAGAGTGAATAATAACTAAATACTGAGAGGAATTTAAGTTAAGAAAAACAAAAGCTGGAGATCTTGTTTTTATACAGACATACATCCATGAAGATAACACATGGGGAAGAAGGGCATAATGACATTTTCTACAATGCTTCCAACCAAGTAAAGAATACGGAAATGAGAAACATATAATTTGAAATACAGTAAGTGACTAATAAAATAATTCAGGAAAAAAAGGGAAGTTTTTAATGAGCACAGTTGTGTTTTGAAAGAATTAAGACCATGACCTTGAAATGCAAAAAGATTATGAAGTCCCTTAATACCTCCAGCATATGTTAGCTATTATTTAATCAATGATCCGAGACGACTTTCTCCAAAAGAGTCATAAAAAGAGGTGGCAGAGATCCCAGGAGCTGTGATGTTCAGCCATAGCACACTTTTAAAGACTGCAAAAATTTTAATTTCTGCCATTTAAAAATTGCAAGCAGGACGGATGGGTAACTTCAGGCCATTTCACAAAACATCAGTCTTGAATATAATAACAGAAAAGCTGAAAATACACATATTCTAGGTATTTGCTTGAGAAAGAACCAAGACATAGGAGTGTAATTAATGCCTGTCAATATCATGTATGTATCTGAACGTGTAATATTCTTGTACTGTTGTAGGGCATTTAAAAATATTCTGCAACAACTGACCCAGTGTCAACAGAGGACACATTAAATAGGTTAACATTTTGATTATAGACCCATATCTAATGATCATAAGCAGGTTGACTTCATTTAATGGGACTGCTTTAAATGAGGTTCTGCAAGACTTGAAACTATTTTATGATACTCAATTTCTTAACTGGTGTCTGCAATTAAGCCGCTACCATGAAAACTTTCAGAGAACAGAAAAACTGGGGGGAGGGGTGGTTGATGGGATGAACTAAAAATGTTCACACCATTCATGTAGACTACAGTACAAAGAATTTAACTGCAAAGATACCAGCAATAAGAAGCATGGTCCATGAGTACAAAATGGTAAACTACACTGAAGAAAGCAGAAAACCTGAAGACTTCATAGTGTCTTGACAGGACATTTCATAGTGACACTGTTACCCCCAAACATCTGAATCTTCTATGATGCTAAATAAAAAAACCTGATACTCAAAACCTCCCATGCTGCCAACTCTAGTGATGGAACAATGCACAGAGCTTTAGTGTCTCTGTTTTCCTAACTGCTGTCATGTACGTCGTGTAGGAAGAAAATTTACAAATATTATTCAGGGGCCAGAGAAAATTTTTTGTAATAAAAGAAAAACCTCAAGCTGCTTAACCTAAAATCCCACATCTACTGTGTAGAATTACTACAGTGAGAAAACATAGCAAAGCAGACCTGTTTCACTAGCACCGAGGAAGCAACAAGAAGCAATGGAAGACAGTTGAACTCGCCTCAGACTTACTGAGCTGAAACCAACTCGTGAAACGCACAAGACTTAGGGAAAGCCAGTGATATCTTGGGGTGCGTAAGAAAGAGCACTGCCAGCAGGTCAAGGGAAATATCCTGCCCCTCTACTCAGCCCTCCTGTGGCCTCACCTGGAGTGTTGTGTCCAGTTTTGGGCTACCCAGGACAAGAGAGAGAGTGAGCTCTCTTGTCCAGGAGCAGGTTCAGTAGGGGGAAACAAAGATGATTAAGGGACTGAAGCACCTCTTTTACAAGGAAAGGCTGAGGGAGCTGGGCCTGTTCAGCCTCAAGAAGAGACAACTGAGAGGGGACTTCATCAGTGTGTATCAATATTCGAAGGGAAAGTGCCCAGAGGATGACACTGAGCTCTTCTCGTTGGTGCCAAGCAATAGGAAGAGAGGCAATGGGTAGAAACTGATGCACAGGCAGTTCCATCTGATTATGAGGAAGAATTTCTTTACTGTGGAGGTGACCATGCACTGGAACAGATTGCCCAGAGAGGTGATGGAGTCTCCCTCGCTGGAGATATTCAAGAACCACCTGGACACAATCCTGTGCAATGTGCTCTGGGATGACACTGCTTGAGCAGGGAGGTGAGACCAGTGACCCACTACTATCGCTTCCAATATGACCCATTCTGTGATTCAGTTGCAGTAACTTCCTAAAGGTCCCATGAGAAAATTACCATCTGGGTCTTTCCTTCTACAGGTCACTGATGGGTAATACAGGAACTCCAGAAACATACTTAGCTTTGAGAGGAGAACAGTGCTCTTCACTGCAATCCCCTAGATCGATTATGAAGTTGTACTAGGAACCTTCAGAGACATGTCTGAGCATTAGTCCTGAATACAAATGTGCTGGATGTAGTGCACATTGTCTAGTAAGCAGTAAAAATTAAAGCAAAAAGGAAGACAGCTAGGGGTATCACTAGTTTTAGTTTTCAAAATTGTATGCATTACAAACAAGAACAGATAGCCTGAAGAAATACCATAAAGCAAAGAGCCTGTCTAAAAATATTAAAAAACAATGCTGTGCCAGGCTGTTAAAACTAGATAATGCTTAAGGTCCCTTCCAACACAAACCTTTCTATATTTCTACAATCTTAAGGCTGACCTCCAGATAACAGGGAACAGCAATAATTACCCATGTCAAATTCGACTCCTACTTGTCACAAATACAGCACTGTTTTCACAGTATTAGCCAACTCCATCCGAGTTTATGCTGGCACAGCAGAAAGCCTCCCCACAAAATAGAGAGTCTACTCAGTGCTGGAAGACCAAAGCAGAAAAGAATGGTCCTTTCATTCAGCAAGCAAGGGCATGCGGATGGACTCAATTGGGCCAAAAAACAGAGCTGGTCTGGAGGAAGCAGCAGGACAGCTAGGGACAAGAAAACTCCAATGAATCAGCCAGCCTCACCAAACTTCTCTGCATCCACATAAGACCCCCTGACTAGAAGAAACAATGTAGAACTTAAGTAAAAATCCCAAACAAACAATCAGGAATTTTATGAATATGAGTAAATTGTTCCAGATGCAGCAATCAGATGTCACCCACCAGGTGAGCAGCAGCGGTAGAGACAAAGCTGGGTCTTGTGCTGATATCAAGAAAACTTGAACTCCACTGGTGGCTGAGAACCGATACCTCTAATTGGAACAAATCCCCAATTCTTCTGAAGAAGTCTCAGTTTTAAGGATGCCAAAGGCAGCCCAATTATACTGCTTTAAAAAGGCTTTCTTGGCAGCCTCCTGCCTGTCAGAATTACATTTATTAAAAATTATGGAATAGTCTATGTTGTATCATTTTTATTTTACAGATCTTTTATTTGCGAATATATAATTTGTATGCATGAAATATGAGAATTTTATGTTGCTAAACAGATTGAGATGAAAATGTTCTTCTGAACTATTCTAGGGTAAATATGTAGTAAAACTCAGGAGCTGAGTTATTTAATCTTGTTCCTTTATAATTTTAAATTAATTAAAATAAAAAAAGAAAAATATTTTGTGGTAAATACATAATTCAGTGTTTGTATTTACTGCCCTCTAGTGATAACAAAAGCATTAGTATGAATATATAAGATGATACTAAATTTTTTTCAGACCATAACTCTCACCATGTGGTTCAGTAATTTTCAGTCACACCAGAGCAGTGTCTTTAAAGGTACTCTCTACAACTGCAGTATTTTCAATAGACACTCCTGAGCATTGTTGGAGTGAGGAGACCTCCATGTGGCTCACAGAGGAGCTTGTGGACGTACCAGGAAGCCGAGACTTCATGAGAGGGACTGAAATGAGGCAGAGTCCTGTTGAAGATTTGTGACCCTGAGAGAACCTACACTGGAGCAAAAAATGGCTCGGGTAGGGATGTTGGGATCCATGTGCGGGATCCATGCTAGACCCATATCGGAGAAGTCTATCAAGGACTGTTCTCCCGTGGAGAGGGACCTCCATAGGGAAACTGGGGTGGACTCATAAGCCATTATCCCCTGTAACCCCATGGAAGAAGATCCATGGTAGGCGAGTGTCCCCTTGCAAGACCATGGAAGGAAAAACCTTCAGGGCCTGGGTAACCCCCAGCCTCTGGTCTTAGCCAAGGAGGAGGGTAGGCCCAGCCCTGGAGGCCGACACAGAGCAAGAGAGAAAGAGTTCCAGCTACGACGAGAGTGCTGCAGAGTTATTGAAGAGACCTGGAGCTCTGAGAATGAAGAGGGAAACTGCTTCTCCTCCTTGGACTGATATAAAGGGGGGAGAAGATATTTCTGTAAAAACATAGTACTTTTACTTAAGTAGAACTGTTGTAGATATAGTTCTTTAGTTTTAGCTTGCTAGTAATAAATGTTCATATTATTTTCCCAAATCAGGCCTCTTTTGTCTGCATAAACCTTCTCTCAACTTACAATAATTGTGTGGGGGGTGTGAAAGCAAACTGACCCAGAGCAAAACCACGACAATCATGTTTTTAGACACATGTCAATATATGGATACAAACACACAAAATGTCTGCATCACAACAAAATAAGCTGTGAAACAACAGACCTTAGTTACTTATACTTCTGATCTGGAAATGCTTTGAACAAATACCTTCAAACAAATAGCCTGGTTTGAGCAATGTTTTGGAAAATTAGGCTTAACTTCTTGCAATGTTAATATAAAAAATCCTGGCACAGAAATCAAATCTGTGGTCAGCTTGCATTGGACATGAGGGACAATGGAGCAAACTGAGCTTTCATATTTCATATTTTTCACATCTAATTCATATGCAAAAATCAACTGTATTTATGCAATCTATTTTAATGGCATGCTTCTCTTGCTGTTACTCCAACCAACTTGTCAGGGATCCACCTAAGCCAAATCTTTCAACACAGTTCTGGAAGAAGCCACGGAACACTACCACTAGAGGGCCTGGACTCTCATCATGATTAGTTCCCTTACAATTTATACCCTGGCAGCATTTTGTTTGCTTTACAATAATTCTTGTATTTTATAGGAAGTATAATTTGGATGGAAAACCAGAAAATAGAAATTATTTAGTTATCACTTTCCCTCCACGACTCGCCCTATAACACCTATTAAATGAGCTACTCAGGCTTTACTGTGACCAGATCTTAAAACCAAAAAGTTTGATACCCTATCAGATGATTCTGGCCTTCCAACCTCCTTTTAAGAATAGTCCTCTCTTGGAAGAACAGAAGAAGAATCTGTTATATGTGAAAGGAAAAAAAAGTTTATTGTCCTCCCCTTAATGCTTTTATTATGTAAACTGTATGTACAGGTGACTTGCACAGGACAATTCCCAAGATGGAAAAAAAAGGAAAGAAAAATAAATCAGGCATGAGGCAAAAGAAATAAATAATACTTTCTTCTAAAAGCTCCATCCACATGTATATCAATTGACAGCATGTCAGCTCATTCTTAGTCACATTCTTTTATGTATTTTTTCTTAGAGACTGCTGTTGGGGATGATCTTCCACTGTCATTTCTGATTTTTTTTCCCATTCTCTTACTCAGTTTTTTTCTCCTCATTCTCTCTATTACACACATCCATTCCTGACTTGGGAGCAATGACAACTAAACAGACAAAGTAATGCTTCACTCTTTCCCCTTATCTGCAAGGAAAAAGGCATCCTGCTTCTCCACCCTCTCCAGGCAAAGTACAGCAAGGAAGCTGGGTGGAAATCTCAGCCTCAAATATAGCTGCACAGTTTGGCTTATACCGTATTCTATGTTTCATTGAGTTGCCATTTCTTTGCCATACTTTGAGTACGGACATTTTCCAAACAATATATTGATACCCACTCCCTGCTTCCCAAAGCGTAGCTCTAGCCAAGGATGTTTTGCCAGGGCAACTAATATATAAAATTGTCAAGCTTTGCTCTAAGTGGAGGCTCAGGGCTACTCCTGTGTTCCTCAGCAGTAAGCTCCTATGCTTAATAGACACTTGAACGTGCTCTACAGAAAACAAACAAGTAAAGATCATCTAACTCAAAAGACCAGTGTGATCCTCCTATATGCACCTCCTCTGCATGGCTATGCCTATTTGAGTGCAGCTGTCCAGAGACTTTTAGTCCTAAGTCATTTAAGAGAGGAAGTGTAAACTTAACAGAGGTAGTGCAATGACCTTACACTTCAATAATGCACCCAAAATTACGCTATACCAATGCTGATGGAATGCAGCTGTTAATAAATATATTGTGCCATAGAGATCTAATACATATCATATATATATCATCCACAGAGAGATATAATAAATATATTGTGCCACAGAAATACACTCATAGCTGCTGCTAAACACCAATGTCCCGTGGCACAGAACTTTCAACAACTTGTACCTGCTACCTTATCTACTGAAGATGACTTTCTACAGCTTATTTGCATAAATAAGATTTATAAGCTACATCAGTGTTAACGCTATATAAGGACACTTTTATTTTGGGAGAAGAACACAGTGTAGCTTAAAACTTTTCTAAGACTTCCTGTACTAAATACATAAAGGTATCCATACTAGAGAAACAATGAAGGTGATTTATTCTAATATCAAAATTCTCCCCCACAAAAAAGCACTTGGACATTTAAGTATTGTGAAAAGAGAAGTGGGATATATTTTTTTCCTAAAACTCATTTATAGGTAATCCTGACAGTTTCCTTTCTATCAAGTGGAAAAATATGACTATAAACGTGTCTGACAAAGACATAGATATGTAATAAAAGGAATACAAAATTCAGAATCATCTGAATAACTTACTTCTATTTTTATATGTATATGCACCTTGCAAGTAAATATGCACCCCATAAATATATACCATAGCATGCTCACAAAAGAAGTTTATACACATATTATGCATTTTTCCAGACAGCTATATCTAGCAAATGTGCAAAGAGGTGTGATGCTTCATTCAGAGCTGAGATGGTACACTCATCCTAAGACTGATACAACTGTCACAGTGAAAACTGAGAGTATTACCTATGTCACACAGAAATCTGGCTTGCTAGTAAGGACAAAAGACAGTTTCACAGGTATTGTCAGATTAATCTTACTTCTCCTGTAATGTGACATACTTATTTTAATGAGGCATTCCTAGTACAGACCTCACCAAAGTCAAGTTTAAACAGTTCATCAGAAATATTGCTGAATGGTTGTAATTTCATACTAAAAAATATGAATCTTTCAACAGTGTCTTTGCAGGTATGAAAACCAGCAATATTCCATAGACAAAAGCAGAGAATTGTGGACTGTGAAGTAAGTTCTAATATGGCAAAAAGCTCAGTATAGCTCTGATATAAACACATCTTAGGAAATGCCCACACACTTTAGATACCAACATTCAGAATGCAGATGGCCACTTGTTTCATACAATTTTTTTAGTTAAGACTACAGTTCTCATTAAACCACGACTGTGGTTGTGATAGTGCATGTGATAGTGTCATTTTTCTTTCAAGGAAGATCATTCACTAATACTCATTGCAATGTGTCCTTCATACCTTTCATTTGATTTTTTATTTAGATGCTCTAAAGAGGCTCTGCATCTATGTAGATACACAAAATAATAAAGATTATTCATCTGGAAGAAGAGAAACAACTAATCTCACCCATTACATGCCTGTCTCATGCACAAAGGGAGACAAATTTTTTTTTTTTTTGTCTGAGCACTTCACCTGAATGCCTCTAGGTTAAATTAAGCAAACAAGCACAAAACCCAAGTGGTTTTCAGTCCCACAGTCAGGTGTACTGTGAGGTTAGGTTTACATGTGCACACAAGAGAGATGGAGACAAGATAACATAATCGGGCCAAAGGCAGCTCTGTAGTTTCCTGAATAGCCTACTTATTATCAGCATGATTTAAATCCCTCTTACAAGAAGTCTCAGTATCTGCATGAGGAAGCTCATGGTATATCCATGTTTCCTTATTCCTTGTCTATGGATACCAGTAATTTGCATCTCATTCTACACACAGAATCTGAGCACCCATGTCTCACTGTTCCTTTGGGTTTGGCAACCCTGTTTAACCTTGTGCTGCAGCAGAGCAGTCAGTGCTCAGTCTCATCTGAGCAGCAACCAATAGCTGAGAAGTAGAAATGGACTATTAGAACTCTCCATTTTTAGCTACTAGTGTTTCCACATAGCTCACCACCTGAAATACAGACAGGAAGGAGCATACTTGCTCAGGAGAGAACAGCTGAAGGTCAGGAGATGTAGTTGGATGCCTGGTTCTTCCATGAGTGCAGACTTGCAGCATCACTCTATTCTATGAGTGGGCTATTGTGAGACGGGCATTCACCTAGAACTACTCTTGTGCTACAAGGTTTACAGCTTGCCAGCTCAGACCCCATACAGAGCTACACAGATAGTTTTGCACTAGGTTTTATTTAATATAGCTACAAATCACACAACTTCTATTAGTCTCCAATATAGTCATCACAAAAGTTGAAAGAACTTTGTAGGAGCCCTCTCCTGGGTGAATTTTGCTTCTTTTTATAAAACAAAACTAAAAATAAAGCAAGCACCAAGGTTATCTCAAATCACACATACATACGAGTATAAACTTATGCATTTCTCATTACTATTTTAGAAGTGGATTTCAGGTGAGAGGCACCCTTTCAGTCATTCTCCAGGTTTGTTGGGTGTTTTTTTTCAACGTTTTTGCATTATTCACAATGCAGTTTCACAACTGACTGTTCAAATGTTGAAAACACTTTTATGCTAAGTTTTCTAGAAGAATAAGTGTTGCTCCTGATCAACTACAGTTTGACAGAGAATCAATAAATCCATACTTACAAGTAAACAATTTTTAATTTTTAAATCAATATTTTATTTGAAAATACTCAAATGTGGCCTGTATTTAGCAATTTCTAGTATGTACAGTAACCCTGTACAGTAATCCCCTTTTGCAAATACTGCTTTTAGCCATGGCTTATAACCAGTTAATATTTTGTATTTAAGAACGGTTAAAACTAAAATCATAAATTAATATACTTCAGCATTGATAATTTATTTTACTTACAAACTTAGATAGCACATCAAAACCTTAAAGAAAATTTCATTTGAAATATAAAACTTCTGTTTAATCAATAATAATTCACTATCACTTTTCTGAACACTAAACTATAATGAATCTGGCTATTCATACAAAACTTGAAACCAAAGGTAAATTAAAAAACATGAAAGTTGTATCATGTCCTGCAAACTGATTAGGCTCCCCTAACAGAAGTACATCATTAGACTGAGGTATATTTTCTGATGAACTTGCAATATGGATACAAAATACATTATTTAAGTAAAAGATTTTCTATTAACATTTCATTATTAGTAGGTATTTTATCAAGGAACAAGGCATTTTTCATATTTCAGTCCTCTTTAATAAATACTTTTAAGTCTCTATAAAAATCATCCTCAGTTGGGAAAAGATCTTAAAATCAAACAAAAGCAGTAAGGTCTAAACATATATGGCATCATCATCTTTGGTTTACATTTTCAATAGTAAAAAAAAAAAGCTGGCAAAATTTCGCTGCTGGAAAAGCTCTGAGCAGCACATGAAGTGCTGGTAAGACCTCAGCAGATGCAGAAAGACACCAGCCTCTTCATTTATGTGGACACACATGCACAAGCCCATTTTGTCACAACAAGGACAGAAATGTTAAAACGGCTTTAGTCTGCAACTAATTAAACTTCTTCCAGTCTTCCAAAGAAGCTCTTGCTTAACAGTTGATTCTATCAACTCTTTATCAAAGCCAGAGAAACGACAAATAAAACCAGCCTTGGGCTCCATCTATAGCCTGATGAAATAAATTTGAAGATACTCGCTAGCTCCAGCTTGCTGAATTCACATAAACTGCTCAAATTCCTCAGGTAACAGGAATGACGCTCTAGTACCACCTTCCAGGTCACCCCTTTCTACCTCCACCCCTCAAGTCCAATGCCGTACTTTTGTCCAATTTCCAAAACAAAGAATAAAAATGGAAGGGTGTAAAAAGTGCAGTTCAGCTGTATAGGACTGTATAGTTAAATAGGGAGTTTACGTCTTGTCTAAGGCATATTCCATTCAAAATGTGATGTAACATTTGACTACAGTAAGTATTAAAGTTAATTTCATACTCATTTCATGAGATTGATATACCTATTCTGTTAATTACTGCTTCATTTACTGCCACAGGTGTAAAAAGCATAGTCCTAGCTTTTAAAAACCAAACATTTTTCTGATTTTTAGACTGTTTTCTCACCATGTATTAGGTGGTAAGACTTCCCAATATTTCCCAGTTCAGTGTAAGCACAACAAATGACTACCACAAGCATTTGCCTTGTCTGTTATCCAGTGAATCATTATATTAATCACTTCATATCAAAATACCAGTATAAATCCACAAAGTTCTCAGGTCTTGATTAGAAAATTTCCTGAGAGGAAAAGGAATTATGAAGCAAAGCAAAACTATTTGTCCAAGTCTGCTAACAGACTCTTTGAAGTCTCCTGGTAGTCAAAAAGTACAAGTCAAAATATCACTTCCACTGCTGTGGCCTACGAGTCCATCAGCAAGCCACTCAGCAGATGCAGTACAGGTCAGTGTGACTTCTGCCATTCAAAAAAATTTTGTGCATCAGCAACGGTAAGACATAACTGCTGGGCAGGACGCAGGGTGAAAAGACAGACTGAGGAACAGACAGATTTGTGTAAAGTGTGCTATTTCACAATAGCCAAGGCATTGTAGAAGGAAACAAAGAAAGAAAACAAAACCAAACCCCATATAACTCCTCCCTCAAGAACATTTAAGGCACTGTTTCATACTTAGGCACACTATTCAAATGACAGAGTGTAACAAAAAGTAAGACCCAACACCTGACCTCTCATCCTGGCTCTGATCAGTCAGGCAGTTTTAGTTTTCTATAACCAGAACATTTTTCAAGCTCTGATAATGATTTTGAGAACAAACCTAAACTGCCTATGTACATCAGCATGCTACTATTTATACCACACCTATACAATCTAAAAGACCCATAAGAACACAGTATCTACCTGGAAAGACAAAATGTATAGATGTGGTATAAATAGAAGCATGCAGTTCCACTTTATCGCAATAGCATAGTTTTATTTTGTGTTGTTATATCATTCCTATAACCTATTTATCTTTCACAGCCCTGTGAAACAAAGATCAGAATACAAATGTATATTCCTGACCACCAAAAATAACAGAAAAATATTTATTTTAGCCCCCAAATGTCAAGATTTGTTTCTGCACAAGTTTTCAGAACACTTTCTCATCCTGCATTTAAACTTTATCTGTTCTATTTTAAAAATCAAGGTATGTGCTGAAAGCTGAGCTAGAAATGCCAAGCTCTGTGTATCAAAGAACTGTATCATCTTCACAGTGATGAGCTTGAAGGAGTTTTCCTACAATAAAGCCTCTGAAACCTTTTCAGCAACCAAAATGAGCTTCACAAAATCCCTCTCAGCTAGAAAATATACATATTTGTTTTTACTGATGCTAAGAAACAGAGAAAAAACAACTACCAAATCATGAAATGCAATTTTACCTGGGTCCAATATTCAGACACACAAAACTTTGGCCATACTCCATAGTACAAGAAAAATACATTAATTTTACTGAGAAATCTAGGTGTTGGACTTTAAGCAGCCAAAGAGATTGGTCAAATAATTCATCACATTAATATTTCACAGGAGTAAATGTGCTTATTAATTTTCCAGCTAAAGTTTCTGTTGCAAGTGGAAAAATAATTCATTTAAAGACACCCTTACATACCTAATTTCAGATTTTGGTTTTTTTGTAAGCTGTCTTCTTGGAAGTGGTGCATTTCAGAAAACCTTTGACACGCACATACAGAATAACTTTGTAAATCTACCAAAGATACTTTCTGGCTTCTTACTGAACCACAATAGCCTGCATTTACTCCAAAATGGCACCCTCGTCTCTGCTTGTTGCCATGGCCAACCATACATGGGACTTGCACTTTTTTCCCCAGGACCTGTTTAAGACAGGCCTAGGCGCTTCCCATTAGGGTGCCTGGATTAACAGGGCAGGCATTCCCAACAGCAGGGCAGGCATTCCCAACAGCAGGGCAGGCATTCCCAACAGCAGGGCAGGCATTCCCAGCAGCAGGGCAGGCATTCCCAACAGCAGGAGCTAGCACCGTGTGCCGAGGTGATCAGCATGCAGCAGGGGGCAGAGATGCTGAGGAATCCAATCACGCTCCTGCAACACTCCACACAAGGGCTGCTTCCAGACACCTTACAAGTCATGCAAAAAACGCATCCGGATTTGGCTGCAGCAGTACTTTTAACTCTAGTATTCTGTGACAGCAAAAGCTGAACACGGGTATGCTAAGGCTAAGGAAGAAGAATTCCAGGGAGCTACAAGTTTAGAAAGCAAAATAAAGCACTACCTTGCTATTTCTTTTTTTCTTCCTTACACTAACCTCTATTGTGCCTTCTGATTACCATTCTTTTCTGCTGCAGTTGCACTATTTTTTCAGTGTCCCAGGGATGAAGTTTATAGAAACACTGCTAAAGGGCACAGACAAAATGTCACCTAGGGTGTTTATCCTGTGTTCTCATCAACTCTGAAAACTAAACTGCTTCCTTGTATCAGTAAGTACACATGAATCATATCCTCACTAAATTGCTCTTCATTTGGAACACACTTTGAATCGCCAAAGGGGGCCTGATATATTATGAAAAATCATTGTTTCTATATAAAATAATCCTCCAGGATGAGGTACCCTTCATTTTGTATTTTAGAATGCTGAATATAAACTGATATCCTGAGAAAGAGTAGGAAAAAACATCTAGTATCTTTTTATCTAATCCCTGCAACTAAAATAACTTTTTCAGTACCAACCAATGCAGTGGTGCCTTCCTGAATCTATTGACTGGTATCAGTATACAACAAGAGAACCATATTTCGTTATAAAATTCTATCTATCATCTTTGGGGGCTTCTTAGAAGCTGATTTATGGTAATTAAAGTATCATTACTGTTATTCATCTTGCTCTTTCCTGGACACTAGAAAAGACAACTTTGTTACAACTGTTAATTCTGAATCAGAAAAATCAAGTTTACAAAAATGTTAGTATCTCAGCTGGCAGTGTGAGGTTGTCTGTAATTCTGGGTAAAATTATTGCATTAAGTCAACCTTGACCACAAGAAGATCAGATAACCTGGTTTAAATACATTAACACCTTCTTTTACAGGTTCCTTCAATCATGTAAACTAATTCAATTAAAAAGCACTCATCATTATATCCATCAAACAATACTCCTACAGTAATGGTTAGGAAGCTGCAGTTAACCACATACATTTCCTGTAAAGTCCGGCCATTTATTCCAGAATAAAATGAACACTGACTTTGTTTCAAATGCTTTATATGACTTTGAAAAAACTGCCTGTAAATTTATTCATGAAGACAAACCAGGTAATAACAAAATGTCACTGGTTAGCCTACGGCGCTTATGAACACAAGCAAGCAAAACCATTAACACATATTAAACTAGTGATGGCGAATTATGGAAGAGCCTGAAAACCAGCCTGAACTAATGTACATTAACACAATTGCTACCTCGTTACCTTTTGCCAGTATCAGTGTTGATGAGAGGGGATTGCATTATGATGTTCCTGAAACCTGCTACTGATCTTCCTATATGAAAAACCTAACTTTGATGTGAATGCAGCAGGGAGCACAGGGAGCCCTGCCACTGGGCTGCGCCGTGCAGACACTGACCAGACAGCACACCTGAACACGTGAAAGCAACAGCACGATCCTCTGAGGTACTTGGACTCTGAAGCCTTGGACTGCCACAAACTCATCTTAACCACTCGGCCTCAGTTGCCCAATCTGCAGAACAGAAATACTTTTGTATAAATAGTGATGTGAATGTCATTGTGTGTCACTATGTGTGGCATAGTACAGGGTTTTTTTTAAAAACATAACTTCCTGTACAAGTAGAGGAAAAAAGGACCTAAAGATCCATGCTGTTTCACAGGTAAAAAGCTAGCTCAGATTTTGATGTTTTATACTGTAGACTGCCTTTACATAGATTCATAAGCTGCTTCCATACTTTCTGTACAGATTAGAAACTATCCTTGGCCAGGAAAGATGTACTATTACTAAGAAAAACTACATACATGTATTATTTGCAAGTCTGATATTTCTTAGTATAATAAAAAAGCAAAATCAATCAAATTTATCTGGAAGATCTGCTTCCAGTTTAACTTTCCTTTGTCCTCTTGCTTTAAATAAAACAAAAATAATGCAAATAAAACCAACAGCAAAAATGCATAAACCAGCAGCCTTTCATATAGCAATTATGGGCAGAATTGACAGTATTGGCTTGCTGTGGGATCTTACAGGAGTATTCAGCTAGCTCTATTTCATTATCTGATCATGTATTAGTGGGCTACAACTTAATACAAGTAGCAAGGTGTTTAAATTTTATTTGCAGATAATCTTGTAAACAAGTCCTATACATTAGCTTGCTTCAGTGTTGCTCCACTGCTGGTGGTTTACAACAGGTGGTACTATTGCCTGTGCAGCTCCACTTCAACACCCAGAGCAGGCAAGCACAGACAACAACAGGCAGAACTTTCACTAGCACAGCAGTCTCCCTTGGCTGGAGATCCAGAAGAAGCAGTAGTCCCCATCCCAGCACATCACTGCCACCAGGCACATAATAGGGCAGCCACAGGGAAGCTGCAGCTGAACTGCTCAGAGGTGAACACAGCTCAAGAGGTACCCTGCTCACATGGTTTCAAGGCAGGGTGAACGTGACTTTCGTCATACCTTAGCTTGCCTAGATTCAGTTTTGTAGCTCCCTGCACGACTGGTTGCAAGTTAACCAGAACAGGGATCAATTTCTATTGAGATATGCTCAAAGCAAAACAAAAAACCAACCAAGCAAAAACGCAGACCAAAAAATATCCATCCACAACACACTTAATTCTGTAGTAAGTCTCCTAAACACGGAAAGTTTTGGTAGATGATATCAAAACCCCCACTAATGTAACTCAATCAGGACAACAGTTTCTTAATGCAGTGTCTTTATGAGACAGAATCTAGACTGATACTTCAGCAAATGCCATATTTGTTGTAACAAAGCTTCATATAATAGCTGCCTCTTATTTGGAAACACAAAATTTATGAAGAAGAAAAAATAAAAAAGAAAGAATGGCCACTGCTTTCCAAAATGCTTCCTATCTTAGTCTAAACTTAAGCAAAGCAGCACACTAACATGAATACAATGCAGGAGTCTTTGACTCTAAATACTGCCACAAGAAGCCACAAGTATTTAGATACTTATCATACCTTTCAGTTGCCACAAATAACACCTTATTACTAAGCAAGAAGTTATTAAATACTCATTCCTGTGAAGAACCTTTCCAAGTAAGACCTTCAGGGGGGAAAAAAAAATTTTGTACATGTCACAAAAAGGCACTTTGATGAGACATTTTAACTTTAAGTAATTCAACTCCTGGAAAAACTTCCTAATTTTAAAATCCTTTATTATGTCAGTTTAAAATAACATTATTTTCCCACATCAATTCTAGTTATTTACTCCATAACATTTTGCTGTATTATTCTGTCCCATTATGCTAAAAGGAAAGACTCTTTCACACTGTGGCATTTCCTGTAATTAAAGAGGCTACAAAATAGAGTTGTTTGTATGCTGGCATGGACCATTTGCTTATGTTTATGAAAAAATGATCCAGTTACTAATGACTGGAAAGCTCAGCAATCCTAGAAGCAGCTAAAAACTTGGAAAGTGTTAAATGATAGCAAGCCTCTGAGAGGCACAACTCTTAGTACACAGCTCTTGCATCCAAGACCTTTCAAAGTGCACTGAATAAGAGATGCAGAAATCTATTTTCTTCTAAAATTTAAAATACAGACAATCTGTGACATTAAGGGTTTCTTGAAATGCCAGTGTTCTTTCTATCAACTAACCCTATTGCTAGGCTCCTTTCCACTGGCCCAGAAAACAATATCCTGTGCTAGGTACTTGTATTTGAGAAGAATCCCAAAAAACAGCAGAAGGGGCTCACCCCATCACACAAATAAGATGTTTCAAAATCACAAATGCTTGCTCGTAATTGCCCAAGGAGGTCAATGTTTGCCATCACGCACCCACACAAGGAATAAGGGCTGCTTACAAGTCAGTTACCTTGAGCTTAACCCACCACATTTGCTTCTTTCTCGCTAAGACCTACAGCTCTATCACTCTACCAAGGTCCCAATTACATATCCTAGCAGAAAAAAACTATGTTTTATGACCTCTCTCATTTGGCAGCAACCCAACAGCCCCTATGGAAACAGCATGGATTTGCACAGAAGAGAGTCAGCCATAGCTGAACTGGTGCCACTACTCCATCCAGTTGTTTCTGAGAACATGGAAGTGTTCATAAATTATAAGGGCAGGTTTCAACATTTATTTTGCTGCAGCACATCCCTGTGCAATTTAGATGGCAGAGTGCTATCTCCTTTTATATCTATCTATATACACACAGACATATCACTCATCACTGCAGTTACCCAAGGGCCCTCCAGAAGCAGGAGTGCTCTTACATGATGACAAATAAGGTTGTGAACAGGGAACTGCACTACAGCCCATAGGTCATAAAATCCTTTCAGGTTGGCTTCAGTACATAGAAAAGGAGGAGCGTTCCCAGAAAAGCAGTCCTTCCTTATCTACACAATACTTTTGTCCTGTTCTCTTGCTATAAAGTCCAACGAAATTGGGGAAGCTGCACAAATATGCATTAATTAAAATTCAGGCTTACTACCTTATCAGAATCTCTTTAATTCTGTCACTATAAAACTGAAATCCTTAATGAATAAAAGATTTTCTGATGGTGCATTCAACAAGCATTTCCTTGCTAAGAGCTGCCCCTTAATCATAATCGTTATCACAAGCAGCACTCTAAAGAGCTAACCAAATCCTCAGATTTCCTAGAAGGATCTGAGAACATAAGACCCAATTAAGCTATCATGTCGGCCAGCCAAGTGTAATGGCACTGCCAGACATTATATAAGAGGACTGTCACATAACAAACCCCATATATAGTCATGACAACAACAAATTTCTTTTCTACTGTTACATTTACAGCACCTATTTTTCATGTGCAATATTTGAAACACAAGAGAATGACTGAAGTTTAAATCCACTTAAGTGGATGTAGAAAATTATCCTGTCCCTCAACTGGAAACAGGTGGCTCTAACCTGAGGCTGGGAAAGAAGAGGTTACAACTTTACTCTGGCTGAGCTTCCACATTTGAAAAAATCATTGCAAAAAAATGATACTTTCACATATGAGAGGTAATTTCTGAAGACAAACTCCTAACGGTGCCATGAACCTGCCTCAAAGCAAGAACGCAAAAAAGACAGCACTAAAAGCTAGCCTCTTAATAAACAACTGATCCATGTTTATTCGTTCTAGACACAGCCTATCTAGGACCATAAAACAGTACCGAACACCACAGTACTTAAGCTTTTGCAAAGAATAAGACAAAGATAAAACTGACCAATTGATTAAATCAGGAGTCAGAGCCTGTCATCAGCTCTGGGCATAGGTAAACCCAGAGAGCTGCTGTCAGCCTGTATCACAGTGACGCCTCTCTATCCAGATGCTTTTTTGATGCTTCTCACTCACAAAAGTGAAGTGCTGCCAAGAGGCTAGAGGTACTTTCCAGCCCTGCTCTTTTCACCCCAGCCATGCCAGAATACACTTTAGGATCAAGAAAATGTGATTATAAACCAGCTCACATTGGCAGGGAACTTTAGGAGAGAAAGTAACTGAACAAATTTCAAGTTGTCTTTGTTTCCTTCACGTATGATTTTAGTTTATATTAAACATTTGCAGGTAGATCATATTTTAAAATAAAGTTTGAGTGTACATAGTGGGTGTCAAGTACACAGCTATAAATATAAACCAAAATTCCACTAATCTTTGTGCTGTATTATATTGTGTTATACTAGGGTAGTTTTTCAGTGTTAGCTGGTTGATAACATTGATGCTTTGGGCATCTTCAAAACACTCAAAAAAAATCTCACAAAGTATTTTTTTTAATAGTAACTAGTATTGTAAATAGAGTTTTAATCTGTAAGCATTTGCACATACTGGTATACAAGCTGGAAAACTGCAAGGTAGTCTATCCTTTAAAAGTACATAGCAGTTAACACGGTCCAACTAAATGAAACCTAAATCTTCTCAGCTTTGACACCTAAGTTTGTAGTAGGAAAGAAGTTCCCTGTTAATTACATTTTCCAGACTCTTGATCATTACCGGTCATTAGCAAATCGTGCAAAAACCATCATCTGCAGGAGACTTAAAACTGAAACAAAAATTACAAGCATTGAACCTTTTTCCATGTCTCAGTTCATATGCTCAGACACACAGAAGCAATAAGGATGAGATGTTTGTAAAATCACGATTGCAAAAGTGAAAATATGCTTTTGCATCCAAGTTTTATTATAGGTATTCCTCGACATTTGGCAAATCTGCAAATAATACCACCTAACAGAAAGTGGTTGCTCCATCTTTATTACTGGAATTCTTAATTTGTTTACTGTCTATCACAGCATAACTCTCAGATCCAGAATCAGGACCTTACACTACGTACTGCCAAACTGTGTACTGGAACAAGATAGTTCTTCTCCCAGAGAACTTAAAATCTATTAAATTTTACTTTAGTATTGTTTGGTAGAGAAAAGGAACAGGGCATTACCCATTAAAAAAAAAAAAAAAGCTAATTATTTTAAAAAAAAAAAGAATTAAAAAAAATTATCTCTGCTACCTGGAAATTTTTAAAACTGTTATTGGCTTGTACATGTGTATCAAAGTGTAGCTGCAAATAAAGTTAGAAATCACAATCAACAAGCTGGTAGTCACCTAAAAACTACATTTTTCAAGAGATATTACTCACAATTCAGTTTAGCAGAAACTGATATGGGTTAGCATCTTTGGAAATCAAAACAGTTATACAGTGACATCTAATTATGCTTTAGGATCCTATCTTTATGACCCAGATTTGTAAACTATTTCCTAAAATTACTTTTGAACTGTTCAAGAAAGCATGATGCAGGAAAACACAATACAACCACTGTCCACTGATGTTAGGCAATATTAAATAGTATAAAAAATCAGGACTAGTTCTCCAAAAATGAAAGACATTTTAGTCAATTTTCTAAATTTAAGGTCTTGCATGTTTTTTCACTTTGGAATGTTTCAAAACTTTAAAGGGCTTCTAGAGGAGTACAATGACAAACTTCTTACGCCTTTAAAAACTGGTTTTGTCTTGCTAGTACCTAATTCCAGAAGCTAGAAATTTAAGAAAACACCAACTGTAAAATTCATAACATAATGACAATTGACAATACATCTAAATACTATGTCCTTTTGAAATCACATTTATTTACAAACTATGCCTATGGGTGCATCATGGATCTATCCATCAGTTAGTTCATGTGCAATGCCTACAGGCACTTGGAAATCTGCTTACCATAAGGATGATATTGGATATGACTGGATATTACAGTCATACTGGTGTAACTCAGGCAGCCAAGCATCATGGCTAGCTTTCTACAGAACAGACCTATGGCACGTTTTCGAAGTTTTTTGGGTAACACAATCCCACATGATGAGAGGGCTCATCTGGAGACTGCACATAGCACTCTGTGACTACTGCTTCAAGCAATTTTAAGTGGGGAGAAAAAGCATCTCATCATATATCTACATCATCCTACTTTCAGTCATCCAAAGCTGTGAGCTGGCATGTCATAGACTACTGCTAGCATGCAGGTATCTAGACAAAATACCACTGGATCGGGATGTGCTAATGCTAGTCCTATGTAACCATTATGATGGTAAAGGGATTCCAAACAGATGCAACCAACAGTTTAGACTGCACGAAAGGGACTAAAGGTAAGACTTACTCCGTGGCCTACTTCAAGCATTCAGGACACAAATACTGGTTCCACCCTGGATTTTTTCCTTTTCACAATGTGCAAAAGCTCTTACCTGCTGCAGGGCTCAATTCTTATGGACTCCCTATGTCTCACATGTGCTCCCATAAATAAGGAAAACTAATTTAATAAATGGCCAGTCTTCGCGAGCGAAGATCCGGGGAAGGTCTTTCCACCTTCCAGCCTGCGCATTGGATTTTTTAGGTGAGACACAGTGTGCGCGGAACTGAGCCCACCCTTTAATCCTAAGGTTCATCTGCCGGGGCCAAGCGAGCTTGGACGGTGGCAGCGAGGTCCTTAGGACGTAGATGGGTTGCCTTTTTTTAAGGGCTAAGAGCTCCACCTGCCCGGGAATAAGGAAAACTAACACTGTGAAAAAGCTGTTATATGCAAAACAAAGGGAAAATAAAGGTTCCACGACAGGGGCGGGGGAGGGAACCAAAAACAATTAATCAGTCTTTTGGGCTGGTTCATAGAGAAACCCAGAGAAAAGAGATAAAAACAATGAGAAACCATGTTCTGTACCAACAACCTTTCTTTTCCCGCTTTTCTCTTCTGATTTTACAGATGTAGGGTACTCTTGGATATTCATTGTTGTACTGAAGTCTGTCCTCAGCTTTGAGCAAGATTTTTCTACTTCAGTTTATCAGTAAGCTAAAATAGTATAATTTACTTGTATGCTTCATTGAGATGTCGCAGTTTGTAGTTACTGTATTGCAAAGTACAGTATTGTATAAATGCTGGATATGTTTTAGTAATCAAAAGTAAAACGATTCTTTAGAACAACCTACTATACATCTGAAACTAAAATCCTCATGCACTATATTTTCTCAAACTATTATATGGGCTTGCTCTTTCATATTCAAAACTGTTCACTTCATGGTTAGTGGCACAGATTTACTTTCGTAAAAGTTTCTTAACAAACAAAACAGAACAAACAAACAGTGGAAGGTGACAAATTTCTATACAAAGGAGCAAGCTTCCCAAAAAAGAATGAAGAAGCTTAATAATTCAAACAAATACAAACCGGACATAGTATCAAATGTATCATGTCTGTGCCTACTTATAAATGCAAAGCAGTGTTCAAATTTTATTTTAAAACTGTCCTTCAGTAAAAACCTGAATATACTTGGCGAAACTTGAAGACACATTGATAAGTTTTATTTTATCCTAAAAACAGTTTGCCCTTATTGTTCATATATTACATATGTATATCTGCTCTCTTATAGGGCGTAATAAATAAATATTCAAAGAAAGTCCAGCATCGTACAAAAGAGTGGCTATACAGACATCACAAGTTAAGAAACTGATAGGTGTTAAAACTTGTTAGCAACAGGTTCTCCAAAACTCTTGACTCTGTAACTTGTGGATACATACACAATACAGACTGGGTAACAAAATCTTTCAAATGGCAACAAAAACTGAAAATGAAGTTCTGAGAATACCATGATGCCAGGCAGAAGAATTTCTTTTAAAAAGGAATGAAATTCATGCTAAGAGTCTCTAAAGCTAAGAAAAGCACAGGGAATATTATATTTTGGAACTAAAGTATGACATTATGGGCCTAATACCTCACATCTGATGTGCAGCAGAGTTGAAGAGTCAATAACAAACAGCAGATACTTGGAAAGGGCAGTCAGAGCAAAACAGTAGAATTTTAGGAAGGCATAAGCTGAGTAAAAACAACTACTTTTTGAATTAAAAAAAATTACTAATTGCAACTAAAATGATAATGCTAAAATATCTTTCATCAGTTGCTTTTGAAGACATAAGAGATGGAAAACTCTTTAAATTAAAGCTTTTTTCCCTATTTCTGATTGTATATCCAGCTGTCCGAATATTCAGATGATGACAAATATAAAAATAAATTCTGAGAAAAGACAGCAGGCTTATTAATTAGTCTTTAAAATTTAACTCCAGAAATCTAACTACATATTCTTTGCAAACTAAAATCACGAAAGGAAATGCATTTATGAATGAGGGACATGGAAACTCGATTTCAAATTGCAAAACAAATGTGCATACAGACCACAGCAGATCCCAGCACAGAGTTCCCAGATAATGTGCATCCTCAGCTTCCAGGACGAGAAGGAAGTGCTCACTCTGTATCAGAAACACACCCGGGGATGTAGGTCCCTATTGTGATGGCACCTCGGTTCCGAGCATGTTCGTTCATAACAAATAGCGCTACGAGAGCTGTCAGCACTACTGTTTACAAATAAAATCCAACGTACAGCGCCCCTGGGATCAAGAACTACCTTTATGACCTTTACATACTAGTTTATACACCATCTCCAGGAAAGTTCCCTAGCTCTCAACGGGATGCTGTGAAAAAAAAAGAGCAACCGAAGGGATTATCGCCAGCAGCTCTAAACAATCTCTTTTTGCTTTTAAATTGAGACAGAGCAGCAGTGTAGCTTTCCAAGATCTGCATCGCTTTCGCAACTTGCCCTGAAATTTCAGGGAACGGTGTACAAAACCGTAAGAGAAGCCCCTCCCGCACCCAAACCCGAGGACGGAGACTGCTCGCCTACGGCAAGGTCCCCTGGCCGGGGCCGCTCCAGCCCCCTGGACCCTCCGGCTGTCCAGGCCGCAGCGACCCCGGCCCTACGGCCGCCCGCGCAAAGGGAGAGCGGCGCGGCGGTGCCGAGCCCGCAGGCTCCTACCTTGTTCGAGGCCATTTCGCTGACGGAATGCCTGGTCTGCAGGGTCTCCAGTTGGTCCAGGCACCAGTCCAGCTCCTCCATGGTCTCGCTAGCCAGTTTTTGATAGGCCTCCTCTGCGAAGAGAC
Organism: Myiozetetes cayanensis; assembly: GCF_022539395.1. Lineage (NCBI taxonomy): Eukaryota > Metazoa > Chordata > Aves > Passeriformes > Tyrannidae > Myiozetetes > Myiozetetes cayanensis. The sequence goes on from NW_026087631.1 coordinate 46,436,516, forward strand.
AGTGAAAGGCGCACTCAGTTCGCAAGCGTTTCACAAGGCTACCGGCGAGCTCCAGCGCGCCCATCCCGCTGCGCTGCCCGGTGCCCAGACATGGGTGCTGCTCCCTCATAGTGCTACCGCGGACAGCGACCGCCGCAGCCCTGCCCGTCCGCAGGGCAGCGCTACTCTGCGGGCCACCGGCGCGGCGAGCGGCCAAAAACTTCACTCCGGCCGGGCTGTCCGCTCGCCTCGGCAATGCCTCCCGCGCCGGAGCGCGGCCAGCCGCGGACCCGCCCCCTCGCGGGCGGTTTCGAGCTCGGCGGGCGCGGCGCGGCCCCGCGGCGGTGGAGGTCGGATGTGCCGCTGCCCTTCCACACAGGCAGCCCCACCGCGGCAGGAACCCCGCCGAGACCCCCCTCCCTGCCTGTTCTTACCTACCCACGGGCGCACCATCAGAAATTAACCGCTTAGTGTTTACAGAAGCGCGGGGAGGAGGTACGAGCACGTGTAAGCGCTCGGAACAATGATGAGCCGCCGAAGCACCAGCTGTTTAAAGGACCGCTCAAATAACTGCAGTCGTGTTTGCGCTGACCTCTATGTGTTTGTGTGTGGGAGTGCTCAAATGACTGCAGTCGTGTTTGCTCTGACCCGAAGCCTTTGTAGGTGTATGTGTGCTTGCGTGCACAAAGCGCCACATGTTGTCTGTAAGCAAAGCAAGGATTGATAGAAAAGTCTTGGAACTGGACCCAGCAACACAGTACCGGAAATGGACCCTATAACAATATGAAATGCCATCATTGGAACTGTCTTATGCAAGTTTCAGTTACATAACAGGAAGATGTTCTCTTCTTCAGTAACTCCCCAACGATGGGAGATCCGTTGGTATGCAAATAATTTCAGAAAAATAGCCCTTTATGTAGGGTGGAAGCCTCACCTACAAAGCCTGGCTATTTCAATGTAGATCTTAGTGGGAGACTGCTTCTCCACACTGAAGTTGGAGCTGAGTGAGTTTTAGACCAGGCATGGTGTCTTGCAAGCTGTGTACCTGCAACATCGAGTTTTGAAACTGCTGGCACACATGGATCTGAATAAGCTACGTGCAAACATGATTCCAAGGTAGAGAAATGTTTCTTCGGTGGGCTTGTTATTGCCATCTATAACATCTCCCTTAACTTATTTCACATCAAATTAATGTTATTTTCAAAATGTCAGACAAGGAAAAAATCAGGCAAATAAGCTAACTAAAACTCCTTTTCAAATAAAACACCCCATCACAGACTACTGCCATTAGTGCATTACTGTTCAACATCTTGGATACTAGATTTGTATCTTTTTACATTTCTGAGCACATGCTCAAAAATTTCAGGCTCCTTCACAGTTGTTAAACTTCACATACATGTGGCTATTGCAAAAACACTCCACAATTTCGAATTATGTCCATTTACCTCTGGAAAAGGTAATGCAAGAAGAAATTGTTTGAACTGAGATTAATTAGCAGAACCATTTAAAGAAGATTTTGCAGTGTAACCACTTCAGTAAACACATTAACCAATGCTCAACAAAAATCCCCATTGAATTGTAGACACTGTCTTTCAGATGCATATTACTATAAATGCTATCTGATCTTAAGGACTCTCTGGCAAATAAAGTCAGGTTCTTGCAGCCTCTTTATCTGTCAAAAGAGAATTCACGGTGTTCTGCAATACAACAGATATCACAGCTCACTATCTCTTGAACACAACTGTTTAACTGATCTCACAGTGTAGATTTCAGCAAGATCACTACTGAAAAGAGAAGTACCTTTGTTTATAACGTGTTTGTAAGTGTACTGGATTAAATGCTTTTGAGGAAGCAGAGATATGGTTAACATATGCAGTTATCTGATGACCTCATACAATCATTGCCTTGAGGATACAATGGACAATGAAGTGAGGTAAAACGAATTTGTATGATGTTATTTTGCTGCTAGCCTGCAGCCTGCCTATCAGCAGTTCTTGAAAATCAGATACTAGGAACCATGTTTTTCTTAACAAGATCATCCCCTCTAATGCTTCAGAGAGTGTGCAGGTAAGGTTTTTCCAAGAAGTATGAGAACAACAAAATAAACTGAAGGGATAAAATATTTAGGTAAACGTAATAAAACATTCAGTTTGTTATGCAACAATATATATTACCAACAGCACCTTACATTCAGGATTCTTTATCTACTACTCACCTTCCCAATGTATCTCAAAGCACATTAGAAAGCAGAATCCATCACTCACAAGGAAGTCCCATCACCCTTAGGATCTTTCTTGTGACCTCTCATTTCAGACTGCCACACTTTAAGAGTTTGTGACTGCTCTTGGGACCTGAATGACCACTCAAAGTAAAATTCGGATGGGCAATGCTAGGCTAAAGACTTGCTGAACTCAGTACCTTCTGACAGTTCTCAGATCTCAGCTGTCAAACCAGTCCTGATATCTTAAATGGAAGTAAAAGGTTTCCTAAATGATGGCAAAGTACCCTCCAAACAAGCATACCTGCAGTTCTGAAGGGCAGAACAACCATAGGAAATCTTTTTTCTGAATAGTACTAAAGCTCTAAATTTGGCCCACACAATTGTTGACATACAATGTGGTGGAAAATGTAGTGGTTAACAGCTTTTCAAGCATAGCACCCTAATACCACTAAGCTAAGAGTAAAAGAATAATTATCAGCTCTGCAGCTTTGAGAGCCTCACAACACTATTTCTGACTTCTGTGTTACCTCTAAGGTAGCAACCCTGTAATTATTCCCATCCAGGACTGATCTACTAAACAGTTTTTATGGAATAGACACAAACAAGCTTCCCCACCCAGACCATAAAGTCCTGAAACAGATTAACTTCTGTGGAGAGGCATCTTGAAATTTCACATGTTCTTTTTATGTCTCATTAGGCTTTAATATGAGGGAGAGAAGTACAGTTGAACACCAACTGCTTTAAGAATTTGCATGTTATTTTTTATATGCTTTTAGAAAAAAAGAAGTGACAGCAAGTGCTCTCTTTTCAGTTCACAGATTACAAGCAATTCCACTGTGTATGGTACATTGAAAAAAAAACAAACCAAAACAAACCAAATAAAACCAAAAAAACCCTAATGAAAGGCTAGCTGAAAGAAAAGGCTCAGCAATAATCATTTAGCACTGCACAGTGTTCTACATTTTCATAAAGACTTCATTCTTAGCACAGCTCCTAACACACAACCACAAGCTGCACTTGTATGCATATCATTATTTGGGAACAATTTCTATTCAAAATTTCAAAGGGAAAAAATTACTATATGGCAATGTTTAAGTAGAGTGTCCACTTTACTTAATGTTTCTTAATAATTTGCATATAAGTTGTTCTACTATTCCCGAAGAACAAAAAGCAATACTAGACTTTCCTACTAGTGCTCAAGTGTATTCGTACTAAACTTTCTAGTAATTTAATGACTTTCAGAACAGCAGAAGGAAAAGGTAAGTACAGATACTTCATTGTCTGATTGGTTGAAATCAGCTGAGTGATGCAAAGAGGCTGGAAAGAAATTGACTCAGCAAGCACGCATCCAAGGGCTTTGAACAGTGTGTTGCCTTAAGATGTGAGTGTGTTCAAGGCAAGAAAAGGACAGTGATGAGCAGTGGTGTGATCCAGATAGTCTTGGCATGTGTACTGTCTTTTGGAGCTGCAAGCAGCTGGAAGTTCTGAAAACCTCCAGGCTATACTAAATGAGGATGAGCTGAAGATCTAACCAGAAAAGGAAGGTCAAAGAAGATGTATACTCCATGGTAAACAATGATGGTAAATTCCTGACAACAGATGAAGAGAAAACTGATGTACTCAACTTTTTTTTTTTTTTCCTACTGGTAACCTCTCTTTCTGCACCTCTTGAGTGGACGTACAGCAGGATGGGGGCTAGGAGAGAAAAGTCCCTTCCACTTTAAGGGAAGATCAGGTTTGTGACCACCTATGTAACCTTAACATATATAAGTTTATGAGACCTGATGAGATGCATCCCAGAGTCCTGATGGAATTGGCTGATGTAGCTGTCAAGCCACTCTCCAGGATATTTGAAAAGTCATGGCAGTCAAAAGAAGTCCCAGGTGACTGGAAAAGGGGACTGTACCCATGTTTAGAAAGGAAGACCATGGGAACTACTGACCTGTCACCCTCGCCACTGTGCCTGGGAAGATCATGGAATAGATCTTCCAAGATGCTGTGCTAAGGCACATCGAGGACACAGGGGTGATTCAAGACAGCCAGCATGGCTTCAGCAAGGGAAGTCCTGTCTGACCAACCCAGTGGCCTTCTATGATGGAGCAACTACTGGACAAGGAAAGGTCTATAAATGTCATTTATCTGGACTTCTGTAAAGCCTTTGACTGGTCCCCCACAACATCTTTCTCTCTAAATTGGATTTGATGGACTTGATAGGTGGACTGTTAGATGGATAAGAAAGTTGCATACAGAGGATAGTGGTCAATGGTTCAGTGTCTCAGTGTACATCAGTGACAAGTGGTGTCCTTCAGTGGTCAATATGGGGACCAGATGAAGGGATCAAGGGCACCCTCAGCAAATTTGCTGATGACCACAAGCTGAGTGGTGCAGTTAACACACCTGAAGGACCAAATTCCATCCAGGACCTACACAAGCAGGAAAGTACACCCATGTGACTCTCATGAGGTTTAATAAGACTAATTGCAAGGTACTGTACCTGGGTTGGGGCAACTGCTAGTATCAATACATGCTGGGAGATGAACAGATCAAGAGCAGCCCTGATGAGAAGGACTTGGTGGTGCTGATGGATGAGAGGCTGGATGTGACCCCGCAGTATGTGTTCACAGCCCAGAAAGCCACTTGTATTTTGGACTGCATCAAAAGGAGAGTGACCAGGAAGTCAAGGGAGGTGATTCTGCCCCTCTACTCTGCTCGGTGAGACCCACTTGGAGTGCTGCATCCAGCTCTGGGGTCCCCAGCACAGGAAGGACATGGACCTGTTGGAGCAACTCCAGAGTAGAGCTGCTAAGATGATTAGACAGATGGAGCACCTCTAATACGAGGAAAGGCTGAGAGAGTTGTGTTTTTTCAGACTGGAAAAGAAAAGGCTTTGGGGTGACCTAATTGCAGCCTTCCAGTACCTGAAGGGAGCCTACAAAGAAGATGGAGAGAGACTTTTTACCAGAGCATGTAGTGACAGGACAAGGGGGAATGCATTCAAACTAAAAGAAAGTAGGTGTACATGAGATATTAGGAGTAGGTTCTTTACTGTTAGGGTGGTGAGGCACTGGAACAGGTTGCCCAGAGTTGTGGATACCCCACCCTGGAAGTGTTCAAGGCTAGGTTGGATCGGGGTCTGAGCAACCTGGTCTAGTGAAAGGTGTCCCTGACCATGTCAGAGCAGTAGGAAATAGATGATCTTCCAAACCAAATCATTTTGTGATTCTATGATCTACTTTGCAACGCATTTTAAAAAAGTCCTCAGAGTTTCAAATTAAGAATTTTTCTGTAAACGAGGACATTTGTACTTAGAGCCTTAACTGATAGCCTAAAATTGAAGTGACTGATATTTAGCCAATATTGAGACTTTCTAATAAATAAAGACGTTAACACTTATTCAGCATAGAAACAACATGTTTTCTTACCATTTTAAAAAAAGTATTTTTTTATATTTTACTGAGAAAATTCTACACATTGTGACTTAAAAGGCTGTCTTTTAACGTGAACACAGGGAGTGTTCACGTGTCTTCTTGTTGATAAAACGTAATTATAAAACATTTTTTTTAACATATAAAAATTTATGGACATCTCTCCACAATCACAAGTAAAACAAAGTACTCTTCAATAGATTTTGGAATGAGCATCTGGGAAAACCACTCAATTGCAGCAGGCTTCTCAAAAAGTGTTTTTATGGTCCCATTCAGAACACTCATCTTCTTCCATGCCAGGAACCTCTCCAAGTTTCCACTGTAGTAGAGGAAAATTCTTTGTAGCAGTTAATAGACAGGCTGTGTCCAAATGACCAGCATGTACTGCTTTATACAAGTAGATCTAGCCTTAGGCTATGGAAACTGCCTTGTCTCCTTGAACACAGTAACCTCCAGGAAATGATAGGAGCAAAATTATAAAGTCCAGTTATGCCCAACTTATATAAATACTTGATTGCAGTTATATGATAAAAAAGGAGTGCATAAATAGATGCATGAACAAAACATTCAGTAAGAATCTAGAAAAAAAAGTGTTGGGTTTTTTTTCCTGAAACATTTTTATTTCTCCCATGTAACAATATCTCAATGCCCTACTCTGTGTCAAGGACAAAAGTATGAAGAATATGTGTTTATATTCTTACAAAATCAGGTAACAGGAACACTGCAGATATCTACGAAGAAATTATCAGGCTCTTGGAAAAGGCCTCTTACAGTTAGTTGAGAGTAAATAAAACACTTTTGATTCATATAAACATAGAAGAACTGTATCATTAGGCTCTTAATATGTATTTCAGTTTCCCTCTTGGGAAAGGGGATGATAACTTGTCCTGGCTTCCTCTTTTTTTCTGTTAATCATTTTATCTGCTTCTTGAAAAAAAGCTTTAGAATGAAGTTACTCATACAGATATAATCCCAAAGTTTAGAAGAATTTCTGTATTAAGGATTTGCAAATTCATACTAACAGTCTTGAGATGCCAGAGTAGTAAATCAGACTACCTGAAAAGTATCTCCCATTGAAGCCAAACAGGAAAACACACATTCAGTAGAGACAGCATATTTAAATATTTTACTGCTTTAATGATGGGGCACATTAAAATTTTGCAGTTTGAGTACTTAAATCCACTGTTTGCTGTTATCAAATATCCAGCAAGGTCAAAGGAATGTTCGTCTGTTACCACACATCCCTGCCCAGTGCTCCCTTCCCCTTTTACCAATTTGGCAAAGTACTAATACATTCTTTACTCCATTGCCTGTAAGAATCTGCCAGAAGGACCACTGTCACTCACTCACTGGTAAAAAAAGTAAGCCTTTTCATCAAGCAATCAACCTTGCCCAAAAATAAAGAAAAAGACATAAACTCTTGATTTTCGAATAGCACAATGTCCTTTTTATGTGTTTTTAATGCTTTCTTTTCATGAACATAGTGCATTTCGAGAAAAGGTCTGTTTCTTTTTTAAATCTCTCCTTCTTCCAAATGTTGTAATTGTGTCAATTCTGTACTCTGAGACATGTGGACAAGGAGTTTAATAATGCATTCATTGCTTAAGCTGCTTTCATATCCTATTTCATGTCTCGTACAAAAAATATTTCTTCTAGGTGAGAGTATGCACTGTTAAGATCAGTTCCCCTTGTAGGTGTAAAACCATTTGTTTCTGAGGAGGATACTGCTGTTGATTCAACATAATGAGTAAAGTGAGAGATTTTCAAAGTAGAACAAAATTAAAGGCAGTGGGCACAAACTAAACCACAGGGCATTCCCTCTGAATATTGGGAAACACTTTTTACTACAAAGGTGATTGAGCACGGGCACAGGTTGTTCTATCAAGTCTCCATGCTCAGAAACCTTCAAAAGCCATCAGGACATGTTTCTGAACAACCTGCTCTAGATGGCAATGCCTGAACAGGGGGGATTGGACTATGTGGCCTCCAGAAGTCCCTTCCATCTTCATCCAATCTGTGAATCTGTGATTAAATCAGCAGTTGAAAAAATAAAAGACATTTTATCAAAAAGTAGGTGGCTCAAATAGTCATGATGTCATGTTTGCAGTTCTGTAATAGTCTTTGACCCTACTAGGAGGAATCAAAGGATATTAAACTGTACCCATCAGGGGGAGCTCAATCACATATATATTATATATATATATCTCACATATATATATATATATTTGGGACATAATGATAAAAAACAAGAAATACAAGTCACTAAATGTATATATGTAAACTTCACTGTTAAAAAAAGACCAACTAACATTTTTGTTTTCCTACTTTCTTAGAACATATGATCAGAACATAAAATAATAGCTTCAGTCTTTGTCAAAAAAATATCCATTAGAAACCATCAGCTTCACTTTTAAGCAGATTACTGCTGCTTTTGTCTGAGATGACCATAGCTCCAAGACCCAGAAATTCTATTCTGTCACAAAGTCTTTATTACCAACTGGAACTTGCTTAGATCAGGTGAAATGCGAAAAGTGGGAGTCCCATCTGGGAAAGGATTTCATTATCCCTGTTTGTTTTTGGGAGTTCTTCAGAAACTTTAAAATGCATATTCAGAAATCACTGCAGAATAAAATAAAAATAAAGTTATCTTTAAGTATCAAAGCAAACAAAGTGTGTTTCCTTAAGTTTTTGTGTCTTTGTTTGGTTGACTTGACTGCTGAACTTCAGGACATCCAATGGTACAGACTGAACTCACAATATATTAAAAAATTATAAATGCCAAAGTTTATAAAAAACTTCAGCTATCTTTGCTAAAGAAATCTCAGTAGAATTCCTGGTGTCTGATAAAGTGAGAAAACCAAATGAAAGCTTTACAAGAGTTGAGGTGTTCATATTGGCTCTTCTCCGTATAAATCCTCTAGTATCTAATAAGAAATTTGGTGGTTTTCTTTTAAAAAAGACACTGTTAATAGACTCTTCTATAAAGTTACCCATTTTTGCACAGTTTATAATTAATAAGTTTAGTAAATCACTACCTCACTATCAGATTTAGCTAACAGTGGTCATTGATTTCAAAAGTTAATAGGTGGCTGTTGATAATGCACATCTATTTCCAAAGGAAAGCATTCTAAAAATTTCCAAATATTTTTGGCAGTAATTCTAATTTGAAGCACATTTGGGTGATATTGATAAGATAAAATAAAATAACTGATGTTAAGAGCAAGCAGCTGGCGACAGTCTTTATCTCAGGGCCTCGGAAAGTGTAGCAGAAAGGAAACTTCTCAGCCTTGCCCAAGCTGTGTAGCAGGAAGCCTGCTTTCTTTCCAACAAAGCAAAAGAAGAAATACAAGAGCACACAACTTCAATCATCTTCATTCCTGAAAGCAGCAGAAAGGGCAGTAGCATGAATGAAATTTTCTTCTTTTGTGAAACTGTTCTTCCTTTCACACACAATCAGCTGGGTTGTTTTTACATGGCACACAGGGGCTACACTTTTGCATTCTTCCCTAAGCTAAGAACAGAGACAACCAGTAAAAACATTTATTTTAGCTTCAATATTTATTTATTTTTTAATGCTTTGTTCTCAGATCAAGTGATGTCTTAATCAGCCTTTGAGTTAGCAGCACACTCCTTATCTCTGGACTCTCATGCCCTACCAAAGATACTGGAAAAATAGGAAGTTCTTGTCTCAGTGCATACTACTGATGGATTATTCCCAATGAGTATGCGCTGAATCAGACCCTCACTCTCCAAAATGTACAGATCATCTCCTTCGTCTCTGGTAAAATTCTGTACTTTTCTCTGACATTGCTGAAGAAGTGAATAATCTTTTTGCCTACAAGTTATAAGACTAAGGAGGTGGATAAACTTTTTTTTGTTTTAGTAAGGTAATTCTAACAGAACTTTTACTATTATCAAAATATTTTTATAATCTCCTTTGTTTTAGTGTCATTGCTTATTAATATATTCAAAACGTTATTGTAGTGTGCTTAAGAGACCCATTCAGGGTTAGATCTGATTAAATAATAGATGGTACAAATGCATCAAAACTGTGGGTCTTCTCCCCTAATTTTTTAATCACAATCTCCTGTTTATTCTGGTTTTAAGATAATACTGTTACGACTGGTTTGATTTTTGGCTTTTGCAGCAGAACATTAAGATTCCCTGGAAGTCAGATACACCTCAGTATTATTGGATTTATGTCACACACAAGAAACAGTTTAAACTGAATGAACTGTGTTAGTCATACAATTTCTTCACACTGGACCATGACTCAGTCATTATTTATGCTGTATTATACTGCATTATTTCTGTGTCATATTGCCTCGAGAAGTACTAACACCTGAGTTGATCTTCTAAGTATCACTCACTGTTTCTGTGGCTGTGAAAAGGCCAGGATGTGAGACAGTTTGTTTTGGGTATCAGGTAGGCAATGGACAAACAACAGCCAACATAACCACAAGACAGCTCAACGAGCTCCTCCAAGTGTCAAGTTGAAAACTCAACACCGTGTTAGTCTTTCCCTTACTGCAAATTTCATCTCTTTCACAGTATTCATTAATGGTTCATTTCCCTGAAACCCACTGAGGGATTATTTTTTACCACTTTTTTCTTTTTTTAGAAGCCCCATGCCAAATGCTCAGCATTGATTTATGTGGTGCCATACTCATTCATATTAACTGATGACTTGCCCCTAATTTTTAGGTAGAGAAAATAAGGATCAAAAGTACTGTAAGAACAAAGAGGTCCAGATGAGGTACCTTATAGTAATGATTAATCCACCTCATTCTGCAGCTTTTTTTTTTTAGAAAGATTGCTCTACATGTACTTTTAGATCCATATTAGAACAGATGGAAAACTTTTTTCCTTTCAAGAAGGTTTTTGAGATTTAAAAAGAAAAAAAATCAGAACATAAACATATCCTTCTCTTCAGAAAGGTAGCAACAAAACTAATTAAAATTTTTTGGTGCGGTTTTTTATTTTTGTGTTGAAATGCGATAAAGGAAAATCTTATCCTAAAATAGCCTGATTATTATGCAGCTCTCCTGGAACAGAGAGGTTTCAAAATTTTGTACTAGTTTCCCTCATCCTGTGTGAGCATTCTGAATTCTGGTATTTGGCCATTTTTGAGTAGATCTCTTACTTTTTTTTTCCCCCTACTCAAGTTCTTCTGATATGGATAAATAATAAAAGAAAGTTTCTCTCATTCTAACCCTGCAAATGATCAGTATCTCTGTGGTTCAACTCTTTAATTATTTATATAAAGTGCAGCAGCTCCAAGAGGAGATGCTGAGATGGGCACCACAACTGCATTGTGATATTTCTCCTCTTCTTTATCATCACGGGGATGGGGAAATATGTCATGCTCTAAGGGAGCTCAGAATTTTTTCCCAGACTACACTTCAGCAATACTGGTACACTTTCACAAAAGTTTTTAGGATTTGACATTGTTATTTTCTGTGAAAAATAAAAGTAAGATTTCTGAATCTCTGAAGATAATCACCTACATTTGGAGTCAGCCTGGCACCTGAGCAGAAGCACTTGCTATAGGTTTCATATGCTACCTGGGGCTTATTTTTACCAAATTTAGCTTAAGAACGAGGCAGCTTTCAGAAGCTCACTAATGATTTCTCATCAGCACTGAAAAAGGAAACTCGGCACAGTAAGGAATCAAAAACTTGTTTCTCAAATGTTTACTTTCCTAACTGCAAAAGAGCTGTGGAAAAAAATCTGTACCTCATTGTCTTTAATCCTAGAGCACTCATCTATGCAAAGAAATTATTTCAACACATCTACAAGTTATCTTACTTCCCCTTCCTCCCCCTTTCCCTGTTCTGGGAGATGAGGTTTGTTAATTATTTTGTAAGGTTATCTTTACCCAGTAAGCTAGGTGTCCCAATTTCAAAAAATCATTTCTCTATAACTTTCTCATCTCAAAGGAAACACTGGAATATACATAAAGAAACACAAATAACAGAATTTTCACTATGGATATCTTCTTTTCTGTGTACACAAATGTGTAGCTGGACCCTATGGCTCTGTCCCAACATCATACACAAGAACTGCACTGCCTCTTCTAGATACAAAACCAAGCAGAAATCCGTAGAACTCAGTGCAAAACCATTAAAATATTAGAACTCAGGGTATGAACATGAAGGTAGTAAGAAGATATAGACATTGCACCGAGACAGTAAGCAGCTGTCCAGACCTGGGAAATCTGGTGAAAGTAATCTATGGGTTAATCAAAGAGGGTTTAATCAAAGGAAATCTCCTACATTAAATGTTGCCAGGAGATAAGCAACAGCTTTTTCCTAATTCAGATTTAGTCTCTATTTTTTTATTCTGTTTCAAGTTTTAATAACAATCTCACTAAACAGAAGTATTTTGCCAATAATTACAAATACTTTCCCATTAGCAATTTAGATAGCATTTTCTGATTTTCTACATTTACATAACATTTATCCACACTTACTACTGCAAGCGTGAATCAAGTAAAGGCTGCTTCTTGCTGAAAATAAAAGAAGAATCATTCAGAACAGCTGCTCATTTCCTAGGCCATGATAGCCTGCACTGTTGCAGTTGCCAGAGGTCTTTGACAACAGTACTGTGTAGCTCTCTCAAATTTTAAAACAACCTGAAAGGGGCCATTATTATATTTTGAAAGAGAAACAAACTGCGTTTCTTTAAAAATAAATAACAGTTGTGCTGAATCTAATCATGCAATATCTTCCTTCAGTGGTGTAAGAGAGGATTAACAAACTAGATCTAAATGAAATCCCTTCACATTGCAGTCATTTTGCTCAATGCTGACACACAAGACACAGCTTGAGTACAATTATTCTTGTTGCTCTATCTATTCAACTGAAAAGTAGTTACTTACAAGCTGACACAATGAACACTGGTAGCTTTACTACAAAGATGTTCTTGCAACCTTTTAAAAATTCTTTATTGCACAGATATTTATTCAGAAACTAGTAAAAACATTTTCTCGTTTTCATAGTTCATCTATATTAATAGAAAAACTCTTGTTTGCATCTGAGAATATTACAAAAAGAGTGAACACCTTTTAGCTTTTCACCAGAATTACCTTTAAAATTCACAACAGTTTTTTTTTTTGTTTGTTTCACAAACCATCCCTATGATTCAGAAAAAAAAATAAAAATCAAAAAGTATAAAACCCAGGAAATGAAACTTTCTCAAAACTCATCTATTCACCAGAACTTTGGCTGCATGCAAAGACAAATATTGTGTTAGCATAAATGTGTGGAAGCAATTCACAAAATACTTTTGGATTTGGATGTCTGCCTACATTTAAATCTTTTGGTCAACTTCAACAAAAGTGAAGAGCATAGAGATTTCAAACATACTAGATTCTGTCAAGTTTCTTGAAAATAAGTAACCAACTTAAGGGAATATCTTCATTAATGTCTTTGCTGAGTGAAGAGAGGTAGTGTGCTCACTGTATCTGTAGAGAATACAGAAGCTACAGAGGGCGGGAGGGAAAACTTCCCCTGGAATTTGTATCCATTAGAAGTAAAGGAATCCAATAGAAATAAATCCATAGCAAACCAAGCGTTGCTAAGGCTTGTTCCTGCAGAACTATCTATTTTCTTTTAAAAGTGTGAGTAAAATTGGGGGGTTTTATTCTTTCATTTCTTTTTTCTTGAATGAAATCAATAAGAGTGCTGAATAAACTTTTACTTTCTTCCCTTTATAAAATAGTTTCAGTATTCTGCTTGGATAAGGTTCTGTGATAATACTGACCATGGTGGTGATACACACATAGAAGGTACCCAGCTTTACTCTGAGCTCTCACAGAGACTTTCCTCACAAGAGAAGAAAACCAGTTTGGAGGATAGGTAATCTTTTTATTTACAAGCTGTTAAAAGGCCAACATGAAAATATATGGGACAAAGAAACAGCATTTCTATTTTCATGAGGAAAGTAATTCCAAAGTAGATGAGGTATTTTATCCAAGTATTAATGCATTTAGTGTTGGAGATGTGCAGTTATGACACAATTCCTTCAAGTAACACATAAGAAAATGATGGACCTGGTTGTACTTTCTCTACAAAACTGACCACCTCACCCATTTTTGTGGTATTAGGGCTGAGAAGTCAAGAACCAGTGGTAAAGAACAGGTACTAGAGACTGTGTTTCAAAAAAAAAACTTAAATACCTAATTCAAATCCATATTTAAGATGTGAGTGGAGTTTTTAAAGCATGTTCTCATAGGACAAAGAAAGTAGAGTAACTTGACAAAAAGTACTTGTAATTTTCAAAACAGCTGTGAAAGGCAAAGAGGAAGCACCAGCCCTTCTGTGCCTTTCCAAGCAGTTACAGGAGCTCTACTGCCTGTGATGGTAACCAGAGAGTAATCTTTCCCTGTCCTTATCTCAACCCATGAGCCTTTCGTTATATTTTCTCTCCTCTGTCCAGTTGAGGAGGGGAGTGATAGAACAGCTTTGGTGTGCACCTGTTGTCCAGTAGCATACACATCAAGCTAGAGGCAAGCCCCCACGTGAGGACTTAAAAAATACCAAATATATTTTATGAAGAAGATTTTCTTTGATGGTTTTCAAAGTTGTTGTAGCTAATGATATTCAATGAAAAATATAAGAGCTGATTGAAAAAGAATAACATTAGCTATAAAACACAAAGAGATACTCAACTTGGTCAGACTCCAAAATGAGACAGTGAATTTTCCAAAAGGGAAAAAGTTACAAACTGGAAAATTGCCATTAGATTATAAAACCTTGCAACAAGAAAAGAGCAGCAGTTAAACCCCCAGCTCCAATGAATTCTTGTGCAAAAGTACCACTGACTGTAAAGACCAGAATTTCACTGAAGAGCCATTCCACAGAGTTGTCTGGAGTGATAGCAGGAGTGATGAAAAGGGGTCATAAAATGACAGTGGTGGTTGTGTTTTCTTGTGTCTTAGGATTTAAAAAATAAACAGCTACTATATGATAATTTGTTTATACCTCAAATGACCTATTTTTAGTAAAGAGTTTCCAACAATTGTTATCCAACATGTACGTGATGTTAGCTCTAGTCGAATAGAACATTTTTTATCTTAAAAAATACTGAAAAATTACTGCTCCTTTTGGAAACATTCCCATGAACACAGTGTACAGTGCCCATTAGTATACAGAGCTGCTTTTTCTACCATTTGAAAAATTGCACATTATATCTCTTGTGGAGGAGTTTCAGGCTTATGACATTCACAGAACCACAGAATCATTTAGGAAAAGACCTCTAGACCTAGTCCAATCTTTGACTAATCACCACCTTGTCAAATAGATCATAGATCAGTAAGTGCCAGGTCCAGTCATTCCTTGAATATCTACAGGGTATTCATGGTGACTCTACCACCTTCCTGGGTAGTCCATTCCAATGTTTAACAACCCTTTCAGTGAGGAAATTCTTCCTGATGTCCCATCTGAACCTCCCCTGGTGCAGCTTGAGGCCATTTCCTCTTTCCCTGTCACTAGCTTCCTGGGAGAAGAGGGCAACACTCACCTGGTTACAACCTCTTTTCATGGAGTTGTAGAGAGTGACAGGATCTCCCCGGGCCTTTTCTTCTCCAGGCTAAACAACTCCAGCTCCCTCAGATACTCCTCATAGGACTTACACTCTAGACCCTTCACCAGATCTGTTGCCCTTTCTGGACACACTCCAGCACCTCAATGTCTCACTTGTAGTGAAGAGCCCAGAATTGGACACAGGACTTGAGCTGCAGCTTCACTAGTGCCAAGTACAAAGGAACAATAACTGCCTCAGTCCTTGCCACTTTTTCTGATATAAGCCAGGATACCATTGGCCTTCTGGGCCATCTTGGGCTGTTGACCAGCACTCCCACATCCTTTTCCACTAGGCTGCTTTCCAGCCACTCTGCCCTAAGCCTGTAGCACTACAAGTGCAAGATCTGGCACTTCACATTGTTGAAACTCATAAAACTGGCCTCAGCACATTGATCCAGCCTATCCAAATCCCTCTGCAGAGCCTTCCCACTCTCCAGCAGATCAACACTCCCACCCAACTTAATAGCGTCCGTGAACTTACTCAGGGTACACTAGATCCTCTCATTCAGCTCATAAGTAAATATATTGAACAGGACTGAGCCAATACTGAGTCCTGGGGAGCACCACTAGTGACCACAATCAATTCAAAATTGATTATTTTAAAATGAACATTTACTCATTAGGAATAAACTCATAGCAAGTTAGTACAAGTAAAGTAGCTGAACCTTCTGCCATAAGGATCACTAAATCAGACTTTGACTATTAGGAAAACTCTCTTAACCTCTGTGGCATAACTAATGTTGTACTCTAAATTTCATCTTTATCTTAAGGGGTTTTGTAACCTGTTTTAACCTTAAATATGGGAGAGTGTTCTGCTTTAAATTCCATTCAAAGCATTGAAGTGTAAAGAAAGTCATTGGTTTTTTTATGGCAAGCAGAGTGTTGTCATCAGAGGTACAGTTTTAAAATCTTATTCTCTAAAACACAGTACATCTCTGCAACAGTAAGTATAGAAGAATAAAGAGCTGTAGCTTAGCCAATAGGTAGACATTAGTGATTTTAATAGTGGCATACTGATTTACTATAGTTGAGGACGTGACACACAGCTTGCATTTGTTTACACAAATGAATTCAAACTCATGAGTAAGAAGATAAATACATAAAATTAGTCAAGCAAACAGGACAAACCATTTGTGGGATTAGACAAGTGGTAAAGGTAATGAAATGTGAAAGGCAAAAATCAGTGTTTCACATAACCTACAAAGTTATCTCATAATAGCACAAACCTTAAACCAGTGTATTATCAACATAGAATTGGTTTCACAAAGAGAAAGAATTTTGGTGGGTTTTTAATGGGAATCATAATATACTTTTCAAATTGTATTATTTCCGTAAGAAATTGTTTAATCCTACAAAATATAGTTCTAGTTTCCTTTTTTTTTTTTTTTTTTTTTAATTAATCAACTAAACAAATCAGAGCAAGGGAATCAGTTCCCTAAAGCAGAACACTCCATGGCTGAGTGCTAAAGGCACCAACTTGTTCCAGCTTAAATAAGGCTGCAACTGTGAAATTAAAAAAATAAAAAGGTAAATCTTCTGTACATCAAGCTTTAACACTTTAGGTATTGTAAAGGTTCTATTTTCTTGCCTTGTGAAAGGCCATGCAGTGGATCATGCACTGATTTTTCTTATGAGAAGAGTACATCCAGCATGCTGGGGCACACATAAACCACATCCTTGCATCTTATTTTGGCATACCTAGAAATGTAATTGGGAAGGACAGATGGGAATTCCGCTACCAGTTTGGCAGAATCCCTAACCTCAGTTCAGCATTCATGGCCCTGCTTGCCAGGTGCAGATGGGCAGTGAAGTGCAGGTTGGGCTGCCCCAGTGCCTCTAACATCTACAGTTCAGGATGAGACTGTGGTGGTGTACTCTGTGCTGGAGAGCTCACAGTAGGAAGATGTGTGCCGTGTACCAAATCTAATTTCCTCCTCTGGTCCTGTTCAATGAAGTCAGACCACTTTCAGTCATCAGAGTTGTGCATTTTTTACTTCCTGCCAGAGCTGTTTCATAGATTCATAGAAGTGGGATTCTTTGAAATAATTTGAGTTGGAAGGGACATTTAAAAGGTCATCTAGTACAAGCCCCTTACTATGAACAGAGATATCTTCAATTAGATCAGGTTGCTTAGAACCCTGACCAACCTAAATTTTTCCTACAGAAATTCTGTCCTGTAAAACTCTGGGCACAACTCTCAACTTTTTTTGCAATCGCTCTGCCTTGATTGTGGATTGGTAAAAACCTAAGTGGTTTGAAGGCTTTGAGCTCTTTCTTGAGGACTAGGAGAACTACACTCTAAATCTCTTCCATGCCTCCAAGTTGAAGGAGAAAAATATCAGAGCACAGTCTAAAAGAATATGTATAGATCAAGATTTGAAGAAGCATGTAAAAAGTGTTTGAAGACAAATAAAAATCACAGATTCAACTAACCAAAGAACTCTAATGTCTCTGCCTGTTACAGAAGACAAATCTGAATTGGCACAAACCTGCTTTTGAGAACACTGCTAAAGTTTAATAAATAGCATGTATATCAGGATCTAACAAGTCTTTTAGCAATCCACACAGAGCACCACAACTACTCTTGCTGTTAAAATCCATGTGCCAGAAAAGAAAAGAGGCTTTTAGATTTAACAGAAAGTCACAAACATGATTGGTGGAATATGAGAGTCATTAGAAAAAAAATGCATAGAAAAATGACTCAGATTATTTTCTATCTATTCCAAAGAAAGCCCTGCCTGTAGCTGGAAATGACAGTTCCTTTCTTAAGTGCTGTATGTAGCTTTCTTTATAAACACATAAGGAAGGAGGCAGCCCAAAGGGAGCTCAGCTTGGCACTGCAGACTAATGAAATGCTTTGAACTGCAGGCAATATGCACATCCAAATTACATACTGTAATACAGTATTTGAGCTGCTCCAAATGCAGAAGCCAATTATTCTTGGCAACCATCCTTATTCTGCTTTCCAGCTCCCTATCATTAACATGTGGAGTAGTGCCACATGAAAAGAACCCAGACATAAATTCTGTAATTCCTTACAGATGAAGATCAAGTGGAAAAAATACTCAACCTTTGGGAGTAAGATTTCAAATAGAGTAGCAAGCTCACAAAGGTTATCAATATAGCTCTTAACAGGAAAGAAAAATAGCTAAAAATTCAATTTGGATAAAGTTACGATGCTTATCACTCTAATGACTTTTTGTTACACTATAGAGCACTAAAGCAAGGCAATGGGAAATATGAATTACATGAAAGAATAAAATAAATATTCTTCTTTTTATGGACTTGTACATTTCTATAGAACTTCAGTCACTAGTTGGTATAATATGGATTATATAATAATACTATAATAATTCTAAAGAAATTAAAAACTGAACTTCAATCTGTAAAGGTAGTTACTGCAGAATATTGCATTGAAATAGTCCATGACCCAAAGTATCTATTCCAACAGAGACTCATAGGGGGTGAAAATTAGTAGTCAAGTCTATACCACATACCTTATTTCTCCACAACTGTGACTAGAAGGCATATCTCTGAAATTCAGCCCAGGATTCCACCTAGGAATCACACTTACCAGTAAAAATGAAGGTACCCTGTTATTTTTAAAATCTTTTTTCTTCATAAAACAATAATAATTTTTGGGCAAAATCTGACTTGCAATTCAAGTTAATAGAGCAGCATCAACAACCTCTCAGAGAAAATAAAGGACATATCCAACTCAGGTGTTCCATAACACTGCACCACCAAGGGCTGTGATACAGTCTTTAGTGTACCCTAAATAGCAAAATGTCAGGAAGGGAGCAAGTGTTCCATTTGTATCTGATGCAGTAAATAAGAGTATAGGAACTTTCCATTTGAGTCTGCCAGGGAATTAAATTTAAAAAAAAAGGACCTGCTTGCTTATCATAAGAAAAATTTTACTGTTAGCAAAACAGTTAGATGGAAGAAAGTATTCATAATGGAAGAGAATGTGAGAAGAAATGCAATCTCTATAGCATTCAGAAAGAATATGATATACTTGTGGGAGACTTTGTGCTAATGAAGGTAACAATTTGGTGATATAAATACAATTAGTGGCTTCCAATACAGTCATAGCTAGTATTCCTGCATCAGGCCAGGAAAGACAAAAAAAAAAAAAAAAAGGAAAGTTTGGGCAAAGAAAAGAATCACATTATTGCCACGATGATAATTTTAAAGGGGACTGTGCAATTACCTCTGTCAGAAAATGAAACTTACTACTAGGAGAGCAAGGACATCAATATTATAAGCTTTTAATCAATACCATCAAGACAACAAAAGTCCTCAGATGCTTGGGTTCTGCAGCCATAATGTGAAACAGAAGGAATATGCTGAAGGAAATGTGTTGCAAAAGGAAGCTTGTTCTCTGCTGCTTAATGGAGAAATTTGAAGCTCAAGGGAACAGATGGCTGATTTTCTCATTTCTGTAACATTTTTCTCAAGTTCTCAATTATCATTTATTGAGAAATAGATTCAACTTATTTCAGCAAAATTACCAATGTTTGCTACATGCTGATATTTTATATTTAAATATAAAATGATATTTTATAATATATCACTTAAGCAGATATGGACTTTTGGATAGGGTAAGAGCACACTGTACTCAACAGTGAAGGATGAGGCCAAAACAGAGGTGTTTCTTGGAACCTGGGACTTTATTCACACAATCCACCACAAATGAAGCTCATACCTACTGAAACTGGTCCTGAATCACGCAACTGGAAAGTTTTATCATCCTACCACAAACTCCCAAATTCAAGGGAGTATTCGAATACAAATTCAGTCTAGAGCACACTAAGGCATAGCTAAAGCACATTTCATGGGATTAGTAACTCATATTTTAAATTTACAGACAATTTTCATATTTGGAAATTTACAGACAACTGATACCCAAAAGGAAAAGACCGTCATAGGGAGCATAGTATTTGACACCCTTACTCCCACAGATGACCACAGCAATGGGGTATGTCCTTAGATCCCCCAGACTAGGTGATATCCTGAAAAAAGACTAAGGTTAATTTTCCCAGACTATAGAATTCGCGCATAGTTTCTCTCCTACTTTAATATAAATGAGAACAATTTTGCTTTATTCATGATTCAAAATAATTCACAATATTTCTGTTTACTATTTTAGACAAATTATTCAGCTAGTATCTTTCACTGTTCTAAACTGCTCCCAAAATTCAGCAGTGAGTTTAGAATTTTTTTCTTTATTTTCTTCCTGCTTTTTACATAGACCATGCATTGGTTTATCCTTCCTACATATAAAGCACAAAAGCTTTCACTGTGCTATTCTATTTGACAAATCCCCCCAAGATTAGCATTTTTGATTACTATAAATACACTGGTGTAATGACACTCTATTATAAAGTCTCTAATAATGCATAAACATCATCATATCCACAACAAACATGCATGAAACCAGTCAGTGGTGGGATATTAAGAAGAAACAAGCCCTTGTCCCATGATGTCATTTAAAAATTTGAGATCAGAAAGTTATTTGTCACTGTGCATCTTTATGCGTTAATTCAGAGCCTGCCCATTCATGTCTTCCTAATTCAGTATATAAGCCTCCTTTGTAAAAACACCTACTTACAAATGTCTGTGAACATCCACGAGTAGTTTACAGCTGAGTTTAACATTAATTTCTTCTTTGTTTCAATTATTAATATCTTTTGAAAAATATTTTACCTTCTATTATTTAACCTTTCTTTTAATGAAAGACTGAAATACAAATTCTCACCAAAGAAGCACAAACTATTCTTCAAGTTCCTGCACTCCAACCAGGCCATGCTCAATTATGGCATGCACATAAGGCTATTTTTGCTTTTTCATTTGCAGACTATAATTAAGCAGAGATAATATATAGAACAAATATACTTCTCTGATTCCACATGGTACGTCCTTCCTTCCATGAAAGATTCCTAACAGAGCAGTGCATACTGCAATATAATTAAAATTTAAAATCCCACAACAACTGTTACGACACTAGTGAAGTAAACAATAATGTCAGCCAACATTCTCTGACAAGAAGGCTGAAAGAGTAAGGAATAATAGATGTCAATACACTTCAAAGTCAGTGCCAAATTCAAATGTAAACAAATGTAAAGTACTAGTAATAGAGTATAAATTAGAGGTTTGCAGTGATGTCATCTAGCAGTCTAATGTCAGGCCTGAAGAAAACAAGGCAACAGAATGAAGCATATTTGTCTGAAGTCCACAAGAAAGGACTGTATTTTCCTGATAAAAATGCCTATTACTTTTTTTTTAAAAAAGCTATTACTCTGTAAGTGGCAGAGTATCCAATTTTTTTTGTTCTTTTTTTGTCTATTGGAACTCACTGACACAAAAGAGGCATTTTTGTTACAGTTAATATAGTTCCATGCACATAGTGTGAATGAAACAAAGAGATGTTATTGATTTTATGGTTTCTTTCCAGTTGCATTTTTGCAGATAGAGTATCCAGAAAAAAAGAGGGGTTATTCTTTTCTCAAGTTAAACACAAGTGTGACATTTAATAAACTCTTTATAACAATTGCAGTGCATGCCTAACTTTTTTTATTGTTGAACATTTTCTGAGCTCTTTCATTGTTTTACTGAAAATACTTACAAAACCTGTATACTATGTTTTTATTTCATACCCTGTTTTGCTATTATTTCCCTTACTAGAAATTACGCAAAACTCAGAATGATTTACAAGGAATTCACAAATAAACATCAAACATGCAGTTTTATTTTCACAGTTTCCTTGAATTCAAGGTAAGCACCATTTAATAACAGCACACAGCCCCATTCATTATTAGTCTTTAAAGAAAGTCACCAAAGAACCTTTGATTGTACAACTGGCTAATGATGAGGCATGGGCTTTCTAATTTTTCTCAAGATATTGCCAAAACCCCCATGGGATTTTATTGTTTATATTGATTAAGTGTAATTTACTTCATGCTTTAAAGCCCATTGTTTTTGCTTCTCATGCTGTTAGCATTGATTTGCAGAACCTAATAGTTCAGACTTGTACAGACAAATCTAGAAAATAAATAGCTGCTGTAATAAGCTATTACCTGTGTTAACCTAATCAGGGAACATTTATGGCATATAACTTGCCTACTTTGCCTTCTATCAGTAGAAGAGCTGTAGACATCAATGCAATTGCAATAAAAGTAACAAAAGCATCATTAAAATACAAAGAAACATGCCTATTAGGTGCTTCTTGGAAACAATTTCAGAGTTTGAGAAAGAGCAGGTGCTTCATGGAAGCAGGATCTGGCAATTGTCATGACCCAAGCCATGACTTCCATCAAGACAATAGACAACACAGTAGATATAAAATTCTGTGAAAACAGGAATAGCTCATTCACTCTCTGCATGTTCACATTATTCATGACACCTCTCTTCTGGCTACTTCTTTTCCAGTGTGTCAAAAATTTGCATTAGGGTTCAAGTACTTTACAAGCTTTCTCCTTCTGATCTCATTCCTAACTCAGCCCTGAGATTATTTTCCCTCACTGATCATCACTATACCTTTTAACTGAGACATTTGCAGTTCCCCTATCTTACTTTCAGCAGGATCTTGTCTGTATGTTAGCAAAGCTACCTCATTTTCATTGAAATTACGCTCCTTTATGATGCATCTAAAACCCTGCTAAAAATGAAGACTGCTGCTGTGCTGGATCCATTGTTTCTCGTACCAAATAACATTATTTTTTTTCCTTCTTAATCCATGACATCATTCCTTTCTTCTGAACCTATCCATTTCTAGCCTTCTGCCTTTTCACTAGAAATAAAAACCTCTTTGAGACACAGACTAGCAGCTACAGTTTATGAGAACAAACCTTAGCCTAGGCCTGAAGCTCCTTACTGGTAAAGTGGTACTGACACTGAAATGTTGCCAATTTCCTTCCAATATTTGGAAATTCTTGGATATGTTCATCATCTTTAACCCAGAAAATGAGGCTTCTCTTTCTTGTTATTAAATCAGTGATGACAACACTCAAAAACATCAGAGTGCAGATTCAAACATCATCAGAAATACTCGAAAATCCCATTTTAAAAAGTTGCTTAAGGTGTAACTCATAAATTCTTCCAATACTAAAATATCTACTGTTTTTCAGACCTTAGTCAGCATGAGCTAGTCCTAATCCCATGAATTATAATTACGTGACAAAAATATGTCAGCCTAACTTTAGTATTTTGGCATGTTCACACAGAAGGTCCACCTAACCTCATTGCCTCTGTTACTGCCTTCCTACTTCTCATTGTGTAACAGAAGATAAATATTCAACATTCAGATTTAAATCTAAATTTTCTAGCACACTTTACTGAGTGTTAACCATGTTCTAGAGTTAAGAGTCTGCACAGGGCAGAACTGGTGGAGGGAACAATGTACAGAAATTATATATGTGCCTGTTATTTGCCAAAGTTGACTATATCAACAATATTTTTTCACAGGATACTAAAAAAAAAAAAAAAAGTAAAACTTTCATGATAAATGTTAATCTTTAAGAAAAACTAAGAATGTTTTTCTAAGAGTCTGATTCTGAAAGTTTGCAAAACACCATTGTGCTTGTTGTCCTTCAAAACAACATTGATACTAGAGGTTTTGCATCACAAAAATATCCTGGATGCTTTTGAGGAGCACTAGTTTCAAGAAAGTTGCTCTGTAAACTTCCCTGAATGTGATTCTGCTGCAGGTGCTGCACAGAACAACAAATACTTCATGGGGCAGCTCATGCTGGAGCCAATGGATTGCTAAAGGCCACAAGAAACGACCAATCTTTTGTAACAAGGATCAATGCTGGCTGACTAAACCTGGGAAACACAGTCAGATCTTTGCTTCTTTGACTCATGCCTTTATTATAGTATATATTTTCTGGTTAAATTGATAAGGCTGCACCATACATACTACTTGTGTGTTAATAATGTATACTTAATCTGCAACTTTATCACTGAGGTAAATTTTATTACATGAAGTGATGTAAATACAATCACTTCCACTTCCTTTCCTAGTAGCTCTTATACCTTTCTAATATTCAAAAAAATAGTCCTGTATTATGATGTTTTGAGAAAATATATCAGAAATATGAAAGATAAAACCTAATCACGAATATCGATAATGTTAACTAATAGATTACACTAACTAATGATAGCTTAGCTATCTAACTCAGTAACGCACAAACAACACATGGTAATGGTATAATTCAAGGCAAAGTCACAACTTATTTCAAGGACAGCTCAATTACAATAAAGCTACTGTAACAAATAACATACATTGAAATAGTTCTGATATAGTCTAAGGATTTTACATGGTAAATGAAATCAGGTCATGCACCAAATAAAGTACTACATGTAATACCACTTGCCTTGTCCTTAGGTGAGTTATTTCATAGAGTAGAGTATCTATATGCAGGAAATTTATCACTAAAGGGATTTGTCAAATTCCTTTGTTGAAAAACAGAAAGTATAGCTGTATATTATCTCTTTTGGTTTTTTTTTAGTATATATCTTACTTCTGAGAGATTTTATGGACTAATGAGCAAATAGGTGTGATATTCATGCAATATCAGATACATAGAATCATAGAATCAGATGGGTTTGAAAAGACCTCTGAGATCTTCAAGTCCAGCCCTTGATCCACTACCGCTATAGTTACTAGACTATGGCACTAAGTGCCACATCCAGTCTCATCTTAAAAACCTCCAGGAACGGAAAATCCACCACTTCCCTGGGCAGCCCATTCCACTGCCTGATTACCCTCTCTGTAAAGAATTTCTCCCTAATATCTAACCTAAACCTCCCCGGGCAGAGCTTAAGACCATGCCCTCTTGTCCTACTGCTGGTTGCCTGGGAGAAGAGATCAACCCCCACCTGGCTACAACCTCCTTTCAGGGAGTTGGAGAAAATGATGAGGTCTTCCCTGAGCCTCCTCTTCTCCAGACTAAACAACCCCAGCTCCCTCAGCCTAAGTATCAAGTACGAAGTATCAAGTTAGGCTGAAGAAAACTATAAAAGTAACTAGGAAAATTAAATAGGAGCTAAGTAAGCTCAGAATGTTTTACAATGGGTCATGTGTACTTAGCAAATAGGGGCATTCTAATTTCAGGGCAACCTCTGCTCTTTGAGAAGTTAGTTTAAAAGTGTTTCATTTAAGTGAATTCACCTCCACATCCATAAGGCTATGGGAAACTTAGCCAATTTAAGCAGTATTCAGTTATAATCCAGTTATAGGTTGCCACAACTACACCAAGCACAGATTGTTTCTTTTAGCTACATTTTCTAGACTATCTCATAAAGTGTCTACTTTTAAAACACAAGGATTTTCAGAGGTTACAGGGACATATCCAAAGTCAACGGAGGGAAAGGCAGTCAAAGTTTAAAAATCCTTTAAACATTTTGTTGACTCCTAGGCATAGGAGAAAAGGTTTTTTTTGATCGCGTTTTAATGTTCTAGATAAGGGAAATTTGCCTCTTTCCTGACACTCTTGCTGTGTAACACCCTAATTAATGGCTCTCAGGTGGACTCGAAGGACAGAATTCTTACTCATTACACACTCCCCAAGATCTTTAGAAATGTGTAACACTTCTATATGCCTTAAGTGACCACAGCCTAAAACACAGAAGGTGTCATCCTACTGATGCTATGTCATTTGAAACCTGTTTTTAAACACGTATTGATTGATGGGGACACTACAATTATCCAACATCAAAAAAAGGGATAAAGCTACAAATAAGATTAAATGGAATGGCTACAAATTTGATAAGGTTAAATCAGAGATACTGAGATATAATTGCAAATGGACAAGCACATCTGATTTTGATTTGGCACTTTATACAGAAATCACTGATGACTCTGATGACTTTCTGGAGATACTGGTAAGTTAGGGAAGATTCAATCATAAAAATTCAGGGAACTAAAAAATTACTTCTACCATGTATGAAAGCACATCAGTTACTACCACAGCCTGTTTTTACAGTGACTCCAGTGAACAGGTTTTGCTTTTTTCCCCACCAGAAACACGTATTTACAGGAGTGTCTAATACTTCAGAGATTCAAGTAAGGGATTGTTCAGCCTGGAGAAGAAAAAGCTCCAAGGTGATCTTATTGCAGCCTTTCAGTACATAAAGGCAGCTTACAAGAGAGCTGGAGAGGGCCATTTTATATGGGCAAGCAAGGCTTTAAACAAAAAGGAGAGAGGCTTAGGTTAGATGTTAGGTATGAGGGTTGTGAGGCCCTGGCACAGGTTGCCCAAAGAAGCTGTGTGTGCCCCACCCCCTGGAAGAGTTCATGGCCAGATTGGACGGGGCTCTAAGCAACCGGGTCTAGTGGAAGGTGTACCTGCTCAAGGCATGGGGGTGGGAACTAGATGGTCTTTCAAGTCCCTTCCAACCCAAACCACTCTACGGTTCCATGAAAAACAATCCACCGACATGACCACACAGATTTCAGACACTCCCCGCAGCGTCCCCAGGCCCTGCCCGCTCCAGGAGAGGCGGAGGAGCAGGACGGCCGACCGGAGCACCCCTCGGCCCCGGCCGGGCCCTCCGCTCCTGCTCACGGCAGTGGCCTCGCTTATCTCACCGCCGGCCCCGGGGCCGCCCCAGCCGCGAAGCGGAGCCGGCGGCGGAGGGGGGACCGCGGCTCCCGCTGCCCGAGCCGGCAGGGGACTGCCCTGCTCCCGGCGTCCAGCCGCGTCCCAGCTTCCCTCAGGACACTTTGCGTGTCCTTCACAGGTGCTCCCGGCCCGCCCCCGGAGCCTGTGCCGGCGGAGAAGGCACTGAGGAGCCTTCTGGCTGCCGCCCCACGGGTGCACAGTCGTGAGCCAGGGAAAAGTGGTTTTCCTAAAAGCACTGAAGGTCTGAAAAAGGCGGCTTCCAGCCGAAGTGTCTAAAAATTAACCCCCGAGGGGTTAATTAATTAATTAATTTTCCCCTTCCATGACTCTTTCATGTCATGCCTAGCACCTGTTTTCCATGGTAATTACACCCATTCCTGGCACCGGATGGTTATTTTGGCACCATAGGTGATGGGGTTTGAGAACTGGCATTCCTTCTGGAGCATTTTTGGACGCTTGAGCGTTCAACCTGATGCTGGGAAAACCGTGGAAACAACAGGCATTTAGAAGTGCCTATGGTAGCAGGGAGGTCAAGGCTGCTGATACGCAGGCAGGGTATTGCATCAAACTGTAGACACTGCACTGTAGAAGACAAAAAAAAAAAAAAAAAAAGGACAAAGACCTTCAAAGATTTTATGAGAGAAAATACATTCCAAGCCTGAGCTGATGCAAAAGCTGTGGGAGAGGACGGCAGCGATTAGTTTGTCAGACTGATTTGATGATGTCAAGTCTAATGGATTTACACTGAAATCTGCAGCATCCATATAGTGTATCAGTCTGATTTGCAGCTTGCAATATGTGGCTCAGCTGATTAGCAGATGTTACTGTAAATGTCCCAAAATATCTGTTTGTACAAGCCCTCCTCTCTTATATGAACCTCTGTTATATATCAATGCCTTTATATGTTGTCTATACATACTCACATCCCCTGACCTATTCTATATATATGCATATGTACAAAATCTAACAAATTCAATTTTATAAAATTTTAACAGTTTATGTCCTTGTCTCTAAAGCAAAATTCCTCTTTGAATGAAATACATTAGCATTATTTAAGATCGAGGTTTTTTACACACGAACACCAAACTCAGGATTGTTTCTTTCATCTTGCAGTCAGAGACATGGTAACACAGTGTTTGCAACCTATGCGCTGTTACTATACATCACATGAAGCATCAACCCACCCAAGAAGTGAGAGCTAAATCGCATTCAGTGCTAGAAAAAAAACACTTGAAATTCAATTAATGTTCAAATAATGACAGCTGTTGGCCCTGTGTATGATTTTGGCCCACAGAGTGGGAAGTGGAAGTTTGATGGACTTGCAGAAGCAAAGCATGACAGCCTGGAGAGCTGCAGATGCATCTGCTGCTGCTGAGGTTTTTGCGTTGTTTCATTGTAATATCTGTACTGCACAAATATTGTTGTTGCATTTCTCCAATGGATGGCTATGCACAGGTAGTGAAATTGAAAAATGATACATGCTCCTTTTCTGCTCAGTAAGCACATCACATTATTTTAGATGCCTTTTTTTTTTTTTTTCCCTATTATGGGAAGTGGACAATTTACACAGAAGCCAATAGGGCTCAAACAGGTTGAACTATAAGAGAAATGAGTGGAAACCTAGCAGCATTTTCTTAATCTGATAATAATCTATTATTCCTGGTCATGGTGGCAGCTGTCTCTTGCAGGAATGAAAGAAAATGGAAGGAAGAAAATATAAAAATAGAGTCTGCCCTATGTCTACATTACTCAAAATAGGTGATTCTTCTTCAGAAGGTCAGATGTGTTATAAATATGTGCTGCTGCATCAACATCATTAAGCAATAGTTGACTTTTGCTTAAAAATGACCAAAAACACGGTGTCAAAAATGGTTTGCAGCAACCAGGCTGAATCCATTTCCAAACAGCTCCCTAAAACTGTGGCTATATTCCTTAATTTTTAGAAATGGCCTGTTGTCGTCACTCTTCCAGATACAGCAATAAAGGTGCAAATACAGACCAGCCATCACATTTTTCAGTGAAAACAACTGCTATGCACCAGGAGGCATGTTGTGACAGGACTGCTTTGTTCATGCCACCTATGTGGTAAGATAAAAATCCAGAGAAAGCATGACTGAGAAATTAAGTCAAATCTGGGCCAGGCCTGAAAATGTTATGCTCACTGAGGTTGTTTCAATTCCATAATGGACAGTCAAATCAAGAAGAGTAACTGAGATGTGAGTAAAATGAAATCCTGCTTTCTAGTCACTAAAACACACTTTTAAAAAATGGTTAGGGTTTATGCATAATGGCCAGTGACAGAATTTTGGAAAACAATTTTGCCTGAATTCTATTTATGTTGAATGCAATAGTTTTGTGGAACTGACAGCTTCGAACAGGAGTTTTATGGCAGAAACCCATTGCTACAGGCTATGATGAACTCAGAGTCTCTGGTACTAGGATAATTTGCTCTTTGTTTGGGTATAGTTGTTGAATGAAATTCAAAAGTTATGGGGAGATTTCTGAGTCTAAGCTTACAAAACCCAATTCTGATTCTGTAACTCTTTTAAATGGGAAAATAATTTTATTTATTTATTTGTTTGTTTCTTTGTTTGTTTATTTAATAATTCTATTTGTCTAGGTCTCCGCGGTGACAGCGCGGCGCCTTTACCACTAGACCACCAGGGGCTCCCACGCAATCCACCTACGTCCTAAGGACCTCGCTGCCACCGTCCAAGCTCGCTTGGCCCCGGCAGATGAACCTTAGGATTAAAGGGTGGGCTCAGTTCTGCGCACACTGTGTCTCACCTAAAAAATCCAATGCGCAGGCTGGAAGGTGTAAAGACCTTCCCCGGATCTTCGCTCGCGAGGACTGGCCATTATATTATATTATTATTTGTCTAGGTGTCCATTTAAGAGTGAATCCACTTTACAATGATCAATACAGCAACAAAGCCTGTCAGAAAATAGTTTCTACATCATATAAAGTCCTTTGTCTGTGCACTTGCGAGAGTAGATAAAGTTATAAAATTGACCCGTCTTACTACTAAAAAATAGACTTGTAACGATTTTCTTAGTCTAACACAAATTCAGTAGATCATTGAACTGGCAGATAACTACACATACAAAAGTAACCATATACACCATGCCAGGATGGGATATTAATATATTAAAAAGTAAATTTAATTTTAAAATTAGAAGGCAAGTTATACTTTTCCTCCCCCAGGATTAGTAGCCAGAGGATATTTGTTTCCGCAAGTGTACTTTTTGGCTGACTGTTTCTGGTACATGCAACTTATGCACATTGGTAACCACTGATCCATGCTCTTTGCCTGACGAGTAGCCTAGAAATTCCATTCCCATATACAGCTGAGATGGACTACAGTCTGTAGTGCTAACATTTCCACTTCGTAGGAGAGCCTGACACTTATTCTTAGCTATACATTTCCAAAGTATTAGTAACACAGATAGACAAAGTGGCCATGTAAGTTGTCTTCATAGAGAAAGCCTTTACAGAAGAGCACAGTAAGCAGAAGAACCTCTTTCTTTCCCTCCTTCCCCACCTTTAAAGAACAATTTCTGTTTCCAGCCTCAGCTAACAGAACAGATTCTATGTAAAGAGAACAAATTTAAAAACACTATCTTCTGCATTCTTTTTCTCTGCTAAGCAATGTTACAAGTTAAATGACTGATTAGATGCAGGGACCTGTCTTTCTTTTCTATGAAATAGTTCATGCTTAGTTTACTATGCCAATTAAATAGACTAGAGCCTTTTTGAATGACTCTGACTGCCATCTGGTAACAGTCCATCCTCTAGCAACACACACATAGCCAAGTTTGAGAACTGCTAGAAGCAATCCTGTGTAACAGGAAAGTGGCTAATTTGGAGTTTATACATGTGACAAGTTTTATTTAAAGCTATGTTGCTACTGCAGTCAGGGATGTGATCATAGCTAGCTTTAATCTGATAGCCATGAAGCTGTGAGACTGTGGGCTTTAGCCTGGGGATTTACTAACATTGGGCTCTTACTCTGGTGGATGAAAGTCAATCTTTACTACTTTGTTTTTGTTGGTACATGCTGTTTAAATATAGTGAGCTGAGGTGTACTTATATGTCTTGCAGTCCTTCTCATTTGCAATGCTGCCCTAAAATGCATTGGGAAAGCTCTTTCCCTGCACTGAAATATTAACACTACCTTCCAAATAACCTTGTCTGAGCACTGCCAGATGATGAGCTAATAAATAACTCAGTAAAATAGCAATCTGCTGAAATACTGGGCTTTGACAGGGGGAATTTTTGAGCTAATATTAACAAATTCATTATTTTTCCTAGAATAAAGTTTATAAAGCTTTTAATATTAATCATGTTGTATTTAGGAATGGTGAAACTATTGACATAAACTGAAAACAAGGCAAAGACAGACAATGCTCTAATTGAGCTTATTACCCAACAGATAGAGGTATTCCTTGATAAACAGTTCTGAAGGAGTTAAAAAGTCTGGAGTGATAGATATTGATTTGAAAACCATTGCTATTTAATAGATTAAAAAGTATTGAAAAAACTGAATCCAGTATTATAAGTAAAGATGTAAGGATGTTCAAGTCCAATTCTGCTTTTATAAATGCTTATACTCGATCTGTTTTGTTGTGATTTTCCGTGTAGTTCTAGAAATATTCTACTCTCTCAAAGCCTCTGCATCTGATATTTTAGTATTTTTATTTCCTTTTTGGTGGCTTTTGCTGTTGTTTTGTAAAGAGGATTTGAAGGAAAACAAATACAATAAAGATAATAGTTCATAAAGATTTGAACACACTGCATTTAAAGAAAATCATGAAGGCATTTAAATAGAACAAAACATGCCAGATTTTAAACTAAGTCATAAGAGAGGTAGAAGAAAAATTTGAATGAAATAAAGATAGGTGTAAGAAAAAGAGAGTAAAATAGGAATTTTCTTACTTTTAAGGAAATAAAATGAAGCCAAAAATATTTTGTAATTAAGAAAGATCAAACAGTCAACTTAGTAAGATTTGCTGCTTTAACAGAATCCTTTTCCACCCTTTGCAACTTGCTGAACAAATGCTAAACAATTAAAATAAATCTGTAATCATAGAATCATAGAATCATAGAATAGATTGGGTTGGAAGAGACCTCCAAGATCATCAAGTCCAACCCCTGATCCAACTCTAATTACTATATCATGGCACTATCTCTATACCATGTCCAATACTATATCTATAATATACCCACTGGAATGTTTCAAGACATTTTCAGACTTCTTGCCTTCCTCACAAAATTTCTATTATTTTTCAATTAATCCCTCTTCTAACTCCAATATGTGTGAGTCTACTACAATGCAGTCTGAGAGAAAAGTAACCTGAAGTGCTGGGTGAAGATAATAAGTAGATGTCAGCCCTGTGATGCATTCTAGTCTCTATGCACTTTGATAACCCCATACATTTCTACTGAAACAAACTGTTGAAAAATTAAAAGTCATACATAAGGGCTGAGTGTTGTCTACACACTTGAAAACAACTGCTGTTATTTTCTGACTTTTGATTTGTGGGTGGTTAGCTTCAATTACATAGACATCTTTGCCAGGAATATTGTAAACTCTGACTGTACTTCTCTGTTTAACTTGTTATTTTATGAAAGCTTGCCCATTTGTCTATCAGGTATCAGTGTGGAAGGGCCGTATTCAAATATAGAGCGTATATTATTTTGTACCCTGGTTTTGTTCACTTCCTTGAATGTGAGATGATACATGAACAGGTTATGTGGTTCAAAACATTGTCAGTCTTCTTACTGCTGTTGTGCCTCAAGTAAGGTTTAACAAACCCACTGAGCCTAAAGGAGCACTACATATAGATTTAATTTGAAGTCTTTCAGTTAGAATAGTTTTGTAACATTAATTAAAACCCTATAAATCAAGATGGAGAGAGCATTCGGTAAGCCTTCACAGTTGTATCCTGCCAATTAACAACCTTTTCCCTAAACTGAAGGGGCTGAACTGGAGGCAAAAATACTGTTATCTTTAAAAAGGAAAAACAGTTCAATAGTTATGTTTTTAAATGACCAATTTTAAGCTAATTTTTTTCATTATAGCACATGACAGTGCTACACCAACTGTGACACAGAGAGCTATTTTTTTCTTAATGTAAGCAAATATGGCCTCTATGTATTGATATCACACAAAGTCTGCGTGTGCAAGGGATAAAGCTGGTAGTTCATCCCCAAAGGTGACAAAGTGACTGTGAAAGACTGGTGGGGAGCAGACTCCCGTCTCTCCAATTCCTTACCTGTCAGCTGAGTACCTTGCTTACTATGGTCAGGAGATATATGAATGAATTTCAGTCTGAATGTAATTTGTATTCTGTATCTCACAAAGCTATATGATTTTGTTTTTATTGTGGCTAACAAGGCTAGAAATGAGATAACTCTCTGCTTTGTTATCATGCTCTAGATAAGGGTTTTAATGATTAACTGAAAGGAGTAGATGATGTAAATCTCGCTGTTTTCCAAATCTGTTTTATGTATGCAAAATATTATTCATTGTTTAAGAAAACAATATACAGGTCACTTAAAATGTTTTGTACTGTAATCATGGGCAATTGGTTCAACTCCACTAGAATTGGTTCAACTCCACTAAAACTGATGATTGTCCATCCTGTATTCCAAATATTTGTTAGAAAATTGTGAGTTTATTTTGCAAAAATGAAATGGCTGAAACTAGCTAAAACAAAGGACATCTGCATTCCTAATTGCTTACTGAACTACATGGACCAGCTGGAGGGATTTCAGTGGAAGCTAAATGGAATGCTCTGGACTGCAAAATATAAATCTCTTTCTTTTTATCTACTATTTATCTACTATTTATTACTTTTCACAGAAACATTAAATGGTTTGAATTGGAAGAAACTTTAAAGACCATCTAGATCATATATATCCAACATTTTCCACTTGACCAGGTTGCTCAGACCTTCATTCAACCTGGCCTGGAACACCTCTAGGGATGGGGCATCTACAGCTTGTCTGGGCAACCTGTTCCAGTGCCTCACCACCCCCACAGCAAAGAATTTCTTCATAATGTCTAATTTAAACCTGCCCTCCTTCAGCTTAAAGCCACTGCCCTTTTCCTATCACTATACACCCTTGTAAATAGTCCCTCTTCAGCTTTACTATAGGAAATACTCTGTCTTCAGCTTTCATATAGGCCCCTCTAGGTACTGGAAGGCTGCAGTAATGTCACCCTGGAGCCTCCTCTGGTTCTCCAAACAGAACAAACCCAACTCTCTCTGCCTTTCTTCACAGAAGAGGTGCTCCAGCCCTCTCTGATCATCCTTCTGTCCTTCTTTGGACTGTCTTGAAAAGGTATGGGCTTTCTTATGCTGGGGGCCACAGATCTGGAGGCAGAACCCCAGGTGAGGTCCATGAAAACATGATCTACTGGACATACTTTTTTGATGCAGACCAGGGTGTGATTAGCTTTTTGAGACTGGTTCATATTCAATTTTTCATCCAGGAAGGAACTGAGTTGGATAGATATAATAAAATGATACATACTTATTTATCTGACTGACAGTGACAAGTAGCATTTAACATGTACATGTGCTGTAAGCGTCTTCCAAAAACCCACATTTTCAGGACTTGGTTAACATGAACATAGCTTTTTCTACTTTGTCAATTCCTCTCTCTTGTTCTATTACTCTTCACATATTAAAATCCACATCAAACAACAGAATGTTATGTTCGGGTTCATTTGAGATAACGGTTGTAATGAATATTGATGTCTTCATGCAATTTATATAAAAAGGGAATTTTAAAAGCATTCGGAGAAGTTAAAAGAGCACATTTAACTGACTTTTAGTGAGAATTCTGGCCCTAAATGTGAGTATTGCACAAAGTCCCCTAGGAAGTAAACTGAAGTGTAGTGGCATGTGTGCGCCAGTGATTTCTGTGCATATAAGCACTTGCAAATTTTAAATTCAATCACTGGTGATGTATGCTGTTAACTTACTGTGAGTCTGCAGATATATATGTACTAACTTCTCAAATAACAGATGGCAGTTACCACTGCCTTAATTAGGTGAAAATGCTACAAATCACATTCACACTTGAGAATGTGACTGTGCTATCTATTGTGCTAATAATTGACTGAAGTGAGTTAAATTCATTCAAAATATCCATAGGTGTATGGGTATAAGCAAAAGAACAAGCAACAGAACATTTACGTATTACTCAAAGTACTACACAGAGAACAAAGGCCAATTTATCAAAGAAATCCCTCTTTCAAAATAGGCTGTCAGGTTTCTCAAGTGCTTCAAGAAAGCACCCTTCAATCAATAAACTTGAATGAGGATTTCAGAGCATTTTACATTACCTCTGCCAAAAACCTTTGATGTTGCAGTTTACCATAGGAATACTTTTGTTGTTGCTGTTGTTGTTGCTGTTGGGCATTTTGTTTCATTTGGTTTTGGTTTTGTTTGGGGTTTTCTTGTTTGCTTACTTGTTGGTTTGGTATGGTTTTGCTCTTTTTGTCCACTCCTGTTCTCATGCTTACTTTATTCCTATGGCAGAATCCCAAACATGGCTTTTTCAAATACATCCATAACAAAATGAAAACAAAGGCTACTTTAATACTACATGGCGGGGGGGGTGGGGGGTGGGTGTCAGGTAACAGACCATGCAGAGAAGACAGAGTTACTGAATGCCTTCTTTGCATCAGTCTTCACTGACAATACCAGCCCTCAGGCATCTCTGACCCAGGAGATCAGGGTAAAGGAATCCTCCCTTGGCCAAGAAGGATTGGGTTGGAGAACACCTAGGCAAATTTGACATCCACAAGTCCATATGCCCTGTCAGGATGCATCCATGAGTGCCAAGAGAGCTGATGGAAACCATGGAATCTGCTCATGATCACCTTTGAAAGGTCAGGGAAATCAGGAAAGGTGCCTGAGGATGGGAAGAAAGCAAATATCATCCCAATCTGCCAAAAGGGTAAGAAGGAGGACTAAGGGAACTACCAGCCAGTCAGCCTTACCTCAATCCCTGGAAAAGATAGAGCTACTCTTTCTGGAAGCCATCTTTAGCCACATGTATGGCAAGGTGATCAGGAATAGTCATCATGGATTCACTAAAGGCAAATCATGCTTGATCAACCTGATTGCCTTCTACAATGAAACAACTACCTGGATGGATGAGGAGAGAGCAGTGAATATTTTCTAACTCAACTTGAGCAAGTCTTTCAAGACTGTCTCTCACAACATCCTCAGAGGCAAACTCAGGAAGTGTGGACTGGATGAGTGGACAGAACTGTAACAGAAAACTTGCAAGCTCAATCCCTGAGTCACAGATTTTTTTTTTATTATTTTTTTTTTTTTTTTTAAAAACAAAACATTTATATTTCACTGGTTGTCTTAAGAGAATTATGTCCACTTGAAATGAAACAGAAGTGACCTCTCAGTCACTGCCTGGAATATACGATTCATAGTGAGAGGAACCCCTCTACTGGTGGAAGTACAGAACACCAAACATGGAAGTACTGTATAGCAAAACAGAGTTATCCCAGGCTGGTCTCAGTCATGGGAGAGAGATGGCACTTTTAGGGAGCAATTCATCTCCCTTCGAAGAAGACATCTAACAAAAATAAGTTTTCATGTCCTCTTATTCACACTGACTATAGATAAAATAGATGTTTACAGCCTAGAGTCTAAAGCAAGTATGAAAAGTACGATCTAAAAAGTCTATTGTTACACAAAAACTCACATCTCACCCCCTAACCTGCCTGCAAAAGGAGCACATAGCATGGTATAGCATAGTTGGCTGATACTGAATTTCAAGTATGTCATTGATATTCATTAGTTTCTATCAAGAAAGTTACGAAATGGATTCATGTGGATATATTGAATAGATTTTATTTTGATCATCAACTTCTGCACATTTACACTGAAAAATCAATGTAAATTTTAAGGCCACCATGGTTGCTGTTACTTCTAAGAATTTGAACATGTGATTCTCATGCTGCCTCACTTCTCAATTTGACAGTTTCTTCCTTTTTTGCTAAGGTATTTTGTCATGCATTTGTGCCTCTGGGTGAATTCTTAAAATAGTAAATAGGAATTTTGCTCTTTTAGTCACTTCGCTTTATCAAATTCCTTTTCATCTTTCCCTTGTTTTCCCCCATATCTTCTGCAGTAGTTCCCTTCTGTGGTCATCCCTTTCTTCAGATAAAGTCTTCCCAAAGACATGTCTTTCAGGAAGCTTAGCAACATAAAATCTCCATCTCAAGTGTCTGTTTTCTGGTTTATGATTTATATACTTTAGTGACACTGTGCCTTCCAGTTACCTAGTTTGTTACACTGGTGATCAGTTCCCACTGAGATTGCTAGATGAGCTGTCTGAATGATGTGATGAGGCTCTACCTGTCTGGTGTTTCTCTACCTGTTCTGGGTTTTCCATGACACAGACTCTGAGAACAGCACAACCAGGAGGATTTCTCAGCAGGAAGAATCTGCACAAGCTACATTTCGAACATTCCCCAGAAGAATTCAAAAAGCTTGGTAGCATCTGAAAGGGTTTCAAATACTTAGTGAAGAGCAGCAAAAGTGTTTATAAGATATCTTCATACTTAACATAGTGCTGTAATGCAATGTGTTTTACTAGGATTTTGTATGCCCCAAGGACACACCTATGCATACTTCTGTCCCTATGCCATGAAATTTGTTGCCACGGAAATACAAAAACCAGGCTGTAACTAAGAGTAGGCAAACCCATTCATGCAAAATAGTATCCAGACTCAATCTTCAAAATGGATTGTAGCCATTTTTATGCTTTATACTGACTTAATATCTTTTCTGTATCATTAAAGTCTTTCCGCCATTTATATCCAATGCACAGAAGCCCCAGCTCATCCAGTTCAATGCATAATTTGGGCACAGCAATTTCAACAGCATCTCTGAGAAATCAGATTAAACTAAATTAAACTAAATTAGATTAAATTATCATTAGTATTCTTTGTCTTTTCTTGCTTTCTTTGAATTTATTGGCAAAGAAGCATTTTGTAATTAACTGCAGCCCTTATTGTATCACCTTCGTTCTAAATATTAAAATTTTGGATGATATGTAAATATCCTCTGAGGATTAATTGAATGGAAATCTTCAGATCAGGGAGAATTTAGAAAGAGCAGCAACATCTTACAACAGAGACTGTCTATGGTCCTGCTGTCTGAGTAGCTTCTCCTGCTGGAGAAAAGAAGCTGACCTCAGCCAAGTAAATGTGGGAGGGCATGTAAGGTAAGCCTGCTGTGTGTTCATGTGCATGCACATCTGCTCTTGTGGATATTGTATTTATTTACTGTCACAAATTTTCCTGTGTTATAGGCTTTCTAAAGTTAGTCCCTTGAAACCAAAGAAAGAGCCCTCTTTTTGAGTATGGAGTATTTTCAAGTAATGGCTTATGGAGAGCAATTTGAAACCAATTACCTCTTAAAGGAATATATTAACAAAGGATCATGATTATAATTGATCCATGTATATATTTCTATCTTCCTCCTATTTATTTAATTTACATGAATGTAAGTAAGATTGCAGAACATTCTTTAACAAGAATGCCTTTCTGTTTTTAGATTTGAAGACTTGACCTTCTGTTTCCTGCTAAGTCCTATACACAAATGGTCATGTTGCATGATTAGTTCCTAGGAAAATAAAAGCTCTACAGAATTGCCAAGACTGTGTCATTTTGAGGTAAGTATGGCTATTGTTAGAGGTTAACTGAAAAACACCATCACTTTTAACATATCCCAGAGCCTAAAGACAGAAACTATTGAATGTTACAAAACCATGCTTCTCCTCAAAATTGCTGAAGTAGCATTTCTTTCTTGAGTTACAAAGGTATTATATAATAAAAAGGAAAAAGGTATTTTGAAAATTAAGGAAAATTATGTTTCTGGTTTTAGTTTAAATGATAATTTGCCTGTTAGCAACTGTCTGTATACTTTCATCAAGAGGCAAAGCAAATGCTCTTTCACTCTGAGAGAACATGATAGACAAAGTAATCACCTGGAAAATTACAAAGTGTAAGAACATGATGTAAAAAGTATGGGGTCAAATAAACTGTATTCCCATAAAGATGACCAAGACCAAGTTGCCCTAAAAACAACTGACAGGGCTGTAGGGTAAAATTTTCCAAAGTATTCACATAACTTAGAGTGCCAGTCCTGTTTTCAAGTTAATGTTTCCTTAGAAATAATACTGTCTTTTAAAAGGAAATTATTTTTTCTCTTACTCACCTACAAATGTTATAGAAATAGAATTTACCATCCTAAATCTGAAAAGTTTTGATAATTTCTCCTCATTGCCTAAGCGCTTGTAATGCAAAGACTTTGCCCCTGTATATCTTCAGAACTCCATATCCCAAAGAGAAAGATTGATGCATTCCTCATACCAGTTTTTTCTACTACATTTCATTACAAGAAGGTACTAATAAATGTAATCATGAAACAGTCACACAGTGGTATATAAGGAAAAAGAATTGAGAAAGAACTTAAATTAAAACCAGGTTAATAAAACAGAAGTCAAAAGCTGACATGATAGAACAGTAAAAGTAACCAATTTGAGTAACGAGATGACTCAAAACCTCTTTAATAAAACAGATATAAGGAGATGAAACAATATAAGGTTATTATTAAAAAACACAGTGTTCAGTGAGATGTTTTTATAAATAAATTCTTCTTACCTGTTATAGTTGCTTTGTTAATAGATGCTTGGTTACACATTGGTGATCGTCTATTGAAAAGAAAATAAAAAAGGTCTAGGCCCGATAAACTTACAGATGACTGAACAATGTAATAGAAAACACATTACCTTGGGAAATTATTTTGGAATGGACTACACTGGCATTGCCAAAGTTTATTTACAGCAGATATTTCTTTCTGGTGTAGAAGAGAATTCCTAACTGACCTCCCTGAAACCTCTCTGCAGATTGGGGACTGCAAGACAGGAATATTTTAGGAACTTAAAAGTTTATTAAAAGCCTGCCTAATCATATGTAAAGCTTCTACCTAGTTTAAAATTTATATACATAGTTAGCATTATTCTAACAAGTCTTGCACTTCTCATTTTCTTTGACTTGAAATGTTTACTTTAATTCTTTTTCACTCTACTATTTTTCATGTACATTTCACACATTATTTTGCATTTACCTTTCACAATAAGCTTTCAGGAAAACAGTTCAGTGGACTGTTCTGCCCACTGAAGAATGCTATAAGATACTGGACTGACACTGATGCATAGGGATGTGAGTTATGGATGATTGAAAGCAGGGAACACATAAGGTCCGCATATTCCGATGAAGAGACATGGAAATATCTTTTAGTAGCATTGCATATGCAATGGTAGGCCACTGTCTTTGGAATACTAATGACTTCTAAGCTCTAGAGATGCACATTTTGGATGAGGGAAATGACTGCATTACAAAATTTGTCAGTGAAGATAACATTAACGTTCACTGTGACACTTTAACACAATTGGAGAAAGATCATATTTATAATGTCTAATTTATAATTATGAACTACTCTGCATGAGTGGGATGTCACTATCTTGGATGAGTTAGGCAGAGTTCTAGGTTCGGATCACACAAGTAGCTCTCACTGACTGCAGCTGTTTGCTCACTCGGGATCATTTGCAAGACTCAGACTGTGCCTGAATCATCTTTGAATATGACATATGACCAACTTACTTAAAATCATATAAGTTGCACAAAACTACCCCAAGTTTATGTGAGGACAGCAATGCAACATCAATCAGAAGGCAAGGGGTTGTTGTCTCAGTTATCAAGAATAACATCCTCAAGGGATTAATAAGCTAATTACTCATGCATGTTTTATACAGGTTCAGTGCCACAGGCTGAAATCTGTAACATCTAATCATCATTTTTAGTATACATTAAAAAGTATCACTGCAAAAATTTCAGTGGCCAAAAAATGACACTTACTTGCTGGGTGCTCGATCTTGTAAATTGGTTAATGCAGCAAAGTTATTCCGTACAGTACGCAGGCTGGCCAGCACCTGGAACAGACAAAGTGGTTTCAGTATAAATGTCTGCACAAGTGAGACTGATATATCTCTCCTCCACTGTGCTGAAAGAAAAAGGAAAGGGCATTGCAAAATAATTGCAAAAGGTTTCCAGGGTTGGTTAGTCTGCAGCCTTTGACCTTTATTTAACAATAACATGTCTGTAATAGGAGGGTATAGTTTATTTCTTTTTTTTCCCCACATAAACAACTCATTATTTGTTTAAATGCAAGTTTACTTGAGGAGGAGGAAAGTTTTTCACAGAATACTACTTATTTCCTTAAAATTACCATAAAAGTATTTGAGTTTGAATGATATTAGCCCTTTCAAGCCTAATACTTCATAGAGAAGAAATAATTACAGAATCTTCCATTTGCAGTTCAGTCCCCACAAACTCCAAAGGACAAAAGGAGTAAGATTGTCTAGACTGCCAAGAAAAGTAAGTGCATCTCCTTTAAGATGCATAATTGATTTGGGGACTTAGTGCAGAAGATCAGAAAAAGAGGAAGGTATCACCTCAGAAGGGGGAAAATGTCTGCAGGTTCTTACAAACTTTACACATTGGGAAAAGAAAAACAACTTCCTTTCTGGACTTAATTTCATGCAAGACATCATATAGGAGATGCAGCAGAGGAGTGTCTTCTTATTATAAGTGGCACAGGCACTCTCTTCTGAAGGCAGCTGGATAAATGCAATAAATTTTGTAGCACATAAGAATAAGAAGATGAACCTCTCTGACAAGGAAGAGCTAGTTCAGTTGATGTCAGATAGGAACCATGAGTTCTTTGGAACCAGACTGGAACTGGGAGGAAGCAGACACACTAATCACTGGTGTGTCTGCAGAAGTTACTCTTCTTTTTCTCCCAGCCCAGACTGGGCTGGTTTCCTAGTGAACTCACCAGAGGCATAATGAAAACAGGAATGGGAATATGGGTTTTAGAGGTATGATTTGAGGAGGACACAACCCTCTTTTCATAGCACCTTAAATTTATACAGGGGATAGGAAGGGGATGGGAGACTGAAAAGAATAAATTAATGAAAACTTGTAACAGAAGATACTCAGAAGTTAATAATAACTGGCATTGTTCAAGCTATTGTAATTAATTACCAAATGAGATACATAATAAAAATACATTTGTCTAACTACATGGCATTAATTTCATTACATTTTTCTTTCCAAAGATCAGGAGGCACACTTACATATTTTACATTCAGTAAGGAATAAAAATAATAAAATTTAATTAAAAAATCTGCTATCAGATTTGCATGCCCAGGGAACAGTGACACCAAAAAATACTGTATTTCGATGTTTCATGTAGACAGATGGAAATCAGGCATGAACTGAGCAGGTGAAAGATGATCTTGGAGTTCAGAGATCCAAAAATGAGCACTTCAAATACAGTGAAAAACTGCTGAAGCATGAAAATATTGTAAAAGGAAAGTATGAGTTGAAGGTGGAAGGAAAAGGAAAGCATAAACAAAAAAGAAGTTTGGCCTATTAAGATAAGATTCACATTTTAATGACTGAAGTCC
Source organism: Myiozetetes cayanensis (assembly GCF_022539395.1). Classification (NCBI taxonomy): domain Eukaryota; kingdom Metazoa; phylum Chordata; class Aves; order Passeriformes; family Tyrannidae; genus Myiozetetes; species Myiozetetes cayanensis. Next base: position 46,478,932 of record NW_026087631.1, read on the forward strand.
ATTTTTACTTCTCTTTTGTCAATCTGCCTGGGTTCAGTTTACATGTATCAGGATGCTGAGATGGTTTGCATGTCCTAGTATTTTCAGAGAAAGGTATCTATATGGCTTCCAGAGCTGTTCCAGGACATGAAAAAATCAGTTTTCCTGGCTTCAAGTTCCTACTCAATAAACCCTGTTATACTCAAATTGGCTGCATATGCAGGTGCACTGAGAATTGGAAGCACATAATTAAGGTAATGGAGTGACTCCTCAGAGAGTGACCTCAGGTCACTCATGCTTCTCAGATCTGCCTGTTCTGAATGGCAATGAATGGCTCTAAACCTGCTGCACAGAGCAGTTTCAGACAGGTTAGTAGGCTAGACACGTTGCCATGTGAAAACATGAAGATAGCTGTGGTATGTTTTGCATCTGAAATAACAGGACATTAAACAGCTGAGATGCTGAGGAAAGAAGTGTGCAGAGCTGCAAGGTTGCTCAAGGCCAATTGTGAGTGGAGGTTAACAAGGCTTGCTGGACCCATGCTTGAGTCCCAGACAGGCTGCAAGGGTGTTTCTCTGTGTGCTCACCACTATGCACATAACCAGAATTTTCTAGTGTCTGAAATAATAAAAATCTGTCTTTTTTCAGAAAGCAGAGTCTTGACTGTTGTTTTGTATGTCCTCTTTATTCTTCAGGTCCAAGGGTGAAACGTCCAGCACCTGCCCACCATCCTGGATGCTTTAGCAATAACGCAGCACAAGTCTTACAAGGAAAGGCTGAGGGAGCTGGGGTTGTTTGGAGAAAAGGAGGCTGAGGGGGACTTCATCACTCTCTACAACTATCTGAAAGGAGTCAGGTGCAGGTCGGTCTTTTCTCCCAGGTCACAAGTGATAGAACAAGATCACAGACTCACAGACTCACAAAATTAATTAGGCTGGAAAAGACCTCTGAGATCATCGAGTATAACCTTTGACTGATCACCACCTTGTCAACTAGACCATGGAACTAAACGCCATGTCCAGTCTTTTCTTAAACACCTGCAAGCACAGTGACTGCACCACTTCCCTGAGCAGTACATTCCAATGTCTAATCACCCTGTGAAGAAATTCTTCCTAATGTCCAACCTAAGCCTCCCCTGGTGCAGCCTAAGACTATGTCCTGTCATCCATCACTAGTACCATGGGAGAAGAGGCCAACACCCCCAGCCGCAAGCTCCTTTCAGGTAGTTTTAGAGAGTGATGAGATCACCCCTGAGCCTCCTCTTCTCCAGCACAAATAACCCCAGCTCCCTCAGCCTCTCCTCATAGGACTTGTGCTCCAGACCCTTCACCAGCTCTCTTGCCCTTCTCTGGACCTCCTCCTTCCTGTATTGAGTGGTCCAGAACTGGACACAGTACTCAAGGTGTGGCCTCACCAGTTCCAGTACAGGGGGAAAATCAGGATGCCATTGGCTTTCTTGGCTATCGGCTCATGTTTACCACCACCCCCAGGTCCTTTTTTGCTTTTACTTTCCAGCCATTCTGCCCCCAGCTTGCAGTGCTGCCTGGGGTTTGGCACTTGGCCTTGTTGAACTTCATTCCTTTGGCCTTGGTCCACTGATCCAGCCTGTCCAGATCCCTCTGCAGAGTCTCCCTGCCCTCCAGCAGATGAACACTTCCACCCAGCTTGGTGTCATCTAAGGGTAGACCTGATCCCTTCACCCAAATCATCAGTAAGATAGTGAACAGAACTGGGGCCAACACCGATCCCTGGGGGGACACCGCTAGTGACCAGCTGCCAACTGGGTCTAACTCCATTCACCATCACTCTCTGGGCCCAGCCATCCAGACAGTCCTTAACCCAGGGAAGAGCGCACCTGTCCAAGCCATGTGCTGCCAGCTTTTCCAGGAGAATGCTGCTGGGTGTCAAAGGTTTTGCTGAAATCCAGGTAGACAACATCCACAGCCTTTCCCTCCATCCACTACGTGGGTCACCTGGTCATCAAAGAAGATCAAGTTGGTCAGGCAGGAGCTGCCTTTCCTAAACCCTTCCAGCTGGGTCTGATCTCCTAGTTGTCCTGTACATGCCATGTGATGGCACTCAATGATCTATTCCATAACCTTGCCAGATACTAAGGTCAGGATGATAAGCCTGTAGTTCCCTGGATCCTCCTTCCAACCTTCTTTTGGATAGCCATCACACTGACCAACCTCCACTCATCTGGGACCTCCCTGGTCTGCCAGGACTGATGATAAATGATGGAGAGTGGCTTGGCAAGCTGTTCTGCCAGCTCCCTCATCACTATGAGGGATCCCATTTGATCCCATTTGTGAGCATGTAAGTGGCACAGCAGGTCACTAACTGCCTCGTCCTGGATTACAGGGGGGTCTACTGTGCTCCCTGTCCCTGTCCACCTGCTCAGGGGGCCGGTTGCCCTGAGGATCACTTGTCTTACCGTTGAAGACTGAGGCAAAGGTGTCACTTAAGTACCTCGCCTTTGGTGATGATATTTCCCCCCACATACAATAAAGAATGGAGGTTTTTTCCTTGACCCTCCTTTTGTTATTAATGAAAGCACTTTTTATTATCCTTTGCAGAAGTGGTCAGCTTTTGCCTTTCTAATTTCCTTTCTAGACAAGCTAATGACATCCTTAACCACTTCCTGGGCTGCCTGTCCCTTTTTCCAAAGATGAGACATCTTCTTTTTTTCCTTGAGTTCCTGCAAAATCTCCCTGCTCAAACAAGGCAAATCATCTTCCCGACAACTTGTCTTTTGGGACAAATGGGCAGTCTGCTCCTGTGCCTTTAAGAATTATTTCGTACAGTATGTCCAATCTTCCTGGGCCCCTTTGTTTTTAAGGGCTGATTCCCAAGGAACTCTGCGAACCAGTGTCCAGGGTAGAGGTTTTGTTGTCACCCCTCCTTTATTCACCAAGTACTGAAAACTCTATTATATCATGGTCACTGTACCCTCCGTAAATAGCAGGTCTAGCAAGGCATTACCCTTGGTAGGCTCACTTACCAGCTGCAACAAGAAGTTATCTTCCACACACTCCAGGAACCTCCTAGACTGCCTCTTTTATGTATGTTGAGTTTCCAGCAGACAGGTTGCAGTCTCCCATGACTGGGATGAAACTACTTCAAGTTCCATCAAGGGAAGTTTAGATTGGATATTATGAAAAATTTATTCATTGAAAGGTTGGTCTCCACTGGAACAGGCTGCCCAGGCAAGTGGTGGAATCACCATCCTTAGAAACATTCAAAAAACGTAGATGTGGTGCTAGCCGACATGGCTTAGTGGTGGACCCAGCAGTTTTAGGTTAATGGTTGGACTTGATGATCTTGGACATCCTTTCCTACATAAACAATTCTATGATTCTATGATTATAAAAGCACATACTTTGACAGTTTCTGCAAGTGCAAGCCATCCTCACATACACTGCAACCAATGTATAAGTGAAAACAAAAACTTTGGTCATTGGCTACAATAGATTTAAACATCTTGATTTCTTGTATAACGGTATTAATAAGTGTATTATATTAGAAGTGCATAAAATATTATTTCAATTTTCCACTATATTTTCTGTAAGTGACAGTTAAATCTGCCCACAGAGGTTCTACTTGTGATTATTATTTCTAGAGTTAGATTTGTGAGCATAAAAGCAATTCATCATATGCAAACTGCTTTAGGTTTAATCTCCCAGTAAATACTAATGTTTTCAAAGTCAAGTTATATATAAACAGTTGCAAACAGATTTTAAATATTGAACTTTTTTTGGTAATTAAAAACCTACAGATTCCTTAAGTTTCAAATCCCTCAAATTATTTTGTAAAGTAAAATTCTATGAATAATTAAATTACAGCAGTTCCTGTATATTACAATATAGGGAAATGCAACTGATAATATCCTTATGATAGATTTTTTTTTTTTTTAATTTTAGCTTAAAAAATTCTCCTCTAGTAAATATAGTAAATTATCATGACCTGGGACCAGCTTCTATGTGGGGGACACAGTATGCCACCCTGCCTCCATACAAAAAATGCAGCTGCACTACCATGGGGATATGCTGAATAGAATCTGAAATGCTAAACTAGGTTTATTACCACCAGGTGGCTCATGATCAAATGAAACAAGCTTCCTAAACAAGTGAAGAAAATACAGATGGTTTGAAATAACTCAAACATGTGTTCCTCACACTGTGATGCACACAAAAAATGTATTTACATGTTAAAATATTGCTTTAGGAAGACATTAAAATGGTAGTTTGTATGTGTGGACATTGCACTGGGAGATGTCACCCAATTTCTGAAGTCCTGAGCGAGGTCCTAACACTGCTAAAGTAACTCAGAGGGATGGGCTCAGTGCTTCACTGTGGACAAAGTCCGTCAGCAGGCCCCACTTGGAGATGAGATTTTGCATATTCTATAATTTTTAGATAAGGGTTATGTCCTAAGAGTCTAATCAGATGTCACTTTCCCTCTATTAGGCACACTCTCTCACCTGCATCTCAGTTTCTCCTGTGTCAGGGAATGTGACACAATCACTCACCCTGTGAGTGCTTTTCTCTTGTTCCACGCAAATAAAACCAGGTTGACTTAAATGACTGCTAACAGGGTTTTGCATTGAAAAAGCTCTCAATCAATCAGTTACAGTGCCTTGGTGCAAGTAGCCATAGCATTCAACTGCTTTTGCTCTATTTGCTGAAGTACATCCATTAATGTCAACAAGAATACAAAACTGCCCTTAAAAGAAAGGAAGTTTTGTCCCAGGAAAAGGATATCCATAAATGGAGTGTACTGTTTGCTTTTTTCTAGGGAAACTAGAACCTAGTAATTTTTTTTGTAAAAAAAATCAGATCACAATGAACAGAAATGATAGTAAATATTACTGGTTTGCTTGAGCATCATAAAATTTATATATTCTTCTGTACTTAAGAATTAGGATTTCTGCTTCCTGAGGAAATAAAACCAGAAGTGTGTTGACTTTTTTTTTCTGTAATTTCTTCTATTCTATTCTATTATTGTTGAAGTATATTTAATATTTGAGAGACTTCAGAGTATTTTTATAAAATGCACTTGCTTATCTTTTCTCTACTAATAAAAGATGATAGTATTACTCATATTAAGAACTTGCTTCCAGTTTTATAAACACTGTAACTGTTTACAATATAATTAAATATCTAATAAACTATTAAATAAATATTCTTTTAACAGCTTATCATTAGACCAGAGCAACCTCCATATTGAGACTAACATTGCACATTTCTTATTTGAGACTCCTGTGTGACTCAGCCTTTCTTTTCCCATTCACCTTCAATCAATATGACTTTGTAATTACACTGAACTGACTTTCATTCCTATCTATTTCAGAGTAAAACCTATCATTATGAATTCAAGGAATATTAACTTTTCCTACATGATAAGACAGCTCTATTGTGAAAAACTGTGAAGTCTTTATCTGAATTGTAAAGAATTTTGAAGTGATACTTTATAAAACAGAATCTGAATAGAAAAACCAAACACATGGTTTTGCAAAGGAATGTAAGTATTCTGGGTAAAACTTCTCATATCTAGAAATCACATATTTAATGCATAAAATTTGTTCAAATGAAGAAATTGTAATTATAAAAAGTAATACAATAACAGCAGAGATTTGTCTTCATTATGACTGCCTGTTACAGTATTTGAAAAGAGATCAAAGCTGTTTATTGTGCTGTTGTACTTCAACTTTTCAGATAATCAAAAACCATTAAGAAAGAGAGGTGCAGATAACAAGAGTAAGAAGTTTATGATTTTCTGTTTAGACATTTTTTCTTATTTCAAGCAAACATATCTTATACAATAATAATGATAAAAAAACCTGGTTTGGCCATTTAGTCTTTAAATTACAAGATCATGTGAGAAATATGGCAAAATTGTTCCTACCTGAGCAAACGGTGTCACAATCAAGTCATCTCCATGTCTGAAAAAATGAGCAGAGTTGTGAGTTAGGTATTACCAAAAATTTATCTTGTTGCTTTAACAGGAAGAAAATCAGCTCTTAAAATGTACTGTCAGTAACTCCAGCTTTATTCTTCTGCAATTACACAGTACTATTGCTTTACACATTCTATGAAAAGCAAATGTGAACTTAGTTATTGCACAACTGCCTGACATGTCTATGGGATGGCTGACAGACCAGTCAGTTTCTACACTGCAGGTTGGGCAGGTGACTGACCACCCAGGACTATTCTTGAGAGATTTCATCCCAAAGGATGGAGGTGAAAGTTCCAAAAATGACTCCATTTACCAGCAGGCTTGTGAGCACTGGATGGGTGACTAACAGCAGATGGCTGGGCAGTGCATCACAGATGAATAAAAACCTAGTAAAACTTTCAAACTAATTCAGACTTCTGTAGCTAGAGGGGGTGTGACCAAGTGTGTGCTGTTGCTGTGGCAACCTCACCTACACCAGGGGTGACGTCTGGGCAAGGTGCGAGGATGACGCACTGTAGGGGAAAAGGGAGAAAGAAAAAGCAGGGTTCCTTTTCTTCAGCACCAAAACCTGCCACTTGAAATGGTTTCAAAAAGATATAGACTTCTAAATACAACTAGACTGAAAGGCTTAAGGGTAGCATCTGTAGAATTGAGAAGATAGAGTCAAAACACGAGGACAAGGAAAACTTGCAGGTTTCAGTTATCTTATGTATATGACAGGGTATATGAAAGCAAATGAGGCAAAAATAAATTTTCCAAAGACAAAAATCCAATATGACTCTGTTTTTAATTTACTTTGCCCTGGTGAATTAATCATGATGAATTATAAGTTGCAGCCTCCAGCAGAAACTACCATTGCTTTGGTGCCATTTTAATATTATTTAAGTTTAAGCGTAAAATATGAGTATTTAACAATGGATTTCAAGTCCTTGAAAAACTAATTAAAAAAAGGCGGATAAAATGAGAAATATGATTTGTGTTTGAGATGCTACATCATTCTTATAATTTATATACTGACCACAAGACAAAAATAGTTTGCAAGTATTGCAAAAACCCAATAAAAAACCAGTATGTGCAATCTGTACCATTGCATAATCAATCTGTAAGAACAAAACTTCCCAAAATTAAAAATTATCAGAATACTTAATATCTGTGTAACCATTTTTATTTACATCTCTTTTATTCCTTTTGTAATAGAGGAATGGATTTTTATGGACCCTGTGGAAGAAATCTGCAGTTTTAACAGTCTTTGTAGGAGTGGTTAGAATTGGGTGTTGCTTCAGGTGAAACCACAGTCCCAGACTGGCTGGTAAGCATGTAAGCCAAAACTGAAACATGTCGCCATGGGAGGAATGCTCAGTAGCTTTAATAACTCAATGAAGCCAAATCCAGTAGGGTATTTTAGACAACACGAATCAACCCAGGCATTAACAGGGGAATTAATGAGCAGCTGCATTAATACCTCTTTATGTTTTCATTGTATCATGAAAACATCAGCAAATGCCCTAGACTGTCATTTTGGATTAGGATTGCTTAATGAATTACACAAAGGCTTTAGCAGAATATAAGCCAAACTCCTCTCTTTCTCTCCTGTTCCCCACTGAAATAGCCCTAGTGTGACTACACTACCTAACTTCCAGCAAAATTATACTCTTTGTCTTCAAGTTCTTTGAAATGGCATTATCTGATATGTGACACCTGGCTTAGTTGTTTCTCAGTAAAGTCTGTTAATTTCTTAACTTTTATAAAGAATATTTTTACTGTTTGCATATAGCCACTCCATTTTTGCTTCTGTATTGTCACTTAAAAGAGGCACAGCTCAAAACACAAACCCATTTTTTACTGATCTAGTCTATTTCCCACATTTGGAAATTATGAAGGGGTAGCATTCTGAAGATGAAAATGTTTACAGGTAGCAGCAGCACTGGACAAAGAACAGAAACATTGAATGTTTTCTACCTGTAAATAAGCCAGATAGTGTAGAGATAGTTCTTTCTAGCATCTGTCAATGGCAAACACTCTTCTGAATGTCTAATACATGACAAAAAAATACACAAACTATTCATCCATGCCTTAACGTCCTGCTACAATAGTTATTAAATGTCAAAGTGCAGATTGGCAAAAAATATGAAAATAAGATTGTCCTCCTTCTCAGTAACTCTTGTGGACTTCCTTATTAGCAGTGGCATTTTCTTGTTCTTCATTTCTTGCTATTCAGTGTCCCTGTTTGCCAGCCCCTAAACTCTGAGGCACTTACAAAAGGCAATAAGTACATGTTCCTGAGCTTTCTGCCCTAGAGGTTTTTTTTTTTTTATTTTACATAACATAGCATGATCCCACTCCTCTCATTTTAAAAATTCATTCTACATGAGCTCTTTCTGCACTTCGTTGGACAACAGTGGTTATCATACTGTAGCGTCTTATTTTTTAGAAGAGGCATTATTAAGTAACAATTTAACATACTGAAATCAAGACAGAATTTAATTTTCACTTTTCAAATGCCCCTTGAGTCAAAAGCAACAATTCCACAAATTATCATTATTTTTGGTAAAAGTATGATACTGGAATTACAGATACCCACAGATCTCACCAAATAGTTTAGCACACACCAGACCCCCTTGAACTGAAAAGCAATTGTATAATGTGGTAATTTTTAATCTACATTGGGTTAGAAAATCTGGACAAAGTGAGTATTCAAAAATGGGGTAGACATGTCTAAAGAAACTGTTATTTCTGTACAGAAGAGCAAGAATGTATGATTCAAGATGCCATTGATCCACAGTGTACTGCAGTGTAGTAAACACTATAATGTATGAGTATCCTCATACAGATGGTATAAAGTTGATAGGGGATTCTTTCTGGATTCTGGGCCTGACAATGCCACACATCTATATACACTAGCAGCAAGAGGAAGTATAAATCCTGTAATATGTCACAAGCTTCTAAATATAAACAGCGATGTTAACCTTTAAGGTTAGAAGAAATTGTTCACATCAGCTGGACTCTGTTAACTAGAATGCCTGGCATACTTGTTCACATCTTCATTTTTCAAAGGAAAGACAGGTTTGAAAGCAGAATATTGTTCACAGAGCTCCAAAAGTTAAAATGACCCCTTCCCCACTACCCAAGAACACTGACAAAGCACACAACAGTCCACATGAGGTGAATCACTGTTACATAAAACAATGGCCAAACCTGCATTAGCAGACCAAAGATTCTATACCATATTGCATGTTATTTACCACAGGGAAGTAATGAAGCCCAGCCTTCTGCAAAGTTTCTGTCTTTTGTTTTCTAACATTTCCTATATGACAGACTAGAGCTCACCTCATATAACCTATGCTGTTCCCCACCATGGAGAAGAGATGAAAATACTATACTAAGTTAGAAGTTAGTTGAACATGTCCAGCTGACTGTTGCCAAACACAAAGTACAAAAATTCTCCTTCCTTTCCTCAACATTGGCATCAATTTGTCTCTTCTATCCCAATTATAGAGCAGTAATCAACTTTGCCCTCACTAATAAGGAACTTTCAGATGCATGCATGGACAGAGAGAGAAGCAGGCAGGAAAATTAACACAAGGGTAGACAGGGTGACTACATAACTTTTATTTTGTAATTAAGCTGGGATAATTTCAGGTAAGATCTAATAAGAGTAGTAACCTGAGAGAAATTCTGCAGATCTGTCAGGATATAATTAAGAAAGAAAGGGTGTTTTTTTAATGTGGTCAGAAAAAACTCAAGATACCCATGAAGGAGAAGTGAGTCCCAGACACTACAGACCACTAGGAGTGTGTCTGCACTTGCCAGTGTGGAACTTCATTAAGAAAGGTCCTTAAGGTTTGCCTTTGTAAAGGCTATTAGTAAACACTGATTAAGACTTTCAGCAAAAATGTAAAGAATACCAGCTGAGTGATCTTGAGGACACATATTGAATTTGGGAGATATAAACAGGATAAATAAGAGTTCTGTCTCATTTAAATGGGAGGGAATGCACCAGTTTTGACACATAAAGTTCTCATGGACAAGATAAAGTTACAATAAATTGCTGGTTAATCTTGATAGAATTCTTACAGCATAAAATTGTAATAATAGCAGAAAGAATCTTGATGCTTTGTACAATTTGAAGTATGATCTTACTGGTTTGCCATAGTCCTCCACTTATCTCCCCAGGATAAATAATGGCTGAGGATGCCAGGCAGGCTTTAAATCCAGCTGGCACCCTCTATGTTGGATCCTCTGGCTACAGACTTGGGACATAGCCTATTTGAGAGAATAAAGCTGCCTACTGAGTTTGAAATGCCCAGGAGGACGGTGGCTGTTTGGAATCCTTGCATTATGCTCTGCACCAAGAACTGTGAGAGCAAGTTCATGTCACAAGAATTTACTCCATTTTTACAGAATTGTATTTGGGCATTTTTTATTTTATTTTTTTTTTAATAAAAGAAGAATATAGAAAACAGGAAAGTATGGGAAAATCCATGCTGTCTATATACAAAGTGCTAAATAAGAAAAAAGATGAACATGAAAGTAGTCTTCTGTTTGAATCAGAAAATATACTGCGGACTCATTTTTCAGTGTAAACATCTAAATCTGGATTAAACATGACATCTACTCATTCCTGTATACAAGACTGATTCCAACTTATTGTCCAATGGTATGCTATAAATGCATCTTAAATGAGACATTTTTTCACTTGTATGCTGGAACACAAGTGAAACAGAAATGAAGGACAGAGAGTAATGCGATAGTGTACCCTAACTGCTAGGATTTTTTTTTCTGCCCCAGTAACATGTTATGGATGAAGCCAAATACACACACACAAAATATGAACTAACTATGCTGAAATATTCACATTGTTTAGATTCAGATTTTAGCAGCAATGAAAGCTGATTCTAGATTGTACCCTGATGGAGCAGTGGGGAAACATCATGTAATGGTACTAGTCATCAGAAGCTGGAGAGTGAGCAGGAGGGGTTGCTGGCTGCTCCATGCAGCTTGAACTTTGTTATAGCCTGCATTTGGAGAATCCAAATGGGCTGGATTTGTGGAATCAGAAATCAGAGTGTTTCAAGTCAGCTTATTCTACAGGAATAATGCTTAACTCATGTAATCTCTATCTTTAAAGACTTCAAAAACAATTTTCTAGCTCTAATATGAGATAGCCTAGGCCTGGCTCCAAAAGCCAAGACTGGATGGGCATAAGTGGCAGCTCTCAATATTGTGCCCACATTATGAGATGTGGTGGAAACTGGGTTACAGCTTTTCCCAAAAAGCCAGTGGCTTGTTAGTGAATTGTATTTCTTTGAAAGGCTAAGCTCTATTTGGGGGATGATCAGGCATTTAAGGCAGGGGCTAGAGACTACAACACTGTAGGAAGGCTGGGATTTATTGATGACAGAGCAAGCACTTAAAATTGTTGTTGGAACCACGAGCTAAAGAGAAGGGGGTTGTTTTTCTCAGACCATTTCTTTATTTCTGGGAACAGGATTGTTACCAAGAGCTGCTTGAAACCACTTGTTCTTTCTCACAGTATACAGGAATTAGACCCTGAATGAAGCAGACGCTCATCAACTACCACCTGAGTGTTCCGGAACACCACAATTTTCTATAACACTGTGCAGTTATGTCCTCCTGACACTTCTGTCTAATTCAACAGCACAGTTTGCCCTAATTAGTAAAAAGTATTGCTGTAATATTGGGAATTCAGTATACTAAATTTAATTGAGCTCAGCCAGATGGAAGAGGACTGACTCAGAAAAGCCACAGTCCCTGAGAAGACCATTATCCGAGCAAAAAGAAAGATGGTTGTAGTGGTTCTCCTTGGACTAACTACCTAAGAAAGTTAGACTTTGAAAGACATACCGAAGAGAAAAAACATTTCTCCAGTATAAATCTCACTAGCAAAAACTTCAGATGTAAGTATTTCCAAAGACCCTGATTAACTTCACTGGGAGCACAAATCAAGTTACTCCACTATGACATGTTGATGAAGAAAACAATACTTGGCTACCTTACGATCAGAGATCCAAAAGACAACTCAAAACAAATGTGGGTTGTTACATATGCCTAATACCAACCAAGATATGCTATGTACTAATATACCTGCAGCTTTCTAGATACAATTATATTTTATACAAGAAAGTACTCTAATGTTTCATGTCACCTTTTTAGTGAAGAAGCCTTTGAATACTTGGAAACTGCTTCATTGAAGTCATCAGTGTTAGGTTACCCTAACTGCAATCTTCAAGCTGAACTGCATTAGCACCCAAGGTGAGAAGATGTCTCAAGACTTGGAAAAAAAAAAAATCATATCATTACAGACTAAGGAACTGGAAAGGAACAGTGCTACCAATTCTAAATCAGTATTTTGAGATTTCATCCAGGGACTATCAGGAAGTAATATCTAGTTACCTATGGTCCTTATTGTGTAGCCACAGCATCCTTTCACACTGCCTTTTGAGCAGCCTAGAAAAAAGAGATTTTGCTGGCTGACAAGGGCAACTAACTAAGTTTCTGTGACCCATCAAATTCAGAAGCTTCATTCAGGATTGGTGGATAAGCTGGAATCACAATTAGCTGATTAACTCAAAAAATTGGGAAGTATTACTATTTTCTGTATAATAAGCTGTAGGAAAACTGCTAGGCTTCTTTCATGTCCCATGAAACTCCCAGTACCTTTGGAAGAGTTTGAGGACCATCAAGACCTCTTATGTCAGACCCATTTGCTTTGATCAGGAAGCTTAAACCTTCTCCAAAGAGACTGCATTCACACATCCAACTTGTGTAGTCTGCCTGAGGTAATCAATGTTGGTAGAGATACAGTGGGCCATCATAGAAGGGTGTCACCATTATGTGCAAGATATGGAAACACAGCTCAAGAAATCATCTGTATCTTATTGCTTCAGCCATCCACCAAGATTCAGTGCTTTAATACTATCATAATACAGCAGGCCATTTAGATTATAGGGGAATGGTGGACAGCTCTAAGCAACTGGTCTCTATTAAGATGGAATTACTTACTCCTGAAGAGAAACAGACCATGGGCTTGCCAAAGTGTCTCACTTGTGTAGGTGGTTTTCTCACTAAAATCAGAGGGGAATCTGCCTGGAGGTCACTGAAGCTGTGGTAAGGGCAAAGAAGCTACCAGTGCGGGACTTTGGTTTGTACGTTGAAGGAGGGGCTAGATTAAGCCAGAGGATGTAGGACTTTGAAACAGAAAAATGCTGAACTGATTCAGAATAGTTCAGGCCAATTCAGCACTGCCATTGTTGGACTGTTCATACAACCAAAATCATCATTTAGCTATAAGCAAGACTGGAAAAAACCTAGAGAATAGTGGTGTTGTGATGTAGCTGAAATACAGCTAAGAATTGTTTTTAATACCATGTTTTTAATAACATGCCACCTTTGACGGAAGAACAGGGTAGTTTTGTTTTCTGCTTGGATTAGAGAAAATTAGTGAGTGATGTACACACATAACTGAAAGCAATCAAGTTATTGCCACTCAATGAGTTACTATTTATCAGTTTTGATTACATTAACTGACACATATAAACTCTTTGTTTGTTGCAAATGAAAGTAAAATGTGTTACCCTGGACTGCTTTTAAGCATTTGGTTGCTTGCTTGTCCCTGCTCTACAAGCCAAAGTGTTTAAAACTGAACACTTTCCATGTGAACCTCCTACTGATAAGGCTAAAAGATTTCCTCATTAAAACAAATGAGAGCAGAGCTGCTGAGAAAAGCACCTATGCAATGCAACTACCCAGCCTGAGCAAGCTTGCTATCAGCCAGCCACAGAAAGATAGTCTTAACTTCAAGGTTTAGATAAAAACGATCTCGTAACTAAATTCAAAGGTCTCTAAATGGACACATATAAGAAGAAATAAGACTTCAAAAAAAGCAAGGCAAAAGCACCAGAATTTCAGACTGCTCATTTTCAGGGAATGAACTCTACAGCTAACACAGCATTAGTGCTATTGAAAGAATACAGAGTACTGTTTGTGCCCTGAGGGGTGAAATGCCAATTGATGTTCTTCTGGGTTGTGAAATAAATTTGACTTGTGAATGAGCAATCACTGAGCTTGAAAAACAGTCTAAGAGGGATCCCCCCATAACATTCGAATCCCTTTTTACGAAGTTCCCTTTCGCCACACTACCCCCATCCTTCAGTACTGCAGGCACACAAAATGCACAAATCCTACCTTCCCTCTACTGCAGATCAGTTTTGCAAACCCAAGGAACAGAGGTGTTGTGATGGAGCTGAAATACCAGCTAAGTTTTTTTTTTTGTACCATGTTTTTCATAACATGCTATCTATGACTGAAGAGATTTAGGAATTGAGTCTGATTTGTTTAGCACAGGAGTAGTAACTTGACGTTTTCATCCAAACATCAATTTCCAGAATAGGGAAGTGCGGGGGGCAACCTAGCAGCTCAAAAGCGTTTAAAGGGTAAGTGATAAGTTAACAACTGAGAGTCCTGTTTATAAGGTTGCAGTTAAAAGGTTTTAGCACTCAGACATAAACCCAATAATGATTCTGCACTATCTGAATGTAAATAAACTGAATTTGAATTTTATCAGCAAAATTCTCTCCTGAATTAAAAAGCAGATGAAAAGAAGCCTTCTTGATGCAAAAATATTTATTTTATTTTACAAAATAACTGATTTCCTAATCAACAAATGAAGTTAACATAAATTTATTACTTAATTTTAAGGAAGCTGGGTTCTAAATTCACTTCATTGTTTTGGATTCCATTTGTAAAATGCGCCAAACAACTGGTAAAAACACAGTCATCTTTTTATTTCCATATTGTTTTTGTTTATAGCTCAAAAAAGGATTATAAGTGACTTACAAATTGCTTAGGTTAATTTAGGCTGCAACCCAGAACTTAATTTAAGGATTTAAGACCAAAAAAGAAAAACCCAATGAAGCAAAATATTTACCTATTTTTCTTAAGTCATGTAAGTACATTTCTTTCCTTGAACAAATGTCTCTCAGTCAATTTAATGTATTTTTTTCATTATCTTTTTTTTTCCTAAACTGAACCACACATGAAAAATGCATTAAGATACTTTTTAAGTGGGCTAGGCTTTGAAGTTTAACTGTCTCTTTTAAGACAGTAATATTCATGATATAGTAATATCAGAGATTCCTAGAAAAGAATATGATACATCATAAGGAATTTCAGCAGCAATTTATCTGGAAAGAAAGACAGTTATTTCTAATTTGTTAAACTGTGTTAACAAGTGCAATTATTCTGCTCAGTAATCGCATGTCTTGTCTGTTGTCCCAGAGTCTTTGCCAGTATCTTTCAGGACAAAGATGGGTTTTTTCCTCTATAACTTTAGATTCAATGTTTTATTAATAAAACCAGACCTTCCTTGCTCAGAAACAGAAGAATAAGCTGCATCACTTGTACTTTGCCTTCCTATTCTGGATGAGAAAATATATCTTCTGTAACTGTAATTATAGGGAAAAAGTCCTAGAGTAAACTACATGCTACTATCTACAGAAATTACTGAGGCAAAATAGCATTAGTTTTTCCAGTTTAGGTAATGGGTGTGCTGGTGACCATTTAGCAAATTGCCTAACCAATGACCCTGCAGTTCCCCAGTGTTCCTTGGCTGGGTTCTGTGCCTTTAGAAGACGGAAGCAAGTGTTAATAGAAATCAGAGAATTCTGTGTAATAATACTAGTTAGAGCTTGGTGATAAGGTGATCAAGAAAACAGTAATGAGCTTCTCTAAGTGATGAACCATCTCCCATAGCACACTCCTGAAAAAGCTGGCAGCCTGAGGCTTGGACAGGTTGTCTTAGTTTAGCAAGATTACAACTTAGAAATTAAGAAACTTCAGGTGGAACTGTGGAAAAGCTTTTTATTAACAAAATCTGAATAAACAACAAATGGTACAATCAAAAACTTCCAGAAGAAACAAAAACAAACTCCCAATTCCCCAGGTGGCAGAGGAGAAACCTGCAGTAACACAGGGCAAGGCGGGGGAGGGGAGCGGAAAGGAATGGGGAAGGCAGGACTGTCCCGGCAGTTCCACAGCTGCTCACAGCCACGTGTGCCCGCACCAGCCAGCAGCCAATGGCTTCACTGCCAGCGATGAAGGAATCCTTTTTCCCACAGGCAGTCAGTCCCAAAAGCAGAATACCTTGCTCTGAGATGGGTCAGTCTCTCTCCCTCAGTCGTTCTCCGCAAGGTGTCCCATAGGGAAAAAGAACTTCCTCTCAGGAAAAGAAAAGGAGGAAGACGAAACTGGGCTTCCCTCTCTGTCCGTTCTGCAGACCAAATCCAAAAACCGCCAAACCAAAGACTCTCCATCCATCCCCGTGGCAACTGCGTTTCCTGTGAGAGTTCACCCTCCCCTCACTCCTGTGCTGCCTAGTGTGAGCAGCTTTGCTCCATTTCTCCCCCCATCCCATAAGAAATAGATGGGAGGGGGAGGGTGCGGACACTGGGAAAAAATTCCAACATCTCTTTTCAAACCTATGATATCATCCACCCCTGAATTTTTTTCCATATTAATATGCTATATTGGATTAAAACTTTCCAACCATATACATACATACATACATACATACATTACCCTGAATATATACATATGTGATAGTTTTAGTCTAGGCCTTCCTGGCAACGAGCTCGTAACCAAGGAAGTGGCCATGTTCCCAGTATTCCATACAATTTTTACATAAACCAGGGTATAAGTAAGAAGGGAGGGGGAAGGGGTTGTTACTGTGAGTTCAGGCATTTGGCAGGGAACCAGGTCTGAACCATCACAGACTTCTGGTGTCAAAAGTGGGATGGTTTTGGTTATCTCGGTTTGTTTTGGAACAGTGACTGGGAAGGCAGCCAAGTGACGTGTGTGGGTGTAAACATAGTCCTTTGTTTTGGAACATTACCAGGAGAGCTCCCAAGAGAGCTTTTTTTAAAATAAATAAACCTTTGTTTAGGAACAGAGAGAAAGAATAATATAAACAATGTCTATTTTACCTACTTGTTTCGTGATCTTAGCTATATTCGTACCTGTCATGGTACAAATGGAAGGAATATTTCCCTTTCCTTAATTTTGACATCAAAGATCTGGTAATGGAGATCCCCATGGTTAGACTTGGCTCCAATTTTTACTTAATTGTTTAGTAATAATCCTATTATTAATGAAGGCAATGAACGTGTTATTTAAAATTTGAAGAATGGTGGTGTACTGCTTTCCTTGTTGCATGAAAGGCCGAACCTTGAAGGCACTCGTTGGAACTTTGGAAAGGGCTTTGGATAGACCAGCTCCTGGTTAGCAAGGAGCATGGGTAAATTTCAGTAAATGGATAGGGCGTGTGGCACCTCCCATTAAATGGGACTTTATGCCAGAACAAGCTTTTGATCCTGATGAGATAACCTACCGTTTAATTAAGGGTTGTCTTTCTTACAAGGATCCAAATATGTGACTCTCTGCCCTATGCTGGGGCCTAACTAGTGCTTACTGAGCTGTTGTTGACCACGCTCAGAAAGAGACTAAGACAGAAACACAAACTACGCTGCCTAAAGCCAATGATGTTCCTATTGAGTCTACTGAAATTGGGATCCAAATGCAGCTTGAAGTCAATGTTGTACCTATTGAGTCCACAGAAACTGGGACTCAAACTCAACTTAAAGCCAGCACGGCTTCTGTTAAACCCATTGAAACTGGAGTCCAAACTATGGATCTCATGGACTCTGGAACTCAAACTACAACATCTAAAGTCAAGGTTATGACTGAGACAGAGACCCAAACGACAAACCCTAGAATCACTATTGCCCCCTAACTAAGAAGAAGATATGGATAAGGGATAATGCAGGAGCTACAGGCCTAGTTCTGCCAATAAAGCTTCTGGAAGGAGATGAAGAAGGAGAAGGAGAAGAAGAAGAATGAAGAATGTTGAGGGTGGACAGAGAGGGGAAACCCCAGGCAAGAGGCTTTTCCTTTTACCCCTTGCTCCGGGGGGAAAGCAGTGCTCCCTCCCTTCCCCCTACCAACCTGGCAGCGCCTCATGGCCCCCAGAGAGACCAGGATGCCAGCAGCAAGCAGGGAGAACAGGCAGAGAGAGTTTATCGTTTTGGGTAACTCCTTAAATAGCTCTTGGGGGAATTACAAAGTAACCATTAGGAGTCCAGGAGGTCTTACAAACAACCAATGACAATAAGGGGTTAACAACCAATAGATGAGCTTCCAGTTATCTCTTAGACATTCCAAAGATACAGGTAAGGGATCTTGGGAAGGAGAAAGGTTTACACAAAGAGTTACACCACCATTTTGGAAGCGTGTTCACTTTAACAACATTACAATTTCTACATCCTTTTATATACTGCAACAGAAGAAGAAGAAGAAGAAAAAGAAGAAAAAGAAGAAAAAGAAGAAAAAGAAGAAAAAGAAGAGAGAGCAAAGAGACTAGCCATCCCCACAAAACCTATCCCATCTGGGTATGTAGTAGGGGACAAATGGATGACTGCAAAAGAGGAAGAAGCAGCCACAAGAGAAGGAGTGCACCCAAAAGAATTAGGAGTGCGCCCAAAAGAAAAGGGAGTGCGCCCAAAGGAAGAAGGGGTTGCAGCATAGATGGCAAATAGACTACCAAAGAGAATGCTGACACTCAAGTATACTCTTCTTGACTGTTCAATGGAGGAGTTGCAGAATGGTTGGGATTTTCATCCTGAGGTCTGGAGGACTATTCGCTATATCCACCCTGTGGGCTTAGAAAGCAGCATAGAAGCCTATCCTCGTGACATGCTCAGTCTCTGCCTCTACGTGAGACAGGTAGAGAGAGAGAGAAAGCGGTTCCATGTAGAAGCGGCAGAAGGGAAGTGGAAATGGTTCCACGTAGCAGAGACCCCTATTCTGGAGTGGAAGTTGTGTGAACAAGTGAAGTATTGCGAACAATGTCCCCAGCAGAGCTCCAGGATCTATGAAGGGATTACACTGGACTGGTGAACGAATTCTCACCTGGCTGGTACGAAGCTGGGATAATGGGGCCAGAAACCACTTGCTAGAAGGTCAAGAAGCACAGCATCTAGGATCCCTTGCTCGAGACCGTGACATTGAACAAGAAATTGCAAGGGAGACATAATCGCAGTCTCTGGCTTCAGATCCTCCATGCTGTGAGGGAAAGATACCCATTTAAAGAATATTTAATGAGTTTTCAGAGAAAGTGGACGACTGCAGAAGGCATCCAGTAGCTATGAGAATTAGCCATGCTGGAACTCATTTACTGTAATCCAGAATATTATGATTGCTTAGAACCAGAGAATATCTCCTGTACGCATCTGATGTGAAGAAAAGTAATTAAAGGTGTCCCTGCATCATATGTCAACTGCTTAATAACAGTATATAATCCAAAGATGGATGAACCGAACGTGGACACCATGTGTTCCTAGATATGGACCATAGCAGAAAATTTGGAAGACTCCTCCGATGTCTGACACCGACCCACCCATCCTAGGGAGGGAATGGAGAGGCCTTATTAATACTCTATATATGAAGACAACTACAGATACAGAGATGATAGAAACTATAGAGACTATAGAGACAGACCAACAGAACAGTCTTGACCACAATTTCAACCTCAATCTTGATCTTGATCCCGGTCTCATTCATGATCTCTTTCCTTAACATACTGAAGGAGAGAAAACCCCAGATGTAGATCACCTGGTCAACTGTGGTCTCAGAAGGATTACCTCAGAAGAGGATACTTCAAGGACCCAAAGGGGTACCGATGGGCTATTGGTGTAGCCACGGTGACTGAAGAGAAATCCAAGCAATTGTCTGCCCTGCCTGGCCTCTCAGAAGATCTTTCCATTGTGGGATCGTTGCGAGTCAAAGAGCAGCAAGTGCCAATAGCCACTACAACAGTGCACAGGCGACAGTACACGACACGGACAAATCAAGATGCTGTGATCCTCATCCATGATTAGGAAGCTGGGGAGTCAAGTGGTGATCAGTAAAACTCACTTACCCTCCAGCAGCCCCATTTGGCCTGTACATAAATCTGATGGAGAATGGAGATTGACTGTGGACTATTGTGGCTTGAATGAAGTCATACTGCCATTGAGTGCCGGTGTACCAGACATACTGGAGCTCCAGTATGAGCTGGAGTCCAAGACAGCGAAGTGGTACACCACAGAAGTACAACTCTTCTAGGTCCCGACTACCAGTGCTGAGTTGGATGTTCAAGGGAAAAGTGCCCGCTACGCATCATGCTACTGATGCCATGTGGAGCAAGTGGATTGCTTTAATTACACAGCGTGTCAGAATGAGAAGCTCGAATCGCCCTGGAATTTTAGAAATCATAACTAATTGGCCTGAAGGTGGGAACTTCAGTCTGGCAGATGAGGAGGAAGAAGAGCCAGTGAGTTGAGCTGAAGAAGCTCTGCCCTATAATCAGCTGCCAGAAGAAAAGACACGTTATGCCCTTTTCACTGATGGTTGTTGCCGTATTGTAGGAAAGAACCAGAAGTGGAAAGCATCTGTTTGGAGTCCCACCCGATGAGTGGCAGAAGCTACTGAAGGTGAAGACTAATCGAGTCAGTTTGCAGAACTCAAAGCTGTCCAGTTGGCCCTAGACATCACAGAACGAGAAGGATGGCCAAGGCTCTACCTCTACACTGACTCATGGATGACAGCCAATGCCCTATAGGGATGGCTAGAACAGTGGAAAAAGATGAATTGGGCTGCTGACTTGTGGCAAGACATCGCTACCAGAGTGAAGAAGCTGAATGGGAGAGTCCGCCATGTAGATGCCCATGTACCCAAGGGCTGAACTAATAAGAACTACGCTAATAACAGACAAGCAGACCGAGCTGCACAAGTCAAAGTGTCACAAGTAGACCTAGACTGGCAGCATAAGGGAGAATTGTTCCTAGCTCGATGAGCTGATGCTTCAGGCCATCAGGGCCCAGATGCCACCTATAGATGGGCACAATACCGAGCGGTGGATTTAACTACGGACTTTATTTCCCAGGTTATCCATGATTGTGAAACCTTTGCCACTATTAAGCAGGCAAAAAGACTGAAGCCCCTATGGTATGGTGGATGTTGGGACAAATATAAATATGGAGAGGCATGGCAGGTTGATTACATCATGTTGCCACAGACTTGCCAAATGCTATGTGCTTACCATGGTGGAAGCGACCACTGGGTGGTTGGAGACCTATTCGGTAACCCACGCAATGTCTTGGAATACCATTCTGGGTCTCGAAAAGCAAGTCATGTGGAGATATGGCACTCCAAAACACATTGAGTCGGACAACGGGGCTCATTTTAAGAATAATCTAGTTGCTACTTGGGCACAAGAGCAAAGTATTGAATGGGTATATCACATTCCATATCACGCACCAGCCTCTGGGAAGGTTGAACAATGTAACGGACTGTTAAAAACCACTCTGAAGGCACTAGGTGGGGGAACTTTCAAAAACTGGGATAAGCACTTAGCCACCTGGCTAGTTAACACTAGAGGCTCTGTCAATCAGGCTGGCCCTGCCCAAGTAGAATCCCTCCACACTGTAGATGGGAGACAAACTTCCAGCGATTCACCTGAGAGGTATCTTAGGTAAGGCTGTTTGGATTACTCCTACCTCGGGCCAAGACAAACCCATTCATGGGATTGTCTTCGCTCAAGGGCCAAGATACACCTGGTGCATAATGAGGAAGGATGGAGAGATTCAGTGTGTGCCTCAAGGAAATTTAACCTTGGGGAAAAACTAATTCTGTGCTTTGAGTTGTGTTTTGCAGGAAACCAGTCGCCAGATGAGAAAGACCTGAACAAAGCTGATGCCAGTATCCAATGATAAGAGAGCCCAGACCAGTGAACCAGTTCTAAAACCAGAACTGTGATTGTCACCAAAGGGCCAAGGATCCAAACTGAACTGATGTTGGTGCTAATCTTCAGTGACAAGACGACTGTTCCAAAAGACAAACAAAGACTATATATATATATATATATATATATATATATACACCCACATATATATGTGTGAGATGTAGGCGAACATGAGATATAAGTGTTACATAAAAGTAGTATGGAATAAGGGGTGGAGAATGTGTTAGTTTTAGTTTAGGCCTTCCTGGCAACCAGCTCATAACCAAGGAAGTGGCCATGTTCCCAGTATTCCATATTATTTTTACATAAATCAGGGTATAAATAAGAAGGGAGGGGAAAGGGGTTGTTACCCATGTTGCCCAAATGAGTTTGGATATTTGGCAGGGAGCCAGGTCCGAACCACCACAACAAATTACAAATATTTACATACAAATACAGGCACGATGTTATGAGAAATTCACCCAAAAAATGAAGTCCCCTTGAGGTATACACTGTGTTTCTTCATCTTTCAGCATTACCCACCACATGCTACCTGATCCTTGAGCAAAAACAATGCCACTAATGGGTTTGCCTTTGCCCAAGGCAGCATTAATCCAAACTGAGATGTTTTACCTAACACACCTCTCAAGTAAGCTACTGAGACTTTGTCCCCATTCGCTCTGTGAAGGGACAGGGGGGGCCTGCCCTGATTGGGCAGGGCAGGCTTGATTGACAGAGCCTCTGGTGTTGACTAACCATGTAGCCTTTGCTAGGTGATGATCCCATTGCTTGAAAGTCCCTCCACTCAATGCCTTCAGGGTGTTTTTCAACATTCCATTACACTGTTCAACCTTCCTGGCAGCTGCTGCATGGTATGGGATATGATACACCCACTAAATGCCATGCTCCATCCCCCAGGTGGTAACTAAACTGTTCTTGAAATGGGTCCCATTATCTGACTCAATTCACTCTGGGGTGCAGTGTTGCCACAGGACTTGCTTTTCAAGGCCCAGGATGGTATTTTGGGCAGTGGTGTGGGGCACCGGATGTGTTTCCAGCCATAGCACTTACCTTGTCGGGTTTATAGCAGTGTGATATAATCAACCTGCAAAGCTCCTCCATACCTGTACTTATTCCAGCGTCCATCACACCACAGGGGCTTCAGTCTCTTAGCCTGTTTAATGGCAGCACATGTCTCACAGTCATGAATAATCTGGGAAATAGCATCCCTGTTTAAGTTCACCCCTCGGTCTTGTGCCAATCTATAGGTGGCATTTCTGCCCTGATAGCCTGAGGCATCATGGGCCCATCGTGCTAGGAACAACTTTCCTTTGTACTGCCAGTCCAGATCCACCTGTGACACCTCGACTTGTGCAGCTCGGCCTGCCTGTTCATAGTTGCGACTTTCCTCATTGGCTGAACTTTTGGGCACATGGGTATCTATGTGGCAGACTCGCACAATCAGCTTCTCTACCTGGGTAGCAATATCTTACCATATATCAGTGGCCAAGATAAGTTTCCCTCTATGTTTCCAATTGGCCTTGTTCCATCTGTCCAACCACCCCCACAAAGCATTGGCCACCATCCACTAGTCAGTGTAGAGGTAAAGCTTTGGCCTCTTCTCTCATTCAGCAATGTCCAATGCCAAGTGGACAGCTTTGAGCTCTGCAAATTGGCTTTATTCACCTTCTCCTTCAGTAGCTTCTGCAACTTGTCATGTGGGGCTCCATACAGCTGCTTTACATTTATGTTTCACCCCCACAATGCAACAGGAAGCATCAGTAAAAAGGGCATATCATGTTTCTTTGTTTGGTAGTTGGTGGGGTATGGTGGGGCTTCCTCAGCCTGTACCATCTGCTCTCCTTCTTCTTCATCTACTAGGCCAAAATTCTCACCTTCTGACCAGTTTGTGATGATTTCTAGGATCCCAGGACGATTCGGATTTTCAATATGAGTGTGCTGCGTGATCAGAGTGATCCACTTATTCCACGTAGCATCAGTGGCATGAAGTATAGAGGGCGCCTTTCCCTTGAGCATCCAGCTCAGCACCAGTAATTGAGGTGCTAGGATGAGCTTTTCTTCTGTGCCAGTCACCTCTGAGGCAGCTTGTACTCCCTCATAAGCTGTTGGGATGTAGTTGACTTCAGATCCTCTGTAGTTTCGGTTCCAGAATGGGCGGCCTTGGGTCTCACCAAGCACCTTTTGCCAGAGGCTCCAGGAAGGACCATTATCCCCATCTACAGAATAGAGTACATTCTTCACATCTGGTCCTGTCCTGACTGGCCCAAGGGCTACAACGTGGGCAATCCCTTGCTTTATTTGTTCAAATGCTTGCTGCTGTTCGGGACCCTAATGGAAATCATTCTTCTTATGGATTACCAGATAGAGAGGGCTTACGATTTGGCTGTACTGGGGGATGTGCATCCTTCAGAAACCTCTGGCACCCAAAAAAGCTTGTGTTTCCTTCTTGGTCATCAGTGGTATCGTTGCTGTGATCTTATTGATGATTTCTGTTGGGATCTGATGATGCCCATATTGCCACTTCACCCCCAGGAACTGGATCTCTCGGGCAGGTCCCTTGACTTTACTCTTTTTGATGGCAAACCCAGCTCCCAGTAGAATCTGGATGGTTTTCTCTCCTTTCTCAAAAACCTCCTCTAATGTGTCCCCCCATACAATGATGTCATCAGTGTACTGCAGGTGTTCTGGAGCCTCACCCTTCTCTAGTGTAGCCTGGATCAATCTATGGCAGATGGTGGGACTGTGTTTCCACCCCTGCGCCATCAGTTCCAGCTACACTGCACGCCCCTCCACGTGAAAGTAAACTGCGGCCTGTACTCTGTTGCCAAGGGGATGGAGAAGAAAGTATTTGCGATGTTAATAGTGGCATACCACCTTGCTACCTTGGACTCCAGCTCATAGTGGAGCTCCAACATGTCTGGCAGGGTGGCACTCAGTGGTGGGATGACTTCATTTAGACCACGATAGTCAAAAAGTCAATCTCCATTCTCGATCAGACTTATGCACAGGCCAGATAGGGCTGTTGAAGGGTGAGTGGGTCTTGCTGACCAACCCTTGGGTCTCCAGCTCACGGATCATCTTATGGATGGGCATCACAGCGTCTCGATTTGTTCGGTATTGCTGACGATGCACCATTGTAGTGGCAATTGGCACTCCCTGTTTCTCAATCTTCAGCAGTCCCACAGCAGAAGGGTTCTTTGAGAGACCACATAATGAATTCAACTGCTTAGCCACCTCTGTCTCCACAGCAGCTATTCCAAAAGCTCATCTGTGTTCCTTTGGGTCTCTGAAATACCTGTTCCTGAGACAGTCAATGCCCAGGATACATGGGGCACCTGGACCAGTCACAAAAGGGTGTTTCTGCCAGTCCTTCCTGGTCAAGCTCACCTCAGCTTCTGACACAGATAACCCTTGAGACCCTCCTGTCACCCCAGAAATGGAAATAGTCTCTGGGCCCACATGTCCTGATGGCATTAAAGTGCATTGAGTGCCAGTGTCAACCAAAGCCTTGTACTCTTGTTGGTCTGATGTGCCAGGCCATTGGATTCACATAGTCCAACAGACACAGCTGTCTCATGCCTCTACCTGGCTAGAGGTACGGTCCCTCTAACATTGGTCTTGGTTGGGACCATCACAGTTCTTTCCCTCTGAATACATATGGGAGGTACCTTCTAGAGGGTCAGACCCTTGCCCATGAGATACCAGTACTGCACTTACTCTCATGGGCTTGTCTTTTTCTCTGTCCTTCAATTCTTGTACTCAGGCTGCTAGGACATGGGAAGGTTTCCTGTCCAAATATCTCATGTCTTCTCCATGATCAACTAGGAAATACCACAGCTCAGTTTGTGGGGTCTGTCTGCTCTCTCTAACTGGGGAACATCTGGCTCTGACTTCAGACCAGTTCGCACTGGTGCCACATGGAAGCTGTTTTCCTTCATCTCCTGTCCAAGTTTCTTCTGTTCATCTTGTACTTCTGTAGTCAGTGCCTTGAGGCTCTCAACCATGGTCTCTATAGTGGAGATATGGGCTTGTAATGCCCATGGCATATGGGCCATGCTGTCATACATCCTGAGTTTATTCATTACAGAGCCCACTGTCTCTTTGTTTCTTTCAAAGTGCAATGATGCCAAGAAATTGGTGTATACGGGGGCTCCAACACATCTGTGATGTATACCTGATGTTGTCGGGGTTGTGGCTGGGTTGTCCATCCTTTTCAAAGAGTATCTATAACAGTGCCATTTCTCTCAGGGGTTGGATACCTTCTTCCATGGTCTTCCAGGCCATCTCATAGTGGTGCTTCTACAGGTAGTCTCTGTAAGAAAACTTCTCTCTCCCACCTGTTAGAAGTTGCTCCCAGGGAGAAAGGGTCTTTGACTCCCTCACGAATCCTTGCTTGATACCCACATTTTGGGCCAGGTATCCCAAATACCTTGCTTCACTGCCATCAAGTAGCATGCCTTCACCCATAAGGTTCCACACCTGAATCAGCCAGGTCAGAATAGACTCATCTTTGCATTGAGTAACATTGTTTCACATATTGTGGAGCTGGTCATATGACAGGGATTTGGTGATGATCTCAGGCTCTGGGACCTCCACTGGTTGTGAAGGCCCTGGTTCCCCATCCTTGTTAACTGGGCATATTGACTTTATACTTCTTCCTCTGCACTGGGACCACTTCTGATGGCTGTGACTTCCCTTCTGGTATGACTGGGGACTGGGCACTTGTGATGTCTATTGGTTTCTCTACTCCACTACCTTTCCCTTCTGACTGTAGGTAGTGTTGCCGGTCCATTCCATGGTGTGATAAGCATGAGCTAAGGTCCAGCACATTGCTATAAGCTGTCCATCTCTGGAATTTATGGACCCATGTTCTTTTAGGCACTCAGCAACTTTACAGGGGATCTGTGTTTGGTTAGGGGAGTGCTTCCAAACAATCGGGGGAGAGTATTCCTTCAGCACTTCCTTCAGCACCGGGCCTATCTCCTCCTATGCTCCCATCCAGAGTAATTTATGTCTATGGCAGGCTGTTGGGCTGTGTCAGGTGATTGGACAGTGGCAACTGGTTGGACAGTGGCAAGTGTTTGGACCACAGTAGGCTATAGCACAGTGGCAGGCTGTTGCACAGTGGCAGGTTCCTCGGTAGGGTCCCTAGTGTTTGAGGTAGGTCTTAAGGCAGTTACCAAAGACAACCTTAAAATGTCTCTAAATGCTGGGTAGGCCACAGTGAACAAACACAACAAAAACATCTATAAAGATATTCTATCAAGAATAGAATATCTTTAATGTTCAGGGGAAAAAGAAACCCTTCAGAAGCTACTGTGGTAGGGCCATATGAGAAGGTCGGGAAAAAGTATTTACCTGCGTTCCTCCCCCAGAATAGGTACCATTATCAGTAAAATCCCCAAAATAGGAATCTGGGTTGTGGTAGTAACGCATTCATTTATATATATATTCCAAAAAATAACTACGGGGTCAGAATTTTTCAGGCACTGGTACCAATTTACAAACTTAATAGCAACCACAACTATTACAGCTGTGGTGTCCATCTTAAGAAGTGATCCATAAATGGAAAGACCATATACACTGCCAAATGCCAAAAGAAGTTGTACCACATGATGTCTAATGGTGTCTCTATATGCAATACACAGGTAATTAAACAAGAGGATTTATTCCTTTTCCATCTTTCCTCTAGTCAAGCCCCATGATTTGAGTGTCAATAAATGTCTTAGTTTAACAAGATTACAACTTAGAAATTAAGAAACTTCAGGTGGAACTGTGGAAAAGAACAGCTTTTTATTAACAAAATCTAAATAAACAACAAATGGTACAATCAAAAACTTTCAGAAGAAACAAAAACAAACTCCCAATTCCCCAGGTAGCAGGGGAGAAACCTGCAGCAACCAAGGGTAAGTGGGGGGAAAGGAATGGGGAAGGCAGGACTGTCCCAGCAGTTCAACAGCTGCTCACAGCCACATGTGCCTGCACTAGCCAGCAGCCAATGGCTTCACTGCCAGCGATGAAGGAGACCTTTTCCCCACAGGCAGTCAGTCCCAAAAGCAGAATATCTTGCTCTGAGATGGATCAGTCTCTCTCTCAGTTGTTCTCCACAACGTGTCCGTGGGGAAAAAAAAACTTCTTCTCAGGAAAAGAAAAGGAGGCAGACAAAACTGTGCTTCCTGCTTTGTCTGATCCATGGACCAAACCCAAAAACACTCAAACCAAAGACTCTCCATCCATCCCTGTGATAACTACATTTCCCAAGAGAGTTCACCCTTCCCCTGATCCCGTGCTGCCCAGCGTGTGTAGCTTCACTCCATGTCTCCCCCGGAAGAAACAGATGGGAGGGGAAGGGTGTGGACACTGTGAAAAAATTCCAACATCTTTTTTCAGACTTATGACACAGGTGCAATCTCTGCCAAAGAGTGGTGGTGAACGGTGCATCCAGCTGGCGGTTGGTCACCAGTGGTGTCCCCCAGGGATCAATGTTGGGCCCAGCTCTGTTTAATATCTTTATTAATGATCTGGTTGAGGGGATTGAGTGTACCATTAGCAAATTCACAGATGACACCAAGCTGGGGGGGAGTGTTGATCTTCTGGAAGTCAGGAGGGCTCTTCAGAGGGACCTGGACAGACTGGAGAGTTGGGCTGATTCCAGTGGGATGAGGTTCAACAAGACCAAGTGCCGGGTCCTGCACTTTGGCCACAACAACCCCTGCAGCGCTACAGGCTGGGCACAGAGTGGCTGGAGAGCAGCCAGGTGGAAAGGGACCTGGGGGTGCTGATTGACAGGAAGCTGAACATGAGCCAGCAGTGTGCCCAGGTGGCCAAGAAAGCCAATGGCATCCTGGCTTGTATCAGGAACAGTGTGGCCAGCAGGAGCAGGGAAGTGATTCTTCCCCTGTACTCAGTGCTGGTGAGGCCACACCAGGAGTGCTGTGTCCAGTTCTGGGCCCCTCAGTTCAGGAAGGATATTGAGGTGCTGGAGCAGGTCCAGAGAAGAGCAACCAGGCTGGTGAAGAGACTCAAGCACAAGTCCTGTGAGAAGAAGCTGAGGGAGCTGGGGTTGTTTAACCTGGAGAAGAGAAGGCTTAGGGGAGACCTCATCACTCTCTACAACTCCCTGAAAGGAGGTTGTAGCCAGGTGGGCCTCAGTCTCTTCTTCCAGGCAACCAGTAGTAGGACAAAAGAGCACGATCTTAAGCTCTACCAAGGGTTTAGACTGGATATTAGGAAGAAATTTTTTACAGAATTGGAATGGGCTGCCCAGACGTTGGAATGGGCTGTCCAGAGAGGTGGTGGGTTCACTGTCCCTGGAGGTTTTTAAGATGAGACTGGATGTGGCACTTAGTGCCATGGTCTAGTAACTATGGCAGTGTTGGATTAAGGGCTACGCTTGATGATCTTGGAGGTCTTGTCCAACCTGGTTGATTCTATTCTATTCTATGATTCTGTGATTTAAGCAATGAGAAAAACTCCCCATACCAATTACTTTTTAGTGAGTGAGGTTCAGTTGTCCAAGTTCTGAGAGGAACAGAATGTTGCATCTGAGCTGTGTTCTATGACCTTGTAGAAATGGGAGAAGAATAAATTTAAGGGAGGTACACTCAGAAGGTATATTGGAGCTCAGGCAGACTTGTCTACTGAGAATGTCTTGGTGCTCTGATCTAGTCTGCTACTTTCTATTATGCTTCTTCAGAATCATGGGGGGGTTACATATTTTCTTCCTTTAGAGTGGCAGTAAAACATGGGCTGTGGTGCAGCCAGTGGACTGTTTGTTGTTTTTTTTCCTAGGAATCCATTTTTTAACCTGGATAGAGACCTGGGTTTTGTGAAAATTAAAATTCTCTACTGATTTGATCTCTTGCTCCATTAACCAAGGCAGCGATCCCTTAGTAAGAAGGGAATTTTTTACATATATATTACCACTTCTGCTTCTGCCTGCCTTTGCATTCTGGTAGCCACAGCAGTACAAATAGATCAGTATTAAGTAATCAGGCCACCTTAGCAAGACATCCACAAAGCCTTCTGCTTTACTGATGTCTTCAAATATAAACCTGGTAATTCTTCCACTACAACACTGATCATTTTGCTCATCTTTCAGCTAGGTTCTCTTTTCCCTCTGTGTTGCAATACTTCTGTTGGGGACTTGTTTGTTTCTTTTCCATCCTCTCTTCTGCAACCCCCACCCTCCCCATGCCCTATCTCCCATCACAGATCCTGTTCTATAATTTCTCGTATTGGCTCAATACCCCTTACTGCCTTGCTTAGTTACTTATTCTCTTGCACATCCTCATCTCTCTGCCTAAAATCCCACAGCAAGGCTTCACAACACATCTCTGTTCTTCTGCCTTAGTCCTTGCATCTTCCTGTCTAGACCACCTGCATCTCCAGTTCACAGCCTTGAACAGCGTTTTTTAATCTCCTCATGTCATCTTCACGTCCTACTTTTATTCTTCTCAAGGACCATGCTATTTCTTCCAAGGGATAATTGAAAGAATATGTTACTGACTCCCACTCCATTTTATTTTCCTTTCTTACATAGGACGTTTTGTCTACCTCTAACTGCACCCACATTTGTCCCCTAACCTTCTCTCATCAGAGCAGCCTTGCACTCGTCCTTTTATTCTTTTCCATAGCTAATCCAGCTCCTCACTTCAAAATGTACTTTAGTCTCTGATTTTAAGAAACTTTCTCTCTTTCTTCTCTGACCTTGTTTCTTTCCACCTCAACTCCCTGAATGAAATTGTCTTTGCTTGCTCTGTGAGGTTTACTACTTTGGGCATAATGAATTGCATTGTACTTTCTTCTGGGGATGCTATCTGATTGTATTAGTCATCTTACGCTTTGACTTCAAGTTGTTTGTAGTAGAGTCGATCTTTTCATTTTGTGTTTGCAAACAACTGAGCATAACTGTGTTCTCTTTCTTGACTGGAGCTGTGCACATAATAAATAATGACAGAATGATGAATGACAGTGCTGAGCACTTTAGCACTGGCTGTCTTATCATGACTTTCCATACTTGAGTAAAATCTTGATATTTTGTTTTTGTTGCTACTGACTGAAATGTATTACTGTAAGCACAGTATTTGAGAGTAACAGAAATGCAGAATTCTTTATGTTCTATTACTTTCAAATACAAGATGCATGTCTTTTGAAATATTGAGGTTGGTAGCTCAAGTATTGAAAAATTAGGGGATCTAGATTAAATTGTTATGTACAATTAATCCATCTATATTATCTGAATGATGTTCATATTTTATAATATATTTTTCTCATGCTTAGGAAACATGCAATATTTAAGCATGCATATAGACACAAAAGGGAGTAACCTAAAAATTGTGTGATACTTCCCTTGACAACTCTTCCATCCTCCATCTCATTTAGCAATGTCCTGAGCCAGAGTTATTTCTCTATTTTAATAATTTTCACTGCGTTTCCTTTTCATGAGCACATCCAGTTTCTTGTTAAATCCATATATAAAGGACTCTGTAATTTTTATTTCTTTCCCTCTCTATTTCATCTTTTTAAACTTTCCCCTCTTTCATTCCTTGGCTTTCTTTCACTTCATTTCTGTGATACAGCCAAGCTTATTAAACTTAGGCTTACTGATGTATGATGAATATTCCATACTTAAAACACTTTGCCTTTTACATTTTGTTATGTGGTCCCATAGTAAACAGTGGCAGGAATATTTATCTTCTTTATACAACAGCTCAACTGTGACAGGAGATTGTGAAAATCTATCAAGATGTGAGGTTCAACAGATTTTATATGTAGATGTGTTTTAAGAAAGTTTTGAAAGGAAGTTTTGACAGGAAAAAAAGGAAAAAAATGTGCTCGGTGTTTCAGTAATTCAATTGTTTATCCAATTTACTGCTATGTACTGAAATATTACCCAAAATTCTAGGAAATGAAGTGGATCATGAGTTCAAGGATGGAGCACTAATTGAATTCTTCACTGAAATGACTCATCTAAGCAACACAGTGACCTGGACTGCCCTCCTGAATGTGAAACTCTTTACAAATGTATCCTGGCACAAGTGCCACACTAAAAGCTTGACCCTTCTCTAAGAAGGGTCTCTTAAAGAAATGTTATCTGTTAGTGGAGGATTTGCTTGAAGGGGGGCATTATTTCCAAGAAAAAAGCAGTTTTCCTCGTAACAAAGCAAGACGAATTGGTCTTGTTCTTACCCATTTTATCTAAACCACAATTGGTCACACTGGGTACAACTCTTACTGAGTAAGCTACAGGGCTTAACTGAGACATGTACCTTACATTAACTTTCTATAAAGGTAGGATTTTTTCTTACTTTAATGCTCTACATAGAAAAAGAACTACAATCAAATGAACTAACAACAGTTCTAGAAATGTTGAAAATAGGAGTGTTCATTTATACTAACTGCAAGTTAAATATCAGATGTAATTTCACTCATTATTTTGAAAATCCTTTTCCTTTCTTGTGCCTAGTCTTATTTTTTTAAAGAGGATATTGACTGGGTTTTGCTTAATTAAAAACCACCATTTATATTAATGTTGGATTTTTAATGCTTTAGCCTTCCCCATTCACTAAGGAATTCTTACAAGCCTCGTCCTTTATTTTAGTGATACATACTTGAACCATAAACACCTACTTGGCATGAAATTTGAGCAGATAAGGCAAAGAAATGAAGGAAAAAAAAAAGAGTTATTGATTTCTCCTACTTAGAAGTGACTAGAAGATAGGGCGTTCGAATGTTTTTACTGTCTTACAAATAAGCAGAGATTTGCAGCTGACTTCCACTACACATACAACCTGGGGTTTACACATATTTGAAAAGTATCACTCTAGCAGAAAATACACAGGTCATAGAAGAACGGTGAGAGAGAGCAGAATAACTTCCTGAAGGTCTTCTGTTAAAATTTTGCCTTTTAGTTAAAAGGGTATTTGAAATAATTTTTGTCTCTCTTGAAGTTATTTTCTGCCAGGTAGTAAGTCGTTGGTGCAAATAAATGGAATCTATTTCTTAAGAATATGAAGAAGCAAAGATTGAGTTTGTATAGTTTCTCTTGAAAATATCTTAATATCCAGAAAATGGGAGTTTTCCTTAATGTTTTTGTACACCTGCATTGACTGACTTCATTATTCTGTCAAAAATAATAGAGTGCATAAACATGTCAAGTCATGATATCCTTACCTTCAGAAAGCTGCAGAAAAAAGTACAATCTTCATTAAAGAAATAAGCAAACAATTTTCCATTACATCAGTATCATAAGTGATTACTGTCTCTGATTTTCAAAAAAAAATTCTTGTGGCTAGAAAAATCTTAAGACAGTGGACAAATTACAGACTAGATGTATTTTATAATGTACTTACATATCACTGGCAATGGAAGAGTTCCTGGACATGGACTTGGGAGACAGGTCATAATCACTGTCTGACCGGTAAAGGAAAGACTCCCTGCGTTGACTGTGGACAAAATTTGCCTGAAGAATTAGCCCTGATCCAGGGCTTGTCATAGGATCCAAGGGACTTCTTCCCGACGACGTACCATTGTCTACATCGAAACTACAAAGAGAAGAGAAGAATATTTATTCCACTGACCTAAGAATTCTGAAATTAATAAACACTCTTCTGACAAAATTAGCATAGCTAATTGCTTCTTTATAGCAGTAAAATAAAGATTAAAGGGGAAATAAAGACCTGGTCATGTCCACTGCTGAGCAAAAACACAAAGCAAACAAGAGAGATCCTTTAAAATTACTGATAAACAAAACAAAGAAGTCCAAAGGAAAAGAAATTTGGTACAGGAAAAACCCCACTATCAGGATAGAAGAAGCTTTATGCTCCTCTGCATATAGAAGGTATCCATGAGCTCTATATCAGAGGAAAAATGATGTTTCATTGTTCTTTTCTTCAGGCCCTGTTTCTCCTGAGCTGGACCCTCATTATCGTGTCTACCATTGTTAAGGTAGTTGAAGGCTCTTTTGTTATCAAGTAGCCAACTGTAATATTTTATTACTACAAAAATATTTCAAGAACGTGTTTTTTCCTATCCTGATAAACAAAGTGCTGGGGTAGCTTTAAGGCATATGTGTGTGCTTTGGCACATCTCACTGCATTAGATTTTCTATTTTACAACCAGATTGAAGCAATTAGTTCTTTGTTCACTTACAAGCAGCACAACTTCTGTAGCTACTCATGTTTTTGAATGACACAGTTTAGATCCACCACTTCCAGTTGTTGTATTTGGTATGAAGATTGGCTTATCTTTCCTAGGGAACATGATTGTCACAAGAAGCTGAAGGGTGAGGGGAGAGAAAGAGAGTAGATGCTGTTTCACGTAGACTTGGATATTTCCACAAAGGGTTTTCAAAATCAGTGGAAAGACCTTGAACAGGAGTCTGCAAACAATTAGACACTGGCACAGAGTGGGTGGTGCTGAGAGGATGTGCTTATGGCAACCTGTCATGCTTGGCAGCTCAACAACTGCATTTGGTACAATATGGAGTCTTCTTGGAGCATGTGGGTTTATTTTTAGACTTAATGTGTTGTGGTATATAATCTCAGAGGTTACAAATGTGTGGATTAGCAAGACTAGGTCTCCAGGCTCATTTGCCATACTATTGGGAACTTAAATAGTACTGTTAAAGCATTTAAGAATGAGGGATGAACAGAGGATCTTTCACATGATTTTTTAAACATGGATAAGTGTTAGCACCATAATATGTATTTGTATTGAACCCCTAAAAAGTACTCAATTTGAAACTCATTTGAAGAACACCCACTCGTATTCAGTTATATCTCATGACAGCAGAAGAGAAAAGATGCAGTACAGGTCAGTTGTCAATTAGACTTCAGCCTAGTGCAGGTGTCATAGAAGGTACATGCTGCTCTCTGTACTAGCTTGTTTTATTTGCCATTTACTTGAGGTTTCAATGAAGTTGCCACTTCAGTGCTTTACTGAAATGACAACATTCCTGTGGCCTGCTTCAGCTTTGTTAAATGAACTGATCAAAGAAACATATATTACCTGTTTTGAC
This sequence comes from Myiozetetes cayanensis, assembly GCF_022539395.1. Lineage (NCBI taxonomy): Eukaryota > Metazoa > Chordata > Aves > Passeriformes > Tyrannidae > Myiozetetes > Myiozetetes cayanensis. The sequence goes on from NW_026087631.1 coordinate 46,513,740, forward strand.
AGAGATGCACATTGCCTGGCAATGTTTCCATTTTTTTAAAAAAAATACAGAAAATAGTATTAAAAAATGTCAAGAAATTGTAGTAATTTAATTCTTTTTTCACTACAGTTTTCAGAACAATTCCCTGTCTGTAAATCAGAACACATACACTTCTTCCAAAATTTGATTTCATTTGCTTATGTAACTTTTTCTGTGTGCTTAAATGTGCTATACTTTATCAGTCTCAAACTAAGATTAAACCATGAGACATCAGAGTTCTGTCGCCATTCTGCTAGATGATCTTGAACTGTGCAAAGCTCCTCTTTGCCTTTCATCTTCCCTATTGGTTGCATCTTTGTGATCACTGTGAGATCTGCTCACAAAAAAGTATTTAAAAATGTTTTGGAAAGGTCAAGATAGAATGACTACTACTGTAAAATGTCATTTGCAGCTTGTATTGTCATAAATTCATAACCATATTACCATTGTTACTAGCATGACTACTATTACTCTCAATCAATATCTTTTGAGTTTGAATTTCTAAGATCAGTGTTTACAGAGCCATTGTACTGTCTACTCTTTTATATGGATCTGAATCATGGGTCATTTACTGCCACGACTTGCATCTTTTAGAACGCTTCCATCAGTGCTGCCTCCGTACAATCCTAAACATCCACTGGACTGACTGTGTGACCAACACGTCTGTCCTTGAACAGGCAGCAGTCACGAGCATTGAGGCCATGCTGCTGAGAACACAGCTGCGCTGGGCAGGGCACGTCTCCAGGATGCAGGACTGCCGCCTCCCTAAGATCGTGCTCTATGGGGAACTTGCCACTGGCTACCGCAAGAGAGGAGCCCTGAAGAGGAGATACAAGGACTGCCTGAAACAATCCCTCAGCCTTGGCCATATTGATCATCACCATTGGTCTACCCTGGCCTCCAATCGGGATGCCTGGAGACACACCATCTATAACGCTGCTGCTGCTTTTGAGAACACACGCAGGATCACTCTCGAGGAGAAAAGACAACACAGAAAGAACCGTGTCTTGTCGATATCACCTGGGGAGTCTTTCTGCTGTGCCTTCTGCAACCGGACTTGTCTATCTCGCATTGGCCTTTTTAGCCATCAGTGCGCCTGTAGCAAGCGTGGGTAGAGCCCTTCTCAAATCTTCGTTCGCAAAGCCTAGCCATGATGATGAATGAAGGGTTTGGCTCATTATATACAAATTTCCTAACATTTCTATCTCATTGCCTTACTAAATTTTTTTTCCCTTTAAGCTGCTGCAACAACACACAGATTCCTAAACAATACAGTTTTCTATTTTTGTTGTTCTATTGAGGGCAGGAGGGCAGCTTCATTCCTGCAATTTTAGGTAAAACAGAAGATGACTATTTACTCCTGTGCTCAATAAGACTAATTTCTGCAATGGCAACATAATTTCAATATATTTTTCAAATAATTTCAAATATATACATAAGCTTGTCTGAGAGCTCTAAAGCAAAAGTTTAAAGCTGGATAGAAATAAATGAAGGTAAATGGAAGTCTGTCTCACAGCAGGAAAACTTTGAATAAGGAGTAACTACTAAACTGACTTTTCTAACAGTGGACTTAAATATTCAACTGATTCAGAAGTATTTAAATGGATTAGAGGAATATATGGTTCTCTTTTCATATTTGTTTTATTTTCTTCACCCACTTTTTATGGATATGATGCCAGTATTATACTACCAGTCATTTCTTCAGTCAGAAACTAAGACACACTTTTACAAATTATTTCACTGACAGATTATAAAATAGTGAATTTTTAAAATTTATTAACTAGAACTGCAGTTTCACCAGTTGGGAGAGGCCCTGTGGTTTGCACCACCAGACAACCACAAAGACATTGCTGTTGTGATAGAAATTTTGTTCTGTTACACTGTGTGGTGTCCACTAGATGGCTGTCAAAAGTAACAAACAGGATCCAAAATGTATCAGCTGGATTTGCTTCATGTTTTTTGTTTCTTTGCTTCGAAGAAAATGTCTTTTACGAAAATAAGTATGAAGAAAAAAGTTCAGTATTACAGTCAAAAGGGAATGTGAATGTAACACTGTTTTTTCAGAAACACGTTTATATTAAAAAGTTTCTACAATGCTAAAGCAGTTAAGTGTATTGTTTGGGTCTTTGAAAACACTTTCAGATACAAAAGCTTGTAGAATTATAAATCAAAACAAGTATTACTACACTGAAAATCAAATAAATTGGTTTTTGTCTGAATCACGTCTTATTTGTAAGAAACTGTTGCTGATTACACTGCAACAAAAGAACAGAGAATCAGAATGGGGAATTAAAAGACTTTCATAGCATTTCTTTGCTATTTCTTGTGGCATACACTGAAAAAATTAAAAGTTTAAGACACAAAATAGGATAGATTCTTTAATTTGCCTGGGCAGTGATTCCAAAGAGTCAGTTGTGGTGGCTTCATACTTATCTTTCCACTCCCGTTAAGTTTTAAGGCACAGTAAGAATATGCTGTGAATCAGAAAGAAAAGAGAAACTGAACAACGTCTTCATGGAAGTTCTAAGTAAAAACAACTGTTTTGTTTTCATTCCACAAGCAGAAAATGGCCATTTGAAGACAGAATTTTCCACCATTGCTCTTCAGCCAGCGTCAGGCACTTTGCAAAACATATGCAAACTGAAGCTGACTTTAGTGACAGGAGCGTTTGGCACAGCACACATCACAGAATTTTATATGTTCAAAGACCTTTGCTGCAACTCTGAAGATGCTGAAGCTATGAAAAGCCAGTGATAATTCAACAACCTTTGTGTCCGCACTTTGACAAAATGTTTTAGGGCATAAGTGGATACTATGTATCTTTAGAGCCTGCCTTATTCAGCGTTCAATGATGACAAACATGACATGAGATTAAATTCAGACATTTTTTCCATGTTTGCACATCTTGCCCACCATCTGTCATGCAAGCTCTGTACTGAAATGGGGACAAAGGTGGTTAGCTGCCTTGAGTGACTTCATAGCTGACCTACCCAGTGCCCCCAGGACGAGAAGTTATAACATCATAAGCAAATTTTAGGAAGATATTAGTGATTTGCTTCAGACAATAGTAGGACTCTGTGGCAAGGACAGGAGATGTTCTGGATCCTAGATCTCCAGCACCGCTTCATTGTTAATGACAAGCACTGCTTCTTTGCACATTAAAAGAAATTCTCAGTGGATTTCCTTTTGAGTGCTTAAAAAGCGCTTTCCTACTCTCTGCAAGGTTGCTAAAAGAAAAAAATGGGGAGACCTGTGTACAAAATATAGCTTTTTGTTACATAAGGAATAATGGCATAATAACGACTATACACAAGACTTTGTAAGTAAGGCTGCACAGCAAATTTTCATGTTGGTCTTCCTTATTACTGAGACTTTAGCACTAATCCTGAGACATTTTGGTGTTTTTTTTTCTTTTGATTTGTGTGGGGTTTATTTTTAGAGAAGTAGGCAACAGTAAAAGAGAGAAGGAAATAAATTTCACCCTAAAATTAAGAATTTACTAGACTTTTTAAGAATACAAATTGCACTCCTGATATTCCCCTTTAAGTATCTCACCACCTTCATCTTATCTTGAAAGCTGAAAGGAGGGAGAGTCAAATTAACTGATCCTCTGAAGACATCTTATCTTTTAAGGTCATCTTTAAATATTAGAGGAATAAGCAAGTTCTAGAGGAGCAAATTTTTTCCCCCATCAAAGGAGTCCATTGTCCTAGAGCCAAGCAACCTCTCCAGCCACGTGTATGTGACCTACACACATCTCAATGGCCTTACTTCCAAGAAGTCCCATTCTGTTTTTCACCTGGTAACATAATCCCCATGTCACATTGAATGGTTGTATTTGGCATAGCACCTGTAATTCGCAGGAATCATCACAGTAGACCTGCTACGAAGCAACTGCCTTTAGGTAGGATCTCATTGAGAGTTAAAACAAGGTAATAAAACTATCTGGTTCTGAGGAAAAGGTAGGTTATTGATCGCTTATGCCCCAGGACAGGAACCTACCACTAGGGTAGGCCATCTGTAGCAACTGGAGAAAGGGAAGGATTGGAAGATGCCTTTCAAAGTAGATTCTGAATTTATTACTTGGATTGCTTGGAATTAAAAAAAGCAGCTGGTCGCACGCATTGTGGATGTGGAGGATTGTAGAGAAAGGCCACAACGTGCCTTTCTCTAAGATCTGGTAGATCTTTAAGACTTCACTTGAGCCTTTTTATTGCTTATTAATAAACTAAGCATTAAATTGAGCCAACAGCTGACTTGGGTGTCCCCTTTTTTTCCCAGGTCTAGTTATTCATAGATGAAAGATGAAAATATAAAATTTTCTTTCTCAGAAAGAAACAAATTGTCACTTATCAATCCTGTCATAGGTTCCCAGTAGATTTTAGAAATGTTGAGTAGGTTAACCTGCAACAGCAGAAAAAAAAAAAAAAGTAAAAATAAATCAGTGGATTTATATAATTGAATAGCAGGCCTAAAATTTATTTTTTGGATTAGTTCTATGCTTGGGACCTTTCAAAATGTTTTCTTTCTGACAGTGTCTACCCAGTGATACAGAAGACATCATATCTCCTTCCCGTCTGTCTTTTCCCTCATGACTAGTAAAACCTAAAAACCTCAGTAAAATAAGGGGAGAAAAAGAGAAATATTTATACTTATATTTTATAAGGAACATAATATAACTCTCTCTATTTGAAGAAAAAATTGTTTAAATGTAAGCTGATGTTTTTTTCTTTGTAGCATAGTTAACAAAAATTTTGCCTTCCATTACTTAAAAATATTTCCAGCCATTTGAAACCAAATAATATTAAAAGGAATATATGATCTAAATCTGAATTTTCATGCACCAGTGTAGAATTCAAGCCTGCTTTCCGCTTGTGGCTTTGAGTTTCCAGTCCAGTGATTCAAAAAGCAAGCACTATGATTAACTCCATATTTAGAAGTGGTGTGGATAGATTTTACACATCAAAATTCCAAGGAGAGAATAAAATATGACATTCCATGTTTGTTTTTTTTTTTTTTTAGCAGCAGAACTCAGCTTTTGCTCTTGCACAATTATTTTTGGAAACATCTGAGTGTAGAAGGCTGAATATTAATTAAGTATAATATTACAAGGCTCAGTATTAAAAGACCAGATAACAAACAAATGGAAGATGTGTAGTACAAAAAAATACAATGAAGCAGACAGGTTTGTAAAAATTAGTCTATTCAAACATGTTAACAAATGAGCTTCACCTATCTATTTCTGTCTCGTGATTTTCTAGTAAGCATCTCAGGAAACACAGCCAATCTCTCAAAACAAACTGATTCATGTTCTGTTATAAAGTTTCCAAGCAAGGAGTCTCCTGTGATAACTACTGCATTTCTTCGATACTTTTCCTTTGAACAGTCTCCTTTAACTCAAGTGAAGATGTACTTTCCATTATGTCACCTCATTATTCTTAATTATGCCTCAGCAGTGTATCCATTCAGCATGAAAGCCTTTTTTAGGCACCTATTAAATCAAATTGCCTGTTGCGCTCAGCCATACTGGGATTCTCTTTGTGATTCCTTTTATTTTTGTCTCAGAGATGGTATCATCCCTCACCTGGCAATTTTTATTCTCTAAACCTGGCTATTGTAAGTGAACATCTCCCTACTAATGTGATGTTCAGAAAGAATGCCAGATTCCAGATCCTATCCCATGGACTTGATGTTTTGATGTTTCTTTTAAGCTGAAATAGTTGTCTTATTGAAGTGTAATAAAAATTCAAACAAAAAAAAGAACACGAGAGAAATTAAATGCAAAATAATTTCCAAGAAATGGGTAATTTGTTCATGCTTATACTAGATTTAAGTCACTTTGTAGGGTTTTTCTGATCTAATAATCCTAGTTAAACTAGTATCTGTATTATTAGACAACAAAAAGCCATTGAGACATTAATTGTTTTCTCCAATGCTTCTGGTAAAATCTGTGGCAGTCTGAGGTCTGAATGAGGAAATCTGCAGAAAATATTGAAGAACCAGAACTATTTTGAGTAATCTGAGGTAAAGAATGCTGAAAAACAGAATGAATTGATCCAGACATGAGAAAGAGTAGTGAGCAAACCCAGGGGTGCACCCCACCAACCCACTAACCCCTGCCACCTGCCATCTCCCACTGTTGAGGGCACTAGTCAACTGCATTTCTGGGAGTTCAGTCTCATCTGGACCGATGATTCTGCACTTTATTATTATCATTACTTGATTACACTCTGCTACCCTTCACTAAAATCATGCCATAATTCTATGATTCTATGATTCTGTGATCTCCAGGGATGGGGCATTCACACTTTCTCTGGGCAACCTGTTCCAGTGCCTCACAGTAAACAATTTTTTCCCAGTATCTAATCTAAACCTACTATCTCTCAACTTGAACACATTCCCCCTTGTCCTGTCACTACATACTCTTGTAAATAGTCTGCCCCATCTTTCCTCTAAGTTTCTTTCAGGTACTAGGAGATCACAATTAGGTCACCCTGAAGCCTTCTCTTTTCTAGGCTGAACAATCACAATTCCCTCTGCCTTTCCTCATAGGAGAGGTGCTCTGTCCCTCTAATCATATGGGTGGCCCTCCTTTGGACTCGCTCCAACAGGTCAATGTCCTTCTTGAAGACCCCAGAGCTGGATGCAGCACTCCAGGTGGGATCTCACCAGAGTGGAGTAGAGGGGCAGAATCACTTCCCTTGCTCTGCTTCCCATGCTGCTTGTGATGCAGCTCAGGACACAACTGGCTTTCTGGGCTGCCAGTGCCCATTGCTGGGTCATGTCCAGCCTCGCATCCACCAGAACCCCCAAGTCCTTCTTAGCAGGGCTGCTCTCCATCAGTTCATCCCCCAGCCTGTATTGATAGCAGGGGTTGCCTCAATCCAGGTGCAACACCTTGCACTTAGTCTTGTTGAACCACATGAGATTCCCATAGGCCCACTTCTCCAACTTTTCCAGGTCCCTCTGGATGTCATAAATACTGAACCACCTTCAAACTCTTTTTAAAAAAAATCACTTTACCTAATTTCTTCAAGAAATTTCAGAACAATACTGTTTTTCTCTCTTGGGTGAGTTCTGATCCAACTATACTTACTTCTTTTTCTGTAGCACTACTTCTTGAGCAGTATTTGGATGCTGGGATGCAAAACCAACTCACACTGAGTGTGAACTTACAGCATTAATCTACTGTAATTCACAGTGATATTAATTTTATCTTATTTTAAAGGTATTGATATCAAATTTCAAAGCATACAAAAATGTTTATTTGTCAATTTATAAAAAAATGCATGCCACCTGTCAAGCATAATAATATGCAGCCTTCATAAGATATTAGCAGAGCACCTTTCCTTCAGGAAAACCTAATGTCTAGTAATGAATGTACGAACATGGTTGAGAAGCAAATGTGCCAGAGAAGGAAAATCCAATACACTGAAAGAGTTCAGCCTCCTCTTCCTGTGAATTCAGTCAGATGCCATTATCAAAAGTGATCAAAATGCTTTAATAATCTTTATGAATTATTGGTATGACAAAGCAAACGTAGGAAAAGAGATAGTTCCTCAGACCTGTAATATTTAAATCAATACCCTACAATACTGATGAAAGCACAAAGAATCCAGAAAAAAAAGGTATAAATATTCTCCATTGTTAAGACTAATACGCATTAGGAAGCTTCCTGGCAAACATACCTTTCTGAAGCATCATCATATATAGCCCCAATGGCAATAAAAACTTGGTACGGTCACAGAAGATAAGATTACACTTACACTGTGCTTAGTGGTAAAGATCTTTGGCAAAGAATGCCCAAGACAGTAGGTGGAAGGACTAAGCATTTGTGCTTGCCCCATGTTAACCTCCAGTTCCAGAGAATACAGTATAGAATAACAGAATGGTTTGGGTTGGAAGGGACCAAAGAGATCATCTCGTTCAAACACCCCTGCTGTGGCCATAGACACCTTTCACCAGACCAGGATGCACAAAGCCCCATTCAGCCTGGTCTTAAACAATTCCAGGGATGGGTCATCCACAACTTCTCTAGGCAACCTGTTCCAGTGCCTCACCACCCTCACAGTAAAGAATTTCTGTCTAACATCTAATCTAAACCTACACTCCTTCAGCTTAAAGCCATTCTTGTCCTGTCACTACATGTCCTCTGTAAAATGTCTCTCTCCAGCCTTCTTGCAGGTGCTTTTCAGGTACAGGAAGGTGCTATGAGGTCTCTTAAGCCTTCTAAAGCCCTCTTAAGGGCTATCTCTTTTCCAGGTTGAACAAGCTCAGTTCTCTCAGCCTGTCCTTACAGTAGAGGTGCTCCAGCCCCCTGATCATCTTCATGGTCCTCCTCTGGTCTCATTCTAACAGGCCCATGTTCTTAGGAGGAGGTCCAGTGAGCCAGAAAGTGTGATCATCACGACAAGATGACCTTGCAACCCTCAGCATCACTCAGCTCATAATTATTAAGTCTTTTGCACAGCTGGCCTTAGGCAAATCTGTCTTCAAAAAATGTGTCTTGCAGAAAATTAATAAGAGTTGTGGACAGAAAAAGCCCAATAGAAGAAACTCAAAGCCAAAACTATAAGAACTCTGCACATAGAACATGGTTTTTTTTACCAGTACAGTGTTCACACATAGATATCAAAAAGAAAGCAAGGTCAGCTTCAGAGAAGAGTAGACAGGAGGCAGCTGGATAAGAAATCGCAGTTGTCTCTTTAGGTGTTCTAGATTGCTTATGACAATGAAAGTTCTATGTAAAGGAGATATAATTATATTTGACAAGAAAAAATTGCTCTAACTGCAATAAGCAATTACTGGCAATAAATCACATACAAATCCTACTTCCACAAGAATTTGTGTTGAGATATGTTAACAGTAATTATCACTGAAAGCAAAATATATATTTTGTAAAGGTGAAAGTTCAAAGTATTAAGATCTTCAGAGTTATAAATTTTTTCTATTTTGTTTTTTTTTCAAATTTGTTTCATCCTTTCCATTTCAGTTCAATTCTTTAAATTCTATGTGTTTGATTTTTGGGGCTTTTTTTATATTTGTATTTTTTATATTGAATTATTTTTTGTGTTATATTGCATTTTTTTTGTTGAGTTTCTGAAACGTGCTTGATTTTTGTTGATTCCACTTCCCTAGACTTCTACTAAATGTATCAAGGTGCACATAGTGATTTGGGTTCTGGAAGCCCTTTGCCACATCCAAGCAACAACCTTTGAAAGGAAACAAGGTCAGGAGCTAGCCTTGGACGAGTGCTGAGACTGGAACACCTTGAGCCTATACACTCATACTTACGTTAGACCTTGAGCACATTCACTGAGTACCTGGTATGTCAAGAAAGATAATTCATGTCACTAGTCCAAAGAAAATTATAATCTACAATAATGGATCACTTGGGTCTTATTTTTCCTGATTTTCAGGACATGATTTCAATGCTATATTGTTACAGTGTCTGATAACATTACTTAAGAGAACTGCCTGATGTTCCTTATTATAAGACTCAGTTTTCTTTTTACCATTACTAAATTCTGTTCAGTGGTGCTGCAATTTTCATTCCAAGATTTTTTAGAGGGAAAGTGGGTCAACTGTTGACAGAACGTGGCAGAGAAAATAATATTTTTTAATATTTAAAATGACATTCTGGAAGCTGTTTACTGAGATATTCTAGTGACTCATATTTTGCAGTACAAGGTGGAATTTAGCCGATTGCCTGCAAAATGCTTTTTTTTTTTCTTTTTCGGATTCTGTGAACAACATAATAAATTTCAGTAATTTATAAGCTTAGGTCAACCAAAAGTCAGTCACCCTGGGTATCTACATTATTGAAAAAATATGAAGTGATACTGTATTATTTTTTAAAAACCTCCTATCTTGCTCAGAGTCTAAGAGGACTCCGAGGAGGAAGCCCTTGTTGGTGGGATATTTGTCTCATCATAGCAGAAAGGTATTGAATCAAAGGACTACAGAGAAGTATGAGTGCCTTTACCATCAGGAACTGAAAATAATATTTGCCCAAGATGCGGAGCACCTGATAATGAATGAGTCACTTACAACAACTTTATTATATGTCACTAATTGTTTTTCATACTTGGGGTACCCACTCGGAAAGGCTATTGCTTAATCCATGTGGGCATCAGCACTTACAAACACTGATTAAATCATAACATCTGAGCAGCTGCTGGATGTCAAAGTCCATTCTCTCTCTCATAGTAGACAAAAGTGAATGCCAATGGAAAACGGTAAGAAGAAAATAGAAGTGCTACCTCCCCATTGTATCCCAGCCCCTCAATTTCTCACCCCTTTATCAAAACTATGCTCTGAATACAGGTCATTCCATGACAAGGAGATCAAAAAGACAAAGTCCTAGACATCTCATTTTGAACATTCAAGTTAGGGAGTACTTTCAGTTTAATCTCTGTGTTTTAATTCTCCTATATATTAAGCAAGGATGATAATCATTCCTTCTATCACAAGGATGATAAGAAAATGAATCATCTGAGAAGCAGCAAGTTGTCATAGTGATGAGCACCATAGAAAAGCATTATAACTACTTCTCCCGTAGAAGTGAACAGCAGATTGTCAATAAACCATGTGACCATATAACGAGAAGCAAGAAAATAATAGAATATTAAATATCTCATGAATAGGATTGTATTTATTTTGTTCATTCAGTGATGTAAGAACAATATAGAACTATATATGTAAAGCATAAAATTATTTACGCCCAGGACCAAGGTTCCTAAGTCAACTGTAATGTTGACTTTTGTGCTTAACTTTTGTCATAGATTTAGTTGTTCTGAAAAAAAAAAAAAAAAAAAAAAAAAACAAACAAGGGAGATTTTTTTTTTCTTTTCCCTGCATCACTGTGAAAGAAAGATGTTGAATGAGGAAGGGGGAAAGTGTTTGCCATGGGTGATTGACACACACAAAGGAACTAGCTAGCAGACCCACATTCCAGACTGATAGTCCTCAGAAGACTGGGGGTGGAGGAGCTGATGAGTTTTCTTTCCACTCCTCGGGAAACAGCACTTCACTCTTGCCCTGGTTCAGGGAGGGTTCGTATGGAGGGGTCCAAGGTTCATCTTGCTTTCAGCCTGATCATCTGGCTGCTTCTGCTCCCGGTTTGCCTCCGCTCTCCTCTACCCTGTCCTGCCCTCAACTCATACCTGCTTGGATTTCATCATAGAGGCTTGATCCACCTACAGAGGACCCTCCGGTGAAGGAGGTCATCCTTTCCCTCCTCTGCTACTGTGCTGGCAGTGGTTTGTGCCCATTAACGAAGGGGACAGAATCCTGGCCACGGCCAGCCACAGACAGTGTGAGTTCGTGGGAAAAAAACCCTTTTCCACCTTTTCTCCCTTTTTCCCTTCTTGGTGGGGGGACTTCTCCATTTTGGGCTTCTCCTGCGCACCCGGGCCGCCAGGCAGCAACAGCCAGGGCCCAACAGCTCCCCCTGCTGGCCAAAACAGAGCAACTACAGGCTCTGCTCCTCCAGTGATCCAACAGCATCCCCTGACGATCATGGTTGGAATTGCACCAAAAGGCAGAAATTACTGAACTGTTTCCTTTCTGAAGGGGACTTTTGGGCACAAGATTATTGTTTTCTTGGTTTTGTGTTGGTTTGTAGTTCTGCCAATACACATATATCCTTTAATAGCCATAGGCTATTATCTTTTAGATACATAATAGGCTTATTATATTTTATTATCCTTTATTATTTTTATTATCTATTATTATTTAATAGGCTGTTATCTTTTCTTTCTCCACACTTCCTCAATTGGAGCCTCTTAATTTCAGATTTACAATTTCTTAAAGGGAGGAGCTTGGTGTTCCTCATAACTCATCCTCCTTAGCAAAATACTTCAGTCTCATTGAACTAAGACAACTTTTCAAGCATAATAACGTGGATATCAGTTTATTGTGTACACATTTGTGCATATGTTAGAGAGATGACCTAATCTCTAAACTCTTGCATTTGCTGTTGTTTACCTCGTTTTCTTTTTCAGCCTACTGCAGCACCAACAACTTCAAATGCAGTGTTGAAGAGTTGCTTTCTAATGGTTAGTATACAGATGAAGAAGTGCACACTGCAGTTTGGTTATAATGCATGTTTGATTAACATCATCTTCTGCAGACTTTTGGAAGACAATTGGCACAATTCATTCACAGCTTCATGATGATTAACTACTATTGTAATATAACCATGTTCTTACTACCAATTCTTGAGCTCCTATATTCTGTTTCTGCTAGTCACTGTCAGATCCCTATGTGCACATGACCGTTGGACTGTGAAAGCATATGCAACAAAGCAAAACCTAGAAAGCTCTAAATTACAGTGTTTTAACTATTTACAAAATAAAGAAAGTATTCATCATCATGGCTAGGCTTCACGAATGAAGATTTGAGAAAGAAAGTATTGTGATGTAAAATTACCACACCTATTACACAACTCTCATTTGGTAAATTACCTAAATGACCAGAAGTCCACAAATTCTCAAGGACTATTCACAAATTAACTAGAAACAAGAAAAACATACAAAACACTAGCTGCTACAGTCTCTAAATGCCACACACAGAGCTAAGCTAAGCATAACTCAGCAAAGAAATTAGTCTTTCTCTGTGAAGGAATGCAGTAACAGAAATACCAGTTTACACTCTGTTTGTAACAAGGCATTTTTTTCCAGTGTTAAACAAACTTAGAAGCAGATTTGACATAGGGAGTTGAAACAGGAGCTAAAAAAATACACTTTTTAATATAAATGTAAGTGATCTGGCAAGCCAAAGCTGTTAAAAATCACTGTGTATTGCAAAACAAAATTAAACATTCTTCACACAGAGCAAAGCATTCTACTAAAATTTACAAGTCAGCCTTGCCACATGCAGAAATATATATCTACAGATCTATCAAGGTCAGCTCAATCTTTTCTCATCAATTACAGAGTTATCTGCAAGTTAACGCAAATTCCATAGAATGAACTTTGTGCTCCAGTTTGCACTAAGAATTTGGGAGTGGAGATGACTGATTACTTACTGCACTGCTCGTCCATCAAGCAGCCCCCCTGCTGTAACCACTCTTCTGCTGCCATCACGCAAAATGTGCTGCCTTTCCTCATCCTTTCCACAAGACCTCTTTCTAACACCAAAGTAATACATGTTTAAACTAATAAAAGCATTGCCAAGTCTGGCCAAATCATAAAATCTGAACAAAATTATTAAAATGCCATTTGCTTGCAAATAAAAAAAAAAGATCAAATGCATAAGGCCACCTTTTGTATAAAGTATTTTCCTGTTATCAGGAAATCTGTATATGATTTGTTTGACTTGGTGCAAAAAAAAAAAATTGTTGAGCAACTTGATTCCAAAAGTCTATTTTCTTGATCCCTATGTCATCAGTAAAATTGGGACACAACATGCTATAATTGCTGGCACCAAGGAGGTGATTATATCACACTGGAAACATTACAAAATGTGCAACCCAAGATACCAAGAAGGAGAAAGCCTAGCATCTCGCGTCACTCCCTACAGCTAAAAAAAATCTCACTGTAACATTGTTGCTTTTGGAACAAGCTTTGTCTTCAAATATTTTCCATGATGTCTGGGTATTTCATCCCTTGAAGTGTTCCCAGGAGAATCAACAATTTTGCCAGATAAAACCTACGTTTTTAAGCAGTCCTTTTCAGCAAAACTCAGCCCATACATGCAAGGCACTGCCAAGCTGACCACACACACGGCTGTGTGGTGATGTGTCTCCCCAACTGGTACCACTTTAGATGCACCATTCACCATGCCTAACCTATAATTCTGGTGTAGAATTAATTCACAGTCAAAGTCTTTGGCTGTCAAGGAGAAACCTTAAGCAGACATGGCCTCCCCCATGCAGCTGAGGGAGGGTCAGATTATCAGGAAATCCTTTGTTTCATTCATTTCTTTTGTGGAAATGAAGTAGGATAAGACCATAGGAAAACCTGTTCTTCCACTGGATGAATCATCCCGAGTAGATCATTTTATCCCCTTCTGTGCTTCCCCTTCCCTACCTGCAAAATGGGAACTTTGTAAAGTGCCAAGAGCTCTGGTTCTTAAAAATAAACAAAAAACCCCAAGAACCAACCAGCCAAAAAAAAAAAAAAAAAAAAAAAAAAAGCCAAACCTGGTACAACCTGAAACTAACATTACTGGGACTAATAACAGGAGCAGTAGAACTATCAGAAACACTGTTTTTTTAAAAAAGTATCAAAAACAGATTTGGGTGAGAGAAGGGAAATTTAGAAAATTCACTCTTTTTCCTCATTTTACTGAATTCCATGTAAAGGAATCAGAAGAAGGACCTGCTTACTTACTAATTTTAGTACATGTACTTTTCAAGATCTTTTCCATAAAAACAAAGTGGAAGAAGACATTGGATTAGGTATTTCTATAACATTTGAAAGCAAAAGAAGGGAATAATGGAGGGGGGAAAAACACACACACAAGGATAAACAGACAATAAAACAAATGACAAGGAAAAAAGTCACAAAAAATATTTTATGAAAAAAAGTTTAGAAAATAGGAAAGAAAATCTTTTTTACTTCAGGTAAGAAGCTGATTAGATTAGCTTTTTTTAAAATATGGCTTTATTTTTTTGTCCACACCATGCTGTACTTCTATAAGAGACAGAAAATGATGAATTATCTTTTCAGATAGAATTAGTTTTTTTTCCAGAACAACAGCAACAACAACAACAAAACACACACACACACACACACACACAAGTAGTTAATGCACCAAATGAAACATTACTGAGGTGTAAAAGAGAAAAACCTGGCAGAGGGCCAAACACCCTACTATACAGCCCTGCCAGGACAGCACACGGGCAAGCATCTCCTCCTGGGAATCTGGTAGTTTTGCCTAAAAGAAACCTTGAGAGTACGTATTTTCACACCCCCCCTCCAGCCACAGCTCTTTGCCAACATGCCTATTCATGAGAAAACAGGCTATTAAAAACATAACCAATTAAGAAGGCTTGTGTACTGGTTTTCTCTCTGGTTTTTTTTCAGTGATTGTTAAAATTTAAAGCAATGAAAACAGGAACTAATTTATATCTGACTTCTTTAGTGCATGATTAAAGTAGCACTGAGTGAAATACCAATACAGGTCTGCTAATAAAATTAGGTGTCAACATACAAGTGCAATTTAGTAAGCATAAGTTTTCAGAATATTCATGGGTTTGTACAATTTCAGAGATTTCTACAAGCATGCTTGAGACATGAAATGTTTGATTAAAACAAAATAAACTCCTCAGGAAGTACTTAAAGTAGAGAAGAAAGGCAGCAAATCTCTATTTATGCTTCAAATATTAAAGTTCATACAATTCCCTGATACCTGAGAAAGTGAAATAACCAGTAGTGGGAATATCTTGATCATTTAAATCTTCATGAACAATTATGTTATGCAGTAATATTTGTGATTGTCTTTATAGTCTCTCCTTTATGGAAAGCTGGATTTAACTTTTTTCCAAGCAGCTGCAATAAAGAATATTGCACAAGAGCTGATTCTGCAAAGCTATGTTTCAAGAAATGGGTCCTTTTATTTTGCTCCAATTAATACAGTGTCTGAGGCTAATTTAAAATCGAATGAACTAGGAGGTAACTCTGGAACCAGATACTGGTTCTGAGCCACACAGAGATAGTACAGCAATGTCAAAGAGGTTCAAGCTGCTCTTAAAATTGTTTTTCACCAGGATATAGGTTCCTAATTGCCAATGAATACTTAAACTAAAATACAATCTTATTTTGAAGAAAAAGCCCAAATATTACCATGATCAGTATTTTAAGTAGGAAAAAAAAAGGTGAGATGGCAGAGAGAGTAGCTGGCCTGTCTGAATGTTAAAAGAGTTACAACGTTTGCTTTCAATTGCAATTGATCACCCAGAACTTCTATTTCTAGTACCAGAAATCAATAAGAAAATAACTGATGGTTAGGAAATCAATCAATTTTAGGTGATAAAGCAAAATGTTCTGAAGAGCTACTGGAAACTGAAAAATGCATGCTTCTCATCCATCTAAACCCATGTAATGATACTAGTGGCATAAATACAAACCTGCATTTTACTATGGAAATAAATAATTGTAAGAAAGTTGCAAATGCACAATATCAGTAGCAAAGCCATACAGTCATCTTACTGACATGAGGGAGCTGGGGCGGGGGGGGAAGGGAAGGCATTTCTGTGGTGGAAAAGCTGTTTGGACAAGATGAAAAGCTCTGATGGCTTTACAAATTGTCATTTCCTAGTTATTCATTTCCAGCCTTTTTCAAGAATGGATATTCCAAGGAGAAAAATACATTGCTTCACAGCTGTGAACGTCCTGCTTGCCAAAAATGCAAATGCAATTACTATCTATGAATCAAAGACAAATTATGGCACTGCTGCCAATTATGAGTAAGGCCCTAACCCTGGCATGTTCACCCTACCCCTGGAAGTCTTCAGGGCTGGGCTGGATGGGACTTTCATGAACCTGCTCTAGTGAAAGGAAGGTGCCTCTGTCTGTGGCCGAGAGGTTGGAGATAGATGATCTTTAAAGTCCCTTCCAACTCAAACCATTTTAAGATACTGTGGCCTTAAGAGGGGACATAGACCTCTAGGCCTGAAATCCAAATTCATTTGGAAGGGCTACCTGTGTGTGTATATCACAATGAGTACATCGGTTACAAACTGACTTATACCTAGAGGATTATAGTCGTGAGAGAGCAAAACCTTTTAATAGGCAATTTTGGCATTTGACTTGCCACAAATGTTAAGACTTTATGAAGGCTCAAAGAATGACTCCTAACATTTTTTCAGCTCATTTCTCTGACCCCTAAAGAATGAAAAACATATGTCAGCAATTAAGTCGCTAATCATAGTGTTACCACACATAAAAACAATGCCTGTGCCAATATCAACTGACTTCATATGTTTTCTCAAATGTCCTTGACCCTACATGGCATCAAACCTAAACAGTCCTTTTGGTCACAATGAAACTCAGGCAACCATGGATCTTTCCTTAACAGCATAGAATTCAGAGCAGATGGCATTGAGGTGACTATAACATCTTGACTAATGTCAAGAGGGACATTAGAACAAAGATCAAAGCAGAAATTAGCTTGGCCAGTGTACCCAAGAGGATAAATCAAAAAATAAACTTCTGCAGACTAGGCTGGAAAGGGCACAGCTTCAATATCACTGAGCCAGCCAGCATCATTTTCCAGCTCATTAAATGAAGGGCATCTGAACAGTTTGCTTGAGAACTGACATAGAATAGGTTGAACTTTTAAAAAGTAATTAATTATGCAACTGTAGTGCCTATCACTGATCGTTAGCAAGCTTTGAACCATGGGTTCCATTGGCTTTGATCCATGTATTCTCTTATCATGCCTTCCATAAATATTCTAACTTTTAAAAGATGCCTTATGCTCGTTGTATTTCCCCTCAAATGTTGTAGTTTTTCCCCTCTCTGTGTCTAGAGGGGAAATTGATTCTTGTCAGATTTCCTCTATATGTGGGTAAAATGAAAGATTATTATCACCAGGATTTCCTATGAAAACAGGTAACAGCTATAACAGCCTGGTAAACAATTTTACTGTCCTTGGGTTCTAAATCACAGATTACTTTCTTTTGTGAAGTTCCAGTAAGTACGTTTTGAACTGCCAGCAACTTAAGGCAGACAAAATTATCAAAGTAGGACTTAAATATCATAAAGAGAGGGAGAAGGTAACAATATAATCACCTATTTGGACACTGACTATCTTGCAGAATTAGTATACTAGCTGTCAAAATGGGCACTGAACAATGAGCAGTAATACTCTCAGTAAAACTCTGGGGGTTTGGGGACACTTAAAGTGATCATAAGCTGCCGAGGAGAGAAACATTAAATCTCAAATTTTAAAAGTCTGTTTGCTAAAGAAAATAACTGAAAATTATGAAAGGTGATATAAAGGTGGATCTACAGTATTGACTATTTTGTGGACAAAACAGCCAAAATGTTCACTATCCAATATATAAAAACCGAAGAACAGCCAGACTGACTTGAGAAGAATGTTTTTCATCTTGTCACAGGAAAGGCACACATCTACTACGTCATTATTTTATTCATGCAGAGGTTTATACAGAAGAACAAAGATAGAAAAGAAGTCAGAGAAGCATCATTGTTATCCAATTTGGAGAGCATCATTGTTATCCAGTTTGGAGAGAAATAAATCACAACAGTTCCTGACATACACCCAATTTCTCTTTTCAGTCCTGTTCTTAGAAAGAACACAATCAAGTCTGGTTTGACTTTTTTGGAATCTCTGAAAAATTAAATTGGGAAATAGTGGGTATTAAAGGGTAAATAAACTTAAATTTAGAGAAAAAGGAACAAGAGCCAGAACACAATTCAGGAATGAAAAGCTATAAAATCCCAATTGTATGCTGCTGTAAATATGTAGAGTGTAGATCTCTTCTCCCATATAAGTGAACAAGTAAACAAGATGTTGGAAATGGCTTGAGCAGAGTCTGTTTGAAAGTGCAACCTGTATTGCATGAATTGTTCAATGTCCAGGTGGTTGAATGACTGGCAAGGGTTGAAATGAATGGTAGGAAAGAAAATTATTATATAATTATAGGATACTCCAATTTCAGAATTCAGTATTATTTTAAGGCTGAAATAATGTAAAATTGAAGGAGACATGAAGAAAACATAAAACTCATTTGGAAGCACTAATAGCACCTCCCTGAATATGCCTTTCAACCTAGCTGCCTACTACAAACTACTTACAATCTATGCTTTACAGAAGCAGGCTCAAATGCAGTAGTCCTTTGTAAATTTTTAATTGCTTTCACATCACTGAACATGCTTTGAAGAAAACTTGTGTTCAAAATGGAAGTGGGTGGAAAAAGAGACGCAGTTCTCCAGCAGTAGCAAAAGATTCCTTCAAGCCCTTACTTCCATTTCCAGTCTGAAAGAGCTATGGTGATTTTTTCCCCTTTTCCACTGATGACCTTCTCAGAGTAACTCTGTGTTTCAGTAGCCAAAAAAGTATGCAGGGAGAGTAACAAGGGACTAATATGGCCTCTATGACTGAAAAAACATTTGCTGATGAGTATAACCAGAACATCTACCCTCAGAGGTACCGATGTTCATGTTGTTCTTTTGCGACCTGACCTTTTTATTTGTCATAAATGAACGTGTTCCATTTTACTGTTATTGAGTCAGTCAGAGCTAACTTAAATAGTAGTCCTACACTCTTACTGCAAGTGCAGGCCTGCTAACTTTTAAATGTTTGTTTTTATTTCATCATATTTCCCTCCACAAAGTGGGGCTTTTCCTGCTGACAAATTTTTTATGTAGTTTCAGACTTAACAGAATAACAATAAAGAAAAACTGTACACAGAAATTGGACGAAATCTATCCATTATCTATGCAACAGCATTTCACTCTATTGAATGTCCTTCCTCTGTATTTCCTTTTTCCTATGTACATTTCAACACCAGCAGATAAAAGCATTATCATACCATCTTCATGCAAAGCATGCAAAGTAAATACACACATGAATCAAGAATAAGAATTAAATACACACACACAAAAAATTGCTTTTTTTCCTAAAAAAAGTTGCCAACATCACTTGTCAAAATATGAAAAAAACATTTATTTACAGATCACAGAGGGAAGAGTAACAGCACAGATTAGTAGAAATGTCTCAATTTGGAGGCCAGGCTCCCCAGTGGTCCCTTTGGGGAGCGCTCAAAATAGAGCTGGGAGCAGGTGCCTGTGTTAGGATGTCACTCTTGATTTTCTGAACAGCCCTCTAGACTTAAACCAATTCCTCTATTGACTATAGAAGTATGGATACTGTGATTTTTTTAAAATGGTGACATTTTAAAAACAAGTAATGTATCTTTTTCTCACCTTTTAATTTTTGAAATTTACAAACTTTTCTGTAATCATTAGATCTTTAATTTTAAATGCGAGAGCTGAGAATGACGTGACTATTAGACTTGGATTTATATAAAAATTGCTCAAGCTATGCCAAGGGGAAAATAATAGAAGCAGATATATTTTTATGAATGAAAAATACTTGACTGGAACAAAAGTAAGGATGCGGAAAAAAGTATTTATGCATGCAGTTTAGACACACCTTAGGATGACACGCAATGATAGCAGAAAGACTATAAAATGTTATGACAAAGGGGTTCACTTATGGAAATGTGGTGAACTTCATATGGTCATATAGAGTATAAAGAGTACAGGTTCACACTGTGACTTCTCACACTAAATATGAAGAAATATAATTTCTGAGATCTAAATAAAATTTTTAGTTCACTGGACGCACTTGGAAAATACTCAGATACAAATAAGGAAATTGCAAGTTATAGTGTACAGTATGTATGATATATTTTAAATAGATATATGTATTTCCCCAAAAGCACTTTTGATCAAGTTTACGGGCATCACACATCCAAAGTGCAAATACACTTAAAGGGTTAAGCTAATTAGAATACCTTTATTTGCTGTATTTTTGATATAGCAATAAGGGTGTCAAATAATATAGGAGATGCTGAACAAAGAAGGGTGAAAGCTGCAGTAACACAATAATGCAATTACTCAGTCTCAGGCATAAAGTTGTCTATTTCATATCTGAAAGTTTTCAGGCAAAACTGAAACCAAGTGGGGGTTTTTTGGTGAAATAAAGTTAACATTATGAAAATGTTTTGTTGTAGACTCTCAAGGGTAAATTTTAATGACATTCAAAAGAGGAAGGCTATCCAAAAATCTGTAGGAAAGGAAGATTTAAATGCAAAAAAAAGGACAGAAAACGCGTACATGAGGGAAGTAAAAGTAAAACTAGCTATAGAGTTGGAACCCAATAATAAGGCAAATCTATAGACTTAGGTCAAGAGAAAAACAGGTTTTGGCTAAGTAAAGGAAAGATCACATGAGAGGTCTACTCATAAGCTTTAAATCACTAAATATGGAAATGTCTGAGAAAATAAAGATCATTACGAATATAAAGCTCTGAGAATGAAGATGATCTTATATAATTAATCTCATTTAGGGGATGCTTCAGGGCAGCAGCAACCAAGGATCGTAGTGACTGGTTATTTATTTCTTAATTTATACCTCTTGGAAACAATTTCCTAAAAGTGCTTGCTGTAATCTGCTCTGATGTGTGTGTGGGTGGATGCTGGCACCAGCTACAAGATGTAGTATGACACCAAGTGAAATTAATCATTGGGGTTCAAAAAGCAGCCTGTTACTGTGTCAGAGGGTTAATTGGCCTTGATACAGCATCATCCCAACAACTCCCAGAGCAGTACAGCAAGCACCAACAAGCAAGTCTTATCCTGCCCTGTAGGTATATAGCATCTGTGCCCTTTCTTTGAAACACTGTGGGTACATGCTGTTAGTAGGGTCTTATATAATTTAATATGGGAATTTCTTCAAAATTTAGATAACCAACCAATACAATTTCCCCCAATGGAAACTTTTAAAAAACAACAACAACAAAAAATTACAATTATTAAAAGAAATTTAATTTCAGAATTACCTAAAGTTTTTTTCATAAAAATAAATTCTTTTCTTTCTATCTGACATTAATTTTTATTCAAATACTTAATTTGAATAATTATTTTAAATTGCTAAATTGAAATAAAGCATAATGAAACTACTAAAATGAAATTTTTTAATTGATCTCTGCTGAATTTGAGATGTCTGACGAAGAAAAAGACTGTTATTAATGTTTCTGAAGCAATCTTCTTCCTTTTCTTAATGCTTAGCACTTCCACAGAAAAGGAAAAGTACTTTTTAAGTATCTATAGAGAAAACTCTTTTTTACTTAGTGCTTAAAGTTTTGAGTGTATTAGTATTTGATTGCATTTATAACAGCACCTGATGGTTATAAAAAAATTAGCAAATTAAATGGAGAAGATACACATTTAAGTCATGAGTTCCTCTCTCTGCTTCTCAAATCCTAAAAAATGAGGTCAGATAAAAAAAACTCTTTCTGCCCTTTAGCTTCTAAAACTCTGCGCTGTTCTGTCTTTTAATATATTGTAAGTTTGCAAAGGTTTCATAATTTTTGATGAAAGAAAAATATTTAAAAATTCATATTATACTGTGTTCCTATTTAAGTCATGCATGCACCCATCTTCACAGTCTCACCACTATTAACAAATAAAAGAATGCAGAAATGTATTTCCAAGTTTTGTAATGTGATTTAAGATACATGCTCCAGTACATATAAACCTGACTTAAAAACCACTGTAGCTGAAATCTAATGGGAATCACAGTGATTTGGTTGAGTCATTTGTGATGCCATTAGAATGATAATGTCATTGCTTAGTGACTTCATGGATGTGAAGCACTAAGTTCTTTCAGTATTACATTTAGCCTAAATAGTCAGTTTATTCTTATTGCTATGTTCTAATACTTTTTATTCTGTACTGGACTCGTCTTGTTTTATATGAATACTCTATATTAAAAAATAATGCTAAAACTACTAAATACTAAAGCATATATTCAGCATGTTAGTTGTATTAGAAAGAATTAATCTGGTTAAATTTGCACACTGTAGGTGACCATATACAAGTTAGATTTCATTCATAGGTATTATTTATGTTGAGTGGAGCTTAGGGTGATAAAATCAGTGACGTCAAGAGCACATCTTCTGAGAAGACATCTAAAATACGTGATATAAGTCATATCTGAAAACAGGTATTTCTCTCCATGAAGAGCACGAAGCTACTAGTTCAGGTATGACAAACATCTGTCTTTACATGGGGTGGATCCCATCTGTTATGCCTTACACTGTAATTCTCAGAAGAGAAGGTAGGAAGAAAGGTAACCCCTCATTGTGGAACAAAATGCCACCAACTAGTTACATGATGTAAAGGAAGGCAATAAGAGGCAGATGATTCCATCAAGGCATCTCAACACTGATCTAGGTTTGGACTACCTTCTATCATCAGTTGAACCAACTGTAAATGGGATTTGTTCATTTAGATTGAGCTGTCAAGAGAACTCTCTATGAAACTTGCTTCCCTTTCTCTTACACTACACTAGGGACAGACACTGAAGTGCCTCATCTCCACTGGCCTTGTAGTCCAGTTACGAGTTTTGTCCACAAGATGATAATCTATATATGTGCTCAAGATGAAGATGTGAGAATGAACTGTGTTGTAAAGACAATTATATTTTCAGGACAACTGAAAGTGAATTGTTAGTTTGCTGGCGTCAAACTTTGTTCTATTTGGCATGGTTTACAATATTTATTTAAAAAAAAAAAGTTATTTCCAGACAGCAGTTATTATCATGTTAAAGTTAAAGTAATTGGATTTTCTATTGGCAAGTCCAATACTTCAGCTCTAAAAATACACAGAGGTGAAAACATGACAAAATACTGTATTGGCAAGAAAAAACACCAAAAATTATTTAAAATCACTGACTCAACTTGAAATGGCAGTTAAAAGCTAACAGCATACTGGGCACCATCAGCGTTAGGTACTGAGAAAAAAAACAAGCATATTTTACCACTGTGTAAGAACTTTGGTGTGTTCACATCTTGGGTAATGCCTGCCATCTGGTGTCTGTATTTCAAAGGACATGTTGTTCAAGGACTATTTCAAGGACATTGAATAAATATAATAAATGGAAAGTAAAATGATCAAGGGATGGGCAGTAGCCTTTTGAGAGAAATACAAGAAGGCTGCAGTTCTGCAGTTTCTACAGGAAAAGGCTGAGAATACAAATGAGCTTAATAAAATCATGAAGCTGGTGGGTAAGTGAATGCAGACTCTTTCACCCATTGCCAGAACTAATTTTAAAGCACAGTAAATAAAGTCCTTTCTTACACGTGCAGAAAGATTATCAGAAGGCTGTATGGGAAGATAATTTGGGGTAAACAGGTACATAGATAATACAAAAAAAGAGAACAGGCAAGGATGATCCCTAGTACAACACAAGTAGATGCTGGGCAATATGATGGGAGTGGATTGTTGAAATTGGGCAGGCAGTCAGTTTCCCTGTTGCTGCATGCAACAACAGAATAACAGGTTAGAAAGGCTATTGGTCAAGCCCACTAGACGTGTCTTATATTGTTAGAAAAGAGACTAGTTGATCACATCAAACTCCACTCTTAATTCACTGACAAAATAGCATTTGTTCCCTTTTCATTTTGTAAAAATAACACTGTTTAACATATCACACTATGGAGGCTTCCTCATTAGCACTGACACAATAAATAACAGCATATGCATCACCTTGAGTTTCTGTACTTGTCATGATTTGAGGCCCATACTGTTTATGAAAGCCTATTTTTCTTAATGAAGTCACCTACAAATTCCATCAAATTCAGACTTCATGTAGGAAAGGTCATCTGTAGCTTACCAGTTTTCCTCAGCACCAGAAAATCCACAATGCATATGATATTTGGTACTTCGATCCCCCCCCCCCATGAGTTTGGGTGCTGTGCACCTTGCATTGAACTATCCCAGTGGACCTGGGATAGTTCATTCAACTACTAAAAGTGTGATTAGATAGTATGTGAGGTTGTGAACCTGTTTTGTTTAAGATATGGTAAGGGGACAAGTAATATCACCAACAATGACAACAGGCACTTGGCTCACACAAAAAATCATACTAGACAGGAAAAAGGATTCACTCAATAAAGGAATAAAAAAGCTTAACTATTTTTAACAGCCTAGTGATATGATTGGTGTTAATACTGTTCACAGTTATGATTACAAACATTTACATTCTCTGCCCTCTAGACAAAGACTCCTTCAAGGAATACCCAGGTTTTGCTCTTTATCTCCTCAGCACTCAGATTCTCAGTCTGAAAGTCAGCAGTTAACTTCAAATATAGGTCTAATAACAATAACATAAAGGTAAACTCCTCATCCAGTATCATTTATTGTATATATTTGTCATCTTCATACTGTCAACAGGCTCACTAGCACCAAGGTATTAACCACAGAGCTGAATGGTTTTGAGATGGCCAGATCTTAAGCAGTGTGATGTGGCCACAGCTTCTTACTATCACACAGGGGTACCAAAAGACTGGGTCACACTCATGGTAGAGTTCCACTTTATGGTACCTTTCAGTCAGGAAGCTAGTGCAGCTATCTCAGGTCTGCATAGCTGTTGTCAACACTTCTGTCCTAACACTTCTACCCCAGAAACAACACTATCCACTAATGTAAAGCCAAAAGTATTTTATTGTCTCAATTCATAAGACTTTTATTTAGCATCACTCTTGTGATCCACACATTAAGGGTACAGTCATAAAAAGTTCATACAATATATCAGTTTTGTTCCACTCATCTATAAATGTGTAATAGAGTGAGAAACTCATAATTGACCCCATCCTTCAGTAATTTCCAATATACTGAACTTCATGATACTGCAGACGAGCAGTATCACCTACTTCTAGAGGTAAATAAGGACAGATGCAGTGTTCTACATAATATCACAGACTGAATCATTGAACACCTTTGCTCTCAGGGGCACTGGAGAGGCTGGGATGGGCCCTTTGTAGATCAACCAATGCTAAGTTCCAAAAACCAGAAAAGTCAGAATTGCAAGACGTTACAAATAATACCAACCCACAAAGTATATAGGTAACTCTAGACACACCAGAAAGGATTGTGGCAAAAAGCTGACAATATTCCTCAGTCTTACAAACTTTTTTGACTATAGGTATCATGAAAAACAAAAGAAGTTCCAGAATCTGATCAGTTTGCCCCATTTCTAGTCAGTAAGCTGTTGTCCAACAACCAAAACCCTTGGCTGCTTGCTTGACTTGCCAGTAGTTAATAATTTAAACTTCTAAAATTTTAATTTAGAATAGTAGAATAATAATAGAATAACTAGAATAGTATCTTTTTTTAAGTTCAAAATTTTCTTTATCCAAAGAGAAAAAAAATCACCGCAGAAATATGACATTTTTTGTAGAACACTGCTGCTCTACTGTTCAGTGGCAAATTGTTAAGAAAGAGGAATCCTATTCTCATTTAAATTAATGTACTCCTGTCTCAGCCAAAGTTTTACCTTACCATGAGCTTCCTTACTTCCTTGTTATTTCTTCTCTTGAATAAAAAGACATATCAATTGTCTCAGTTGAAAAGTTTGCACCATCATTTATCCCTCCTAGACTATTTTCCAGAGATATTCTGATTTAAAACCACACTTCAAAATCACACCCTGAAGTGAGGAATAAGATTAGGATCAATTTTCCAAGGTACCTCAGATGGAGAAGGTTTGCCTACAGACCCTACTGTCATGCTAAACAGCAGCCATCCTCAACTCAGCCAGCTTTACAAGGGGATGTATCAGCACAGCCTGGGCTCACCTGCATCTGCTCAAAGCTACCTACTGCGCCCATCACAGCACATCACCAATGGAGACACCCTTTTGATGCTTCACAATATTAATACTAAAAAGAGTATCATGCTTTTACTACACACTCTGAACTTAGTGTATCTTTTGGACAGAGAGTGAGTGTGATTTCAAGGCAACTAGAGCAGAAGTTTTTCTCTCTTTTCTTTATGTCTTTTCTGTCCTATCACTGGTCTCTGTGTGTTGGGAGTCTTTGTGTGTTTCTGCTCTTCATGGGAACTTTGTTCACATGGAAAACTGTAGTGGAAAGATATCCTGGGATAATTTTCCTCAAACCCTTGGAAAAGGGGTATCTACACTTCAAAACAGTCCTGTCACTATAGTTCCAATGTTCTTGATACTCACAAACTCCCATGTCTTCTTCTCACATTCTCCCATTTTCTCCTTCGTGCACCCCTGCTCCTCTAACACACAGGAGGATCACTAAGTTAACAGACACCGAAATTCTGTGGTATAGCTCTCACCATGTCCTGGCCTGAACATCTATCAGTGCTCCTCATTTAATCATTTTACTTGTCCCTAAGCGTTAATACTGTACCGAGACTACGGTGTTGCTATTCTGTCCCAGAGAACTGCAGGAAGTGGTACTGAGCTATGGGCAGAAACCCACAGACTGATGATTAAGCACACCAAGCAAAGTCATGCAGGTGATTTGGAAACTGATCCTGCTCAGGCCCACCTTGAAGTTGGGTTGGGTGGTGTGGGTGGGGTGGGGTGGCCACTTTCCCAGGGGCAGTAAGGAGCCGAGCTCAGTGTGGGCAGTCAGCAGCTCCTTCCCATTCTCTCCTTCCTCTGCACTCCATTTTCCCTCTGCTTGGGGCAGGGCTTGCCTGGCTCTGCTCCACACCGTCAGGGAACAGCATGTACCTTGTCCAGTCAGCCTCCAAAGATCACCCTGAGAGCCACCTCTGAGCTCAGATAGTGTTCCCAAACAGTAGAGTAGCAGAGGACTCCCAGTTTACAACTAGCAGAACAGGTATTCTCAGCTACCAGATTAGCATTATAACTAAAGGCAACAACAACAAAAGGGAGGTGGGCAGAGACTTCAAACACAATACTTAGTGGTCAAATCAACTTGCAAGTATCAATTCCAAGGATTTCTTTCTTTGATTTTTTTTCCCTTTTTTCCTGCAAGAATTAATGGAAGCAGCCAACAAAGAAATAATTGAAATGCAGAAGAATTAATCAAAGGTACTGATTTATTTGCACAATTGTACGTAATAGTTAAGGTATGTATGTTTTAGCTTACTTCCTTGGAGACACCCTGCAGAGGGTAACTTTAGCAATACATAGTTCACCAACAGGGTATTGCATTTTAATATAGAGCCACTGTTTACTGCAGTTATTTCAGCAAAATTCTGCCTTAGTTTCTGAGAAAAACTAAGACTCCTCTTTAGCTTGAGTAGTGTACTTACTTTCTTATCACAGAGCAACATATATGCCATAGATTTCTAAGCAAATGCTATATTTTAAACTACATCATTTTATAGCTCTGAAGAGTTAGTCTATTGTGTGTTTATTAAAATGATGCTGGCTTTATTAAAAACACAGAGAGGGGGGAAGAAATGTAGAAGACATGAAAAGGGTAAAAGGAATTTATTTCACATGCTTAATAGAAACCTGTCCTGTCAGTGCCTATTAAGCTTTAAAAAGCAAAAAATAAGTATCTGACAGACAGAACTCTGCTGATTGCTAACTGAAAAAATCTGCAAGAAAATCATACAGATTGATCAGTATTACAGGCTGCTTCTACTCCTCTGAGCCACAGGGAGGAGGGGAAACACATGAAGCATAATACAGCACAGTTTTACACACGCTGCTGCAAAGTCTGTTTCTTCCCAGGGTACATCTCTACCAGTCAGTCTATTTATGCAGCAAAACTACATGTAAGTATCCCAAAATAGCTCACACAAACTGTAGTTTCATTTTACTCCCAGCCTCCAGAAATGCAAGTTTTATTTTACAATTTTTCTTCCTTAAATAAGTCTACTGAAGATTTTTAGAAGGTACTTGTAAGTGCAAAGACTAAACCTGACTACTGAACAGAAAAAAAATATAAGCAATGTGTTAAAAAAAAAGTATGTAATGGGCTCTCTGTTTAAATATTATATATAGTGTATCATACAATAAAAAGCTATCTGATTTTACTCCTTACTAATAATTATGAAACTCAGCAGCTGAACATCTTCAATAACCATGCAAAATCTATCAAGTCAAGATTAAAGCCTGTGACTTTCCTGGGACATATCTGTGTTTCATAAGGGGAGGGAGAGCCTGAAAAAAAACAAACCAAATGCATTACCACATTGTGTCGGCAGTCCTTAAGGAGCTGGTAGATCGGGATCTTGGCTTCATAACAATGCTCATTTCGAAAAATTCTTTCAGTATTTCTAGCAGTCGAACTTCAGTTGTCCTTATAAAGCTTATTCTCAAAGTACTCCATTTCAAAGCCTTTTTTAAAAATCCTCTGCTTTTTAAAGCCCTTCAAATCCGTGTCCTGTAAAATTCCAGGCTGAGAAGGAAGAATTCTAACATGCTGCAACTCCTTCCTTTTTCATGCTGAGTTTACTCTAGCACTGTGCTCTTCGGAAATGACACTGCTTTTCTCTTCTGTCTTGTATTGCCCTGGGAGGAACTAGTCTATTTTGAATCTATTCTCCCTGCAGGTCACATGGGAATGAAGGCAGCTGAAAAAAGTCTCTATCTCTTCCTTGCAATTTGATAACAACAGGTTTAAAGGTCAATAACATTAAAAACCAAACCAAAAAAAAAAAACCCAAACCCCCACAAAACAAAAACCAAAAACAAAACAAAAACCCCCAAACAAACAAAAAAACCCCCACACCATATTGATGGATAACAAATGAAAGGAAAAGATGAATGTTAGTTACAGTAACATTTGTGAGTTTGCAGGGAAATTCCACTTAAAGACAAGCTTTGTGGAGTACAGAAAGGACTAAAGATTTCTTCATTCCAAATTAACTAAAAACCTTACCCAGAAATGTAATTCCTCCCTTTCTTTTTCTCTTAACACTTACTTGGATACTGTGAATAAGTACTATTGTCTAACTTCACAAAACAGAAAGTATTCCCTGTCTGAAGGACACTGAGAACACTCTGGGGAAATTAAGTAAAAATGAAATTCCTTGTTGACTGTTAAAGTCAAACACACATACAGATAGTGATTGTTATAAATCACTGAAGGACAAAATAACTTAATTAAAGAATCATAATAGGATGCCCTCTCTACTGTACTGCAGAAAGAGGTCTTTTGCTGTTACAATAAGTACTCTAATCATCTATGCTTTACAAAAAAAACTTGTATTTATAATTTCTAGACAAAAAACTTAAATGTTTTGGGAGTTAATTCCCATGTTAGCATATTTGGCAAGTTTAGCATTAGAAGAGGGAAAAATGCAGAGAACTATACAGGGAATATAATGTTTAATTTATAAATTTTGAATTTGCTTTGAACAATGTTAGAATTGGTTTTAAACTAAAAGAGCAAATTTATTGCTGAACAAGTGGTTACACGTGTAATAGCCACTCCTTTGTACAGTTTCTACAAGTGTTGCAGGGTATTAGTTTTGATGGTAGTGCAACTAAGTTAATAATGAAAGCAAGCACTAAAAAATTTATTTATAAAATTTAAATAGACTTGGTAAATGGAAAATATGATAAACAGGCTACACATTAAAATATCAAACAATTAATCAAATAGGAATGTGTGTAAAGTGTGTAAGGCTCTCTATAACCCTTGTACTTTATTTTATAACAGTACAATAAAATACATTAGCAACTACACTGTATATCATCAGGAAAGATCCTAACTGCCCCGGAGGCTTTTGCCAGTGATCTGCTTATAAAGTATTCCACAATAGCAGAAGGAATGTTAATAAGCTTTACTGCTAAGCATTCTGTTCTTCATGTTTTCTGACACCTGTCTCTCAAATATTACCTAGTGACTAGCACAGGACCTTTTATAAGTGTCCCATGGAATCAAAAAAGTTAATTTCAAAGAATGGAAAAAGCATATTAAGTGATAAATTTAGCTCAAAGGGCCATGCAGTCATGGGACCTTTAGTAACAGTTAGGTCTGTTACTGTGCAGGTCACACACTTATAGAAGTACACAGAAATCAGGTACCACATTGTGAAACTTTTTTATTCCTTTATCAGATTGAGTAGATTATGAAGAAGAGTGAAAACCAAAAAAATCAGATAAAATAGAGGTGCTGGGCTATTACAAAATAGTTGGCCATTTTAAAGCTGTTTTTTTTAAGTTTATCTGATTATTTATTATTTATAAATATAAACATTTTTCCTACATCAATGAAGGAACACAAAATGAAGGAAAACAAAGCTGTTGACTGATTCCATACTGGAATGGAATATTCAAAAGCTATTTCTGCTGTGCCACAAAGTAAATATCTCAGGATGATATGTTCTCAACAGTGTAACAGTCAAGATGATGCCTCTTACTCCTAGTTAACAGACATACAAATAGAAAAATACTGTAGCATATTTAGATACTAAATATTACTATACAATAGGAATACACTCTAATTTCAAATACTTAAATAATTAAGGAAGTGTTTTAAAATGCAGATTCAGAAAAAGGTTCTCATGGAGTTGCAGATCTCCACCTCATTAACTAAATATTAATGCCCATTGTGAACATGCTTTCTTTTTAGTCTCCATTTGCAGCTCCTTAGAAATAAGCTTCTGCCATCCAAGTGCCTACTATTTTGAAATACATATTAAGCAGACGTACTCCAAGCAGCCAATTCAGAGCCTGTCCTCAGGTAGCAACCTTAGAAGAACAGGCTTCCTACAAAAAAATTGAATCTGTTACTAGGAAGGAGAGCTCACAGTCTTCCGGGGAATGTTAGTTTTATCTGAAATTCATAAATTGACTTTGGTCAAAAAAGTCAATCAAAAAAACTTTTAAGAGTCAGTATGAGAAAGGGAACTCTGTCTAAAGAAGTTTCTAGAGAACCCATTAGACCAACTTTGGCAGTTAACAATAGCTTTTAATTCATACCTAAAACCTCTTGTGCTAACATTAACATCAATAGCAGTTTTGCCTAAGTTTTAAATAAAGATAAAAGCATACTAGTCCATTGTGCTTATAGAAGATGATGCAGCATTTATATTAGTATTTGATATGAGGACAATTATAAAAACTCTCAATTTCTCATACTTCGAGGAACTGAGAGAAAAATTAATGGAAAATAAGAGGATAAATAGAGAAATAGCCATTGTTTAAATAGCTGATTTGTACATGTAATTCTGTAAGTTAAACAAAAAAAATATTCTTCTTTCTTTTTAGAATCCTTTTATTTTTTACAGTTGCAGTAAAAAGGCTTTGGAGCGAAGGTCTCTTTTTAGATTGCCTTCACAGTTAAGGCAAGAGCTGACTGAATAATGAAAATAAGCAAGAAAAGATTTTAAATTAGTGAAAATACTAAAAGATTAAGCCATTTGGTAGTACTACGTACACTGCTATCAGAGCAGCTAGAAAAACAACAACACTTTTTATCTGCATGTATTGTCAATGGAATGAGGTTTTGACTGTATAGTTAAACTGTCTAAGGAAAAAAAAGATACAAAAATAATTATAACACCAATAATAAAAAGGGTGCAGGATTCAACCCACTTTGAGAATGCTTACATATTAGTTATTTATCTTCCAATTAGTAACTAATTGAATTAAACCAGTGTTACATTGCACAAAATTGAAAATTAAAATGAATTGCAAAAAGCATGGCTTAGGGAATAAGGTCCAGGACTGACTGTTCTGTTCCATGTTTGGGAATATGTTTGTCTTGAGGGTATGGAAAATTTGCTTAAACATTCTGAGTTTTGTCTTCCTTGTTTGTAAAACAGGGATAAACCATATCCCACTGCTTGAAAAGCACGTGTATATCAAAGAACTGAAAACATGCAATAGGTGGCAGGTTATTATTGCTGTTGCTGTACAGAAGCTGAAGAAATGGATTGACAATCTCAAGCCTTCAGACATAAATAATGAATTGGCTCTGAAGTGTGTTGTTTGGAATACACATTAGTAAATGAAAGCTATAAAAAAATCTGCTGCCTTTGATATGCAGTCTTAGTTTCATCATGATCTTTTTCAGGTAGGATTACTAAAATATTTTTAAAAATTTGGAGCTGGGCTCACGCACTCAGGACTATCCCTGTTATTGCTCAGCTACTATTGCATTTGCTCTTGTTCACAGTCTGCATATTTCTTTTCTTCATATATAACTTTCCAGTTTACACAGTTATATGAAATATATTTTTCAACATATGGAAAATATGCACTGAGACCTGAACCCAACCTTTCTAATCTCTAGGAGTGCATATTCCACAGTAGGAAACATTTTCTCACAAGCTAAGCACCACACCAGTTGGTTTTGGGAAACTGTGAGTTGCACAGCTTGTTCTAGTTCATTCACAGCACTAGATTATGCTCTTATGTACTGCAGAACAAAATGAAGGACAGAAAAGATTAACTAGGTGTATCTTATATTACCTGCATGGGTGGGTCTGAGAAATAGTAATGCATGTGTAGGTTCAGAAGATGTCTTTCAAAAGCAAGCAATAAATCAGCGAATTAGAGAAGTAAATTTTTGACCCACCTGAAGATTTTGCCAGTGCTCAACATAGCAAAATATTTTAAAAATGTCCTTTGGTAGGGTTATAATTCCAGGGAATTAAACTCTGCGATTCATTTCTAAATAACAGGAAGAAAAAGGTATACATAACTGCATAATTAAAAGAATTACAAAATGTAATCATAACTACAGCGCAGAATTCTTTAGAATGAAAAAAGGCAAACCAAAAGGCACAGAAGAATTGCAACATACGTCACTAGTGTTTCCTTTCTATATCTACTTAGCTACATGGATTGAGCTACCCAACTTGAGAATAAATATGGTTTATTAGCTCAGTGGTTGCAGTGTAAATAAAGTTACTATGTGCTCTACAAAGGCTTTACCCAGACTCAAATGTGCAAAACTCCTCACGGGTAGAATGACAAAGAGGACCTGCTGGGAGAATATTCTAGCATGATGCCTTGTCTGAAGATGCTTGATCATTGAAAGAATCAAAGTTTCACTTTGAAACTGCCAGGTGTTGCTGCCTGAGCTGTACCATAAGCAGTGGAGGAGACCTGTCTCAGAGACAGATCATACAGTGCCTCACTCGCTCACGTAATTAAGTTCTTGATATATGCCAGGCTGAAAACATGCCCTTCTGCCTTTATTCCAGCCTAATTTTCATTTGAGTTAATCATTTTTTGATTAATATTAACAGACAGTATTAACTGGTCCACATAGACTTGGTTGAAGAAATAAAAACAGTATCTGTGTAAAACTTCATTGCTAGAGATACAAAAGGGAAAAAAAAAGCACAACTTTTTTTTCTGACAAACATTGTATTCTAGGCAAACTGTAAGCTCATGCTATCAGCTATGGCTGTGGTCTATGGTTACATCTATCATTAACATTGGAATAAATGATGCCTACTAATGTTGGATTAATACTGCATAACAGTGAATAGCCTAAAATTACATACTAGCTCACTGGAAGACTTTGAGCTTTAGTTGAGCTAAGACTGCCAAGTGAGTCAGGCTGTTTTTCTCTTTTTTTAAAATAAACATAAAAAATCCCCGCAGATACTCAGCCATGGGTGTACTTTATATATGAACACATAGATATACAAAAATATGGTTTGCATTATAAAAACATAGTCTTTCTGTCATCTCTAAAAGGGCATACTGCAATAATTACAGCACTAATTACACAGTTAATAGGCAAATCTATCAATGTTTCCATCAGACATTCTGTTTTTCAACTATTAGCTCCACACAAACTTGGACTACAGTTTCTTAGCTAAATAGTTGCTTAAAGAATAAACATTTGTGGCTCATACTTAACTTAGTGGGGAGTTAAGCAGTACCTATGTTTTCCAAGAGTAATATGTCAGTCTTTTATGCTAAAAAACGGTAAAGAATGACCTTATTTCCCTTTCATTAATGAAGCAGTGGCTGCTAGGAAAAGCAAGAGGAAGCTGAATTCCTTTTACAAAGATTTCATAATTAGGGCTGGTTCTGGACAAAATTACTTTAAGTGTCAGGAACACCAACTGAGAACAATGATATTTTGTAAGATATACCCTCTTCCCATCATCATCTTGTTCAGAAGAACGAGATAGTTCTGCTGACTGTCAATCTCTGATTAAGGAGAGAAAGCTGGAACACACTCAGGAATACCGCCATTCCAAGACTATCTATATATTTCAAGAATGCAAAATAGTCTACCAGTTCAAGAAGACAAAGCTTGTATGTACAACCTGAACATTTAAACACAGGCTTAAATTTTAATTATGTTAGCTAATCTTTTATACCAAAGTTATTTTTTTCTCAACTTTTTCTTGTGTAGAACAAAACCCTAACATTATCAGCAAAACAGCATTCCCTGACCACACAAACTCTAAACTGAATGTTTTTGTAACATTTTGTCTTTTTGGAAGTAGTGAAGCAATCAACATTTACTATCAGAAAGTCTTCCTGAAAGCAAATCTGAGGTGGGACATTTACATTAGTGTAAGAGCTCTCCACAAAACAGAAGAGTGTACTTTTCTGTGTTCTTCATTGGAAAATTGGCATCCACGGGTATGGGACCATGAGTCAGACATGGATAAGACTCTTGTTTGGTAGAATGGCATACTACTAAGTCCTTCAGAAAAATGTCAGGAAATACAATTACATCTAAATTATTCATTATGCTACAAAGTCTTTCTTGCGACATCTGTGTTTCAAAACTTTTTATAAAATTTACTATTCTTCTTCTACTCCTATTTGTTTTTGAGATACAGTAAACTCTGAAGATTTAATGTGCTGGTACAGAGAGAAGAAAGAAAAAACCAAGCACTTCATATGCACACTCAGAAGTACAAGATGTGATTTTTAACACAAAACTGCCAACCTCAAAATTGTAATTAAAGGATAAAAAAGCTATGTATTTAAAAATGTGGCAAGTTACTGGACAGCATTCTATGAGTACAAATGGAGGTTAAACTTGTCATGAATTATTCACTGAGAGTTAAACAAGGCACATTAAGAAAGGAGTCTTCTCACTAGTCTTGAGCTGTCAGAGGGTTGGTTGCTGATTTAAACTGGTCAGCTAGGCTCCTGCAACAGACAATTCTGATAGGCACTAGCTGGGCTAGTTTGTTTCTGTGTTTCAGACATCTAAGACAGACAGAACTGCTCCTCTCAGCTGTCTGTCTATCTTTCTGCGGACTATGACTCCCTGACTATTTTACATTATAAACCTAGATTTTGGGTGATTCAAGATGTACTTGATAAATGCTATGGTACCAGCATAAAACCTGTATGTTTATATAACATAGAGGTTGGGGGTTTTGCCACTTCGCTCTCTTAATTGTTAGCAGTTGAACTGAATGTAGATAGCATTAAAAATTTTCTTTTCATAGAAATGTAAATTTCACATTTTTTCATGTTTGGGGTCACATCTTACCATATTTGGATTCTGTGAGAGATGAACAATGCCAAGACTTCACAGTGTCAGTACATATCTAATGTAGTAATTATCATGGTTCAAAAAGCTACACTTCTGAACTCTCACACCCTCCTCCCCAGAAGGGGGACAAGCAAAGCCATCAAAAGGATTATGCATATATATAGTACATCAGCTCTGCCTACCACTGAAAACTCAGGTAAGACCTACTTCTCCTGATTTACTGAGACAACTGGAAGCAGAGATATTAAATGATTCTAAATTGCTTCCCAGCTTAAGACTAACTTATTAGTTCTGTCTGAACTCTTTATTCCATATTTATATGTTTGAATTTTTTTTTATTAAACAAGGTACCAGGCATGACAAAAGCATGTTGCCTTTTTTTTTAATATATCCCAAAGAAAGCCACAGTGACACTAACTGTAAACACTGGAAGAGATGACAGTAGCCAGAAACTTCATATTGTTGTGGAGGTATAAATTGCATAAATTGGATGCAAGCATTTCAGTATGGCCAATGCAGTGCCACATTGGACATGGACAATGTGCATCTTTCCTCTTTACCATTCTATTAGTTAAAAAGATACTTTGTGTGTCATCAAACATGTTACAGCTTAGCATATTATATGGATCTCCATAGAAGCATACTCATATGTAGGACATCTTCTGAAAGTAGCGAAGTTTTGTTTAGAGTTAGCTAGTGTTTTACTTTCACATACTCTAATGATAGCCTTCTAATATAACAAATCAATCTGTTCTTTTTTTCTTGATACTCTCCTTCAGCACTTGATTAGCAAAGCCACCTCTATTTTTAACACTGAATTCAATCCAGCTAACTTTGTTCTAGATGTTTGCTGCCATGTTAAATGTGGAAGAGAAAATCTTAATTAAAGTAAGAAGAAAGACATCAAGTCTTTCTTGACTTAAGGTGTCCTTTTTTAATTAAAGGATGTTTGTCAACTCTACAAAGTATTTCTATAAAGAAAAAAAACCAACAGAAATATAGAATGACTTGGCTTAGAAGAGACCTGAAATACCATCTAGTTTCAACTCCCTCATCATTGTCAAGGACACCTTCCACGGAACAAGCTGCTCAGAGCTGCATCCAACCCGGCCTTGAACAAAGCCAGGAATGGGGGATCTAAACTTCTCTGTGCAACCTGTTCCAGTGTCTAACCACCCTCTGAATAAAGAATTTCTTCCTAACATCTAATCTAAATTTCTCACTTTTTTAGCTTAAAACCATTCCCCCTTGTTATATCACCATCATTGTAAAAAGTTGCTCTCCCTTTTCTTTTTAATTCCCTTTTGGCACCAGAAAGCTGCAATGTGCTCTTCCTGGAGCCTTCTCTTCTCCAGGCT
The DNA here is from genome assembly GCF_022539395.1 of Myiozetetes cayanensis. Classification (NCBI taxonomy): domain Eukaryota; kingdom Metazoa; phylum Chordata; class Aves; order Passeriformes; family Tyrannidae; genus Myiozetetes; species Myiozetetes cayanensis. The sequence continues at coordinate 46,551,053 of NW_026087631.1, forward strand.
GAACAATCCCAACTCTCTCAGCCTGTCTTAAAACCAGAGATGCTCCAGCTCCCTAATCATCTTGGTGGCCCTCTTCTGGACTCAATCCAACAGGTCCACATCAGTCCTCTGCTGAGGACCCCAGAGCTGGACACAGTAATTCAGGTGGGGTCTTATAAGGGCTGAGAAGAGGGGCATAATCACCTCCTGGCCATGCTGCTTTTGATGCAGTCCAGGATACAATTGGCTTTCTGGGCTATGTGTGCACACTGCAGACTCATGTCCAGCTTTTCATCCAGGACAAGCCCAAAGTCCTTCTTGGTAGGATTTCTCTCAATGAGTTCTTCTCCCAGTTTGTACTCATGTCTGGGATTGGTCTGACACAGGTGCAGCACTTTGCACTTGGACTTGTTGAACTTCCTGAGGTTCTCATGGGCTCAGTTCTCAAGCTTGTCCAGATACTCCTGGATGTCATCCCATCATTCTATTGTGTCAACTATGCACCACTCAGCTTTATGCCATCTGCAAACTTGCTGAGGGTGCACTCAATCCCACTGGCTGTGTCATTGATAAGGATATTAAAAAGCACCAGTCTCAAGACAGAGCCTTGAGGGACACCATTTGTCACCAGCCTCTACCTGGATATAGAGTCATCAACCACAGCTCTCTGTCTGCATCCATACAGCCAATTCCTTATCCACTGAATAGTCCACCTTTAAAATCCAAGTTTCTCAAGTTTGGAGTTAATGATGCCACAAGGGACCGTATCAAAAGCCTCACAGAAGTCCAGGTAGATGACAGTGCTAGTCTTCCCCTTGTTGAGCACTACAGTCCACCACAGAAGGGCCTCAAAACTGTCCGAGATCAATTTGAACTTAGTGAAGCCATGCTGGAGAGGTAGCTCTCAACACAATGAAACCTAAATATTAAATTGTCGCTTCTTTGAAGAAATAAGAAACTATTTTCTCCACTATTTTATAAAACAAACAACTATTTGAAAGTAACCTTTCCTCTGATAAGTTTTCCTTTAGAGGAATATGCTTTTTCAAATATTATTACCTTTGTCATGGTAGTTTTTTAGACAAGTTAGATTTATACATTTTTCATAAGAAGGCCTACATGGTGGTGACAGTTAGCTGCTATAAAATACATTGTGTCTCAGTTGTAAAGCACAAAAGTTAAAAAATGTTACATGATTATGAGTTTTGTCCTCTAAATAGCTACTTCTAATAGGTCTAAACCTCACAGATTATTTTGCTCTTAAAGTCATTAATTTGCTTACATATCATTCAATGCTTCAACTGTCCTCCTGGACAAATCTTATTTATATTCTTCTTGAGCTCTGGCATATTTTGAAGCCAGCAACTACTCCCTGACTCTAAACATTCTTTCACACTCCACATACTCTCTTCTCATATTTCCATTCCACTGCCCAATTGAAACCTTATTTGCTTCTCTAGGTTTTACCCTGCATCTTCTACAAAGCTAATTCTGCAGCCCTCTGTTTTTGGAATCTTATTTCTCATGCACTAACTTTAAGCTATTCTTGAGTAGTTTTAAACACCTTTTATGTTGAGGAGCCATTATGTAGCCTTCTCTGTTAAAATCTTACCTCATTTTACCTAGCCACGCTTCTCATGGAATTTTTGGATATTCCCATACAAACAAAATGTTAGAATTGAGCTTTAAAGTAGCATTATCTCATAGATTTTTCTGTCACAACAATAGCACTATCACTTATTCATGCTATCCTAATATGTTTTCAACCTTGGTGTTTCATGTTGGACAACACAAGCTTCCTATAGCTGGGTTATAGCATTGCTTCCTCTAGCATATTTCTCACTGGACTTGGTTGGTATTACTACTTCCTAGGCAGAAGGACTGCCACATCTTTCTGGCTCACTACTTCAGTCATGTAATTCCATCTGTATGTCAATATGAATGGCCCCTTGTATGAAATTTATATTTTCTACATAAATTCAATTCTCTTTTCTCTAAGACATTTTCATCTCCACTGTTTCTATTATTTTTTCAGTTTACTTTAGTCTGATAATAAAGACTGCCTCAATCACCAACATTTTGCTTCTTCCTCAAGCATTTCTGGTTTTCATGTAGACCCTATGTGCAGGGAAAAAGACCTCATCAAATTTCATGTTCCCTCAACCTTGTCTTTTAAATTACTCCTCAAAAGAGGCTCTTCCCAGGATGGCCAGAAAAATGGCGCTGTCTGACAACAGCTAGAGAACAACAATTATCCTGCTATTTATATAATCTCAAGTAAAATCTAAACTTGTTGTGGACATGGAAATTCTTCTACTTCTGCTGATCCAGATTCACATTTGTCACATTTGTCTACTACTTCTCCAAACACACCTGTTAAGAGTTGCCTTTTTACTACTGTGTCATAGCTCTCAAAAAATCATGAGTATGCCTATTCCATACCTTGAATCTGCTTCACACATGCCTGAAACTTGACAATATGCAAGAAGTTTGCAAGAACTAAAATAATTTTTAATTATTTTAAGTCTGTGTTGAAGCTGGTCATAGATAAAATGTAAAATTAAAAGAACATGTATTAAATGATGCTTGATAGTTTGCTTTATGGAAATAATGTCTTTTTTCCAATAGAGATTTATAGTATGCTGCAATGGAAAAGTGTATTTAATGATTTTAAAGAAATTTACAGTAAAACTAAATCTAAACTGCAGCAGTTATTATTTGAAACTACTTAATTTATGCAGCATGTCTAACAGGTTGTGTTCACTATCGGTTGAGACCATCTGGGTTGTATTTCAGTGTGTTTGTATGAAACCTAGAAATACTAGAGTCAGCCTTTTCATTCTACTTGTCAGCATTTTACACATAACTTTGAAGGGTGGTGTGTTTTGTTTCTCTTACATATTAAAGAGAAGGTTAAAAGATAAAACAGACTGGGTTGCAAAGATAATTTTAAATTATTATCTTATTTTAATTCACACCTGAAATTACCTATGAGAGTACTGCAAAAAAAGAACATTTGCTAAGAATATATGAAAGTTTACATGAAAATAATTGATTCATTTATAGAAAAATTCAGAAAAATCTAGATCTTCAAATATTGCAAAAGTGAACTTTTTTTAAAATATTAATTCACAATTTTACCAATTCAGAAAACTGTGTTATATGTTATGATGCAAATATTGTCAAAGACTACCACTGACATTAAAAGTTGGCCGCAATAATACATTTTTTAAAATTTCCATGTTCATAGGCATATATTTCGTAACTACTATCGAAGTTCAACTATCATTCTAAATACATTTGCAGGTTTACAAATCATAGCAAGAGGCACATTGGTATCTCTACAAATATGAACTCATAAAATGCTGTAATTTATTTTTGCTTTTTAAGTAATTTCTATGTATGTAAATAAACTCAGTCCTTCAAAGTCAAGTCCAGCAGATCAATATCCAGACAAAATAACATTTAAGAAGAGAAGAATTGGCTGAGATTTTTTTTTTCCCTTTTGTTTCTTTCCATCATGTTATGTTACTTTGGAAAAGAACACAAATAAATGAATCACTTCTGCTGTTTAGAACTGAAAAAAAGGTCTTGGCATATAAAACCTTTCTCAGTTAGGATCACATTCTTGCATAGATAAGGATGAGCTACTAAGCTGTTTTGCCTAGAAAGTTCTGAACCTAATACATATTTCACTGACTGAGGGGAAAATCTACATCTTCTTCAATGTTTATTTTAAATTGTAAATAATAGTGTTGATGAATTTAATAATTTTATGAACATATGAAGCTTAGTTATTCCTTTCTTTCTTGTCCAAAGAAAGTCCTCCAAACAGTGATTTAGAAATCCTTCTAACACCAGGTTTGCATCTGCACTGTGTTTTTCCTTCTAGCATGACAGCTTTCCTACTCAAGTGCGTTATTGCTTACTTTCTTTATGACCCTTGGCCACATGGTTCAAAAAGGTCATAACTTTAGAGAAAGCTCAGGGCAGAAATCTTTATTCTAAAAGAGTTTACACAGCGAATTACAGCAACCACTAATTCTGCCAATATTCTTTCTGAGAAAGATACCTAAGCCAAATAAGGACTCAAGAATCTTTCTAATATTTAATGAATTTTCAACTACCTAGAGAAATAAAAAAGCATTACTTTAACTCAAGTAAGAGATAAACTCATTTAAAAGCCATGGCAACTAGAATTATGATCACATTTATCAGCTTTGCAATTCCTTAGGGATTCATATCCTCTTGTCTGAGGATATCAAAGGGGTTTTTTAATGCAGGATTCTCTGCATGCCCAATCCCAGCAAATGAAGCAGCAGTAAGATCTGTGGCTGCCTTGCCTGACACAGACTTGAGTCAGGCTGCACATCACTGGTGGTTCAGAGGTCTCTGGGAGGAGGCTGAGCTCTCAGGAATGCAAAATACCTTCAGGTCTACTCATTTGCAATCTTGATAGAGATGACCACTTATTCTGAACTGTAGGCCAGTACCTATTTGTGCCAAAACAATGCCTATTCTCAACTTCTAAAAGAAAAGAGATGTTAGAGAAGGATTATTTTGTTTTCAAAATAAAACAGGGTAAGCTCTGTTCTCCTAAGATCTGAATCCAAGTTTTCATAAATATAGATACTGAAAATTAAACCTGTAGTACCAAAATAAACCAGAGTTCAAATATGTTAATTTTCCAAGTTCATAATCAATGAAAGACATTTATAGAGAAGTCAGATTTGCAGTACAAGATGTCTTTCAAAAAGTGATTTGACAGTACTGGAAAAAGAAAACAAAGGTTGGGTACGCAATCCTCTCATCTAGATCAGTAATAAAAAACCTAATATGAATTAGAACCAAATGTGTTGTCAGTTTAATCTAACTCTTTTCATTATTTAGACCAAAAGACAAACAAAACAAAACAAAAAAGTACCTAAGAAGAAGAAAGATGCTGCAAAACAAATAACAGATCTGTTCAAAAAAAGAGAAATTGTATCTATAGAATAGAAGATGACCAGTGGTACAGAGAGGAAAATATAAGATTGAAAATAACAATGTCTTCATGACAACTTTCAGTTCCTGGGTTTGCCTTTTTAAAGATATTGCTAGATGTGCTTTGCATGTCACACTGAGGGATGAGACACAACAAGGGTTCTGGCCTTCCTTCAGAAAGATTATTCTAGATAGCAGAACTTGTCTATTTTGACTCATATTGTTTCTACGATGACATCCAGTGCATGGGATAAAGTATATTACAGTGATGAGAATTCATGGATTTTGATTTAAAAAAAAAAAAAAAAAAAGATACTGGTTGAGCTGGCTTTGGAGATGAAATTGGAATTCTTAACATATGAAACTCTTTTTGTGGATCTAAGACTTTTGCTTTTAAGCCCTGTCAAATTCTTCTGGTGTGGTTTTGCTTTGTTTTCAGAGAATGCTGTTTAAAATACATCTCCTTCAAATCAGTATAGTAGGATGTCTAAGGGGTTAAGACAGCATTAGAGAAAAGAATAAAAAAAATCGATTAGAGCTTTAGAACAACATGAGTTATTTCCCTGACACCAAGTTCTCTTCAACTCTTACCAGCAACCAAAATCTTAATGAAGAAAAGCCACTGAACATCAGGATAGTTAAATCACTTTTCTAAATTTAGGCCTCTCCTATAATACAGTCATCCTTTTATCCTTTATATATCCTGGCTTTTGTTTCGTTTTAGTTTGAACATGAAACGTTTTTGAACTTTTGTCTCTTTCAGTTTATAGTATTTTAAATGAAATTAACAACTTCAGTCATTCTCTCCTGTAGGGATTTATCCACAGATATATGGAACTGACAGAACTTCAGTAATTCCAATTTGTGGCATTGATATGACTCTGTGGTTTAAATCTGAATACACATGAGACTACCACATTCAAAGTTATCCCACTTCATCTCTTTTAATAGAAGCCCTTTGATAAGGCAGAGCAGCTACAATGGAGTAATATAATCTGTTGTTCTTCCCTTGGTAACTATAACATTCAAAAATGTAAGGTGTTTTCCCTAAAGTGGAAAATATGACACATATTACAAAAACATATATATATACAATATATACTATATATATACATATATATATATTATATATACATATATACTAATACCACCACTACTATACAAAAAGTAGTTAAAACCCCCCATGTTCCAATAGTACTTTACTTGCTTTACTTCAATTTAGACTTCAGATCTCGGTTCTGCCCCTATTGCTTGTTTTCTTATTCATGTCTGAAATCAGTCTGGGATCTCTTTCAGGCTCAGCTGATGGGCCATGATTCCTGAACGACTAAGCTCTGCTACAGCAAACATGGCTATTAAGCACACAAAGTGATATTTAACTGCTCGATAGATTTAGTTTACATGACAGAATTTATGGTACACACACTGATTTTTACTCTGTTACAACTGATTTATAAATTGAAGTTGATGATTGCTAATAACACTTTCCTACCTCATTTTGCATTATAATGTCAGCAAACACCATCTTTAACCACTCAATAAACTGGGAGTTATTTACATTGTTAGAGGGAAAAAACCATCATCAATAATATATAATGATACTTTTTTTTTTTAATGTCAGTTTACAGAATGAGTAAGATAAAAACTTCACCAAACAAACCTCACTGAACAAGCATGGTCTCATGTTTTTAGCTTAAAATACATATAACTATCAACAACAAAATGTAAACTAAATAATAAAGAACATGCCAAAGAATTTGCATCATAATTAACCAGGTTTGTATTTGAATAACAACTAGAGACGCTCTTCACATCCTCAGAGCTGTGCCTTTGTTCATGTGTGCTCTGCTGCACTTCTCTCAATGTATACAACATAGAAAAGCAAATGTATTTATATTCCAGTATTATCCCTTTGAATTTCATGCTAAATGATTCTCAAAACCTCTTGCTGTTCCAGTATTTTCCTTGGTTTTAATCAATCCGGATTATTTACCATGGTATGCCACTATCGAGACACTATCAGCAAAACTGTTTCAGTTAACTGAGTTTCACATGGATCTTGGAAAGCATTTTCCCTATAAATTTACTGGTATAATTAACATGAAGCTGAACTCAATCAGAATTTTTTCCCTGACACTGTTTTGTATTTTTTACTTCTTTATACATAAAAATATCTCACAAAATATGCAAGGCTCAAAGTTGAATCAAATGAAATAGATGTCAAAGAGCAAGTTCCTGAAATTATTTTTCTTTATTTTTGTCTATCTAACACACCAGTGCACAGTAATTGCAGTATGCTGCACAAGACTGTTCATGAATTTGAGTGCATACCAAATTATGGGTAAAATGTATTGTTGTTTCTATAGTGTATTTGGTTTCTGATCAGGAATATTTAACATCGAAAAGTGTCTTACATTTGCACTACACTGTCTAGTTTAACCAGGTCTTCAAAAACTTTTTTGGGTTTGTTTTTGTGTGGGTTTTTTGTTTTGTTTTGTTTTTTCTTTTTTTTTGGAGAGGAAAAAATGTAAATTTTGTGTTTGAAGTGAAAATATAAAAGAACAACATCATCTTCCTCATCAGCAAACACTAAGTCTTTGTACCATATCAGAAGGACTGAAAATTAAATGCACAGTTTCAAGGTGATGTTTTACATCAACTAAATTTTACAGCACTCATGAATTCACTTTACAGCAGTTCCAAGAGGGAGGAGCTCAAGTAGTACTCGTTTAAAGTATTCACAGCTCTGAAGAGTACAGATCTAAGAGCGCATGTGGAGCAGGAATGTCCAAATGTCAGCACTTGCATGCCACTTTGGTGACCTGGACAGCAAGGCAGCTAAATTTGTAAACTAACTTACAAGTAGCATTGCTTAAATGGTATTTCCTTCATTAAAAAGTTCTTTGGAGAGTCTTTAATTTTTTGCCATATTTTTGATTAAATTTAGTTGACAGAGGCATCAACATGTAGTTTACAAATTTCTGAATATTTACCAAAAGAAGAACAAACAAAATCTTTTAGAGTGATACTTAATTTGATATGGTAGAGTTGCTTTCCAAAAAGAAAAATTAAGTAAATGCTTCTGAAATTACAGTGCATGTGAAAGATTCAGGACCAATAAACAAAACCCATGTAAAAATTTTAGGAATATGGTCTGAGATTGGAAAGAGGAATTTTTTGCATGGTAGCACAACTGGCCTGCCATGGTTGTCTATGTCAGGGATTTGGCATAAAATTTTGCCTTTAAAACTGCAATGAAGCTTTTATATGACTCTATTTGCTTCAAGGTGCTACTTGTTACTGGCAACGTGAGATGGCTCTGACTTATGTCTGGCTGTTACACAAATTAGTGGCTGTTTAGTATGTGAGTACTTATAACCAGTTATTGATGTTAATTAGGGAGGGGAATGCAAAGCTTGATCCCTTGAACTCAGTGAGGTGTATCCATGAAGCCATTTCAGGCAGAATGTCACCTCCAGGACCTCCTGTTTCTAAGGAGCTGCAAATCTTGTTTTACTAAAGACAGACATTCTAGATCAAAAGGCTATAGGCAGTTGGGAAACAATTTCAGCCCTGCAAAAGGGAGAAATGAAAAAATTGAGCTGCAACATTATGTTGTAGCTTTTACTACTGAGAGAATAGACAGCGGTTGTAAATCACTGTTGTACTGTGTCTTTCATCTGCATACTTTTCTCCCCTTAGCAGTTTCTTCTTCTTTCTTTCTAGTCTTTGGGCCATGTTTTCCTGTCATGTTGCCAAATAAAACGTGTATATCTAATCTGTAGAAGCTTATTCTGTGACTCCTCTGAATTTTCTGTAGTTAACCATTTTGTAGACTTTCAAATTTTAACTTGAAGAGGTACTGACAAAGCCTAGGAAAACCTAGGCTTAACCTAGATTATTAGAAATACAGAAAATTAAGACATTTTCTCTATTTTCCTGCCAAGTATGAAAAGAAAATTTTTTTTTCTATAACTATCCTATGAAAAAAGTGTTAATCTACTAACGGTAAATTAAATCCTAGGGTTAGTTCATATTCTTAGTGACAAACAGGAAGGCAGTAACTAAACCTTGCAATTTGTTAGCCAGAAATAAATTCCCAAAACATGGTAGAAATTCTGCAGTGACTTCAAAAAGGAATAGGATTAGATAACAGCTATAACAAAAACCAAATATTTAGGTTATAAGTAAAAATATTGAATACAGATGAACTAAAGATGTAAAAATAATTGAAAGAAAAAAATCCCTTTCCCTAAGAGTGTATAACCATAATGTCTTTCTAACACCATACTCATACTTCACTTTCCCAAAGTATCCAGTATAAATGCAAAAATGATGATGCTGCACTGAAGTTAGGATAAGCAGATGCTGAAGAATGCTTTACCTTGTTACCATAAACTGCTTTACATTACTTTACATTATTACCATAACTCCTAAAGCCGCTATTTTGAGGGAAGTGACTTCGTCTGTATACCCAAAGAGCTGGCATGAACAAGCTCATGTCTTACTGAAATGATGTGTACTTGGAAGCAGTTTTATCCTTTTATAGTAACAGAGTGTATGACATTTAACGGTGAATTAAATATTCCAGGATCAAATATATTGTACCAAAAGGAAACATTATTTAAACCATTTAGAAGCATCATATGAGAAAATATTTACAATAAATTCCTAATATAATCAATTTATTTCTCTTTATCGAAGTTAAGAAGCTGGCAAACTGCAGCTCCATTAGACAGTTCTACACTGAAATAAATAATTTCACTGACATCTTCTGACTATTTTTCATCCTTCTTTATTTAAACTTATATTAGCTATTATAAACTATGATCAAAACAACATATTCATTCAAAATGAAGGGGCCAAATTATGAAGTATTTTCTTGGTAAAAGTTCAACTGTTTCTTTGAAAGGGTGAAAAGAGTGAAAATCCAGCAAATCTTTCTCTCAATGAAAAGAGTGAGCACAGCTTTTCCAGGACTGTCTGCTGCTTTCCTTACATTTTAAAACAGCTGCATTATACAGCTGGGAAATCTCCAGCTTGAAAGAATGTAATGCAAGAAGAGGCTGGTGAGGTTTGTATGGTAACATTAGCCTAGATGAATCCCTTATACTAACATACAACTTTCTACTTTGAATTCCAAAAGAGGAGTTCTCTCATGAGGCACTCCACCTCCCGCTGTGCAGTGAAAAGTAGATAACTAAAATTTAGATAACTAAAGTTTTCAGGGTGTGATTGTCAAAGTCATGCTATCCTGCCCTGCTAACCTCCGAAATGTTCTTTCCAGTCTCACAGATTAAACATTTTCTTAAGGCTCCTGAAGTCCAGGTTTTAGATGAAAATGCCAACTGCACCTTAAGAAAGCTTATGGCTTTTCTGGTTTGGGTAAACCCTTTTAGACTTTATCACTTGAGGACAAAGGATGAAAGAAAGACTTTAAAAAGTCTTTTAAAACAAACTCTTATGATTCTTCAAGGCATAATTAAAAACAGTTGGCATTAACCATACTGTTATATAATCAAGCAGAAAATAATATAGTCCTGCAGAAAACTGTGATCAATCTATTTTAATGAAGCAAAAATTGAGTAAACCCTTCTTAGTTTAAATACTACTGAGGACCACCTGATCCCTGGAGCAAGGACCTTTCCAGAAGAGTATTTTGGCCCCTCACATTCTGCTCCAGGGAGCAGGAGAGGTTAGCATTACTGGCACTAACCTTGTCATGTCAGCTAGTCATAGTTCACCAGCTCGAAAGATTCCTGGGCTGTTTTATTCACTCTGCAGATAAGACCAAGAAAAAATCAGGGCCCTCACATGGTACTCACTAAAACTAGACCAGCTAGCACTTTTAGATAGCATCAAGCTATGTCAAAGAGATTTCACGTATTTACAGAAACATACTGTTTTTGATGTTCAGCATTGATAAGACAATCATATCACTGTATGATTATACATTTAACAGGCATTACTTGGATTACTACATATTTCTATTTAATTTTTACATGGATTTGAAGGCTAATATTTGGTGCATTTAGAAGTCCAGAATGAAAATTATGCACTGTATCATTAAAATTTTATGTGCTTTAATCATATTATAATACGGATAGCCAAGCAGGGAGAACTGCGAGAGCAAAATTTAAATCCTTTGTGAATCACAGAGGTATCTGTTTCTCTGCATGTAAGAATGAAATTTTGTCAGTATTCTGAAACAGATTTTTAATCACATCACCCTACATTTTGCTATTGGCCCCATCTATAAATTAGTATATCATGTTTTATATAATTTATATTCTTATCTGTAAACAATAAGTACATTTTGGCATTACTGTACGCTTGCATTTATATGTAAAACAACCCTGTCTAGAATTCCTTCTGTTTTCTGTGATCCCAAGCAGAGTTTATCAGAAAACAGAACTATTATGCCAAACTTGGATAAGCCTCAAAATATGTCATGTTCCATGTTCCAATTTACACTGTACTGTGTCATGTGGGAGAGATGTGGAACAAACATAGTTTGCCATTTACACGTTCATTAAGACTGCATGATTCCCTCACTGAGGGAATCATCTGGATGTCAGGATTAAGGTTAAGAAAACACATTGCCTTTTTTTCTCTTTTTTTCCTCTTTTTTCTTTGTCTTTTCTCTTTTTTCCCCTCCATCTGCAAAAATCAGCATTTTGTTTCAGAAGGCTGGCAGGAATAACCACACAGGCTAGTGCAATGTAAACTTCTTCCTGATTCTCTACCAATGACATTTCTGTTCAGGAATCCATCACCTGTAGATATTGCATGGCAAATTCATGGGAGTTTTCCTTACACGATGCTTTAAAGAAACTTAATTTTCTCCTTTGACACCAGTAGAAGTCTAACTCAGTGGATTTTATTTCTGCTTTAGGGACATATCCCAGTTTCCAAATTATCAATCCCTGATTCAATGGAGTGTAAATGATGTTGAAACCCTTGGCTTGGCTTCCAGTGCATGATATAAAACAGATGAACTTTGCTGCCTAAATCAGTAGAGTTTCTGAGTTTCTTATTTAATGTTTGCATGACTATATTATGTTTTCTTTTTATGTCACAAGAAAGAAGAGAAAAAAGGATGGAAAGATTATGCAGTTGGGTGTTTTTTGAAAAGTTTAAATAGGTTTCACATACTTAAGAAGACCAAGTGAATTCAATACCATATGCATTAAGGTAAAAAAAAAGTATCAATTTCTCAGTGCCACGTGATGCTACTGCCTTACACTAGAGCTGTCTGAAAAGCAGATAGATTCTGCTCTATCTGCAATATTTTCATAGGTAATTGTGAGTTCTCTGTCTTGCCACAGATTGACACATTTTGGTTTATCTGAGCTTTAAATTGAACAGAAGTTATTAAAGTATTTCTAACTAAAAAAAAAAAAAGAAAAAAACAAAACAAAAATATAAATAACTATGAAACAATCAACCCTCCTGTACTGTTCCTAGGTGTGCATTCTGCTTTGGGAAGGGTGAAAGCTTCAATCTGCCAGCCATCTTCCTAGTGCTCTACACACACAAAATGATCATATGTAAAAACAGATAATTCACCATTTAAAAAACTGGCAAATTTCCCTTTGAGTATGAACTCCTTATATTTTCTCTGCAGGTGAGCAGTTTCTCAAACAGATCTGATGTGGGCCAAATATAGTTCCTGACACAGCAGGTGTAAGGAAAGTCATTAAAGAGTCAGCCTGCTCAGATGTTTTTGTTTGCTATTGGTACTTCTGCAGCCCTTGCAATGAGGCCTGCAGGTGCATAGTTGTTTCTGGAAAAGACCCTGGTGAAGAAAAAGGTGCTTCTGAATAGAACATCATGAGGACACTGAAATGCCTGGTAGGGCTCACTTGCAGCAGCTGCCAAGTAAGTTGGATTCACAGAGTAACTCAAAGAACCTATTAGAGTAATGCATATGTAGCTTAAGCTGGAGCTATACATTTATTTATTTATATTTGTCTCTTTAGTTCATCTACATTTTTTATAAAAAAACAAAACCAAAAAAACCCAACCAAACAAAAAAGGCCTCCCATTCTCCATCTGGAGGCAATTATATCCCATTTAAATAGTTTTGCTTTTTTTCCATTTTAGGTTTCACCACTAGCTAAATAACTTCAGCTAGTGTTAACAGCAGTTTATCTGACTCTGGTGTTTGTTCAACTGTGTCATTTACTTTTACAACTTCAACAGAAATTCGTACCAAAGCCTGTGAAAGCTAAGCCTCTGAAGAGCCAAGTATTGACTGGAAATGTTGCAAAGGTGAAGGAAAGCCAAGTTCATGTGGACAAACAATAACTTTAGTGCTGTGTATTCAGCTTCTTCCTGGAAAACTTCTGATAGTTTGTACATTTCAATGTAGGATACACACGTGTGTGTGTATGTGTGAGTACTGTTTATACAGTATACACATATATAATGACTGTTTGGGTACATTCTTGGGAAGCATCTGTCTCCTCCTACTGCTGAGACCCCCGATTTCTGCAGCTGCACAGATTCTGGAAGATTTCCTGAAGGACTTTCTAACCTCCTAACAAGTCAGAAACAGTCTCTTCCTGAAAACTGAGGCTATAAAAAAGAATAAATATTTCATCATTTAAAAAAAAATGTTCTTTCCATAGAAAGTTGTATAAAACTGGCTGTTCATCACTAAGGGTTTTTTTGTTTTGTTTTGTTTTTCTCTTTTAAAAATCCAAAATTTCCAGAGAGATTGAAATTCTACCTCCTGAAATGATCCCTCTTGCCTTTAACTGAATATTGTGTTCTTGTAAACTTCTCTCAACAGAAAGAGAATGGGGAGAAATGAAGAGAAAAAGTACATAATAATGGATGTAAGGCTATGCCCACAGGGTCAAAATCACTGAATATCTAGTCTGGCCAGTAAAGACATCAACAGGTATCTAACTGAACACGAGTTTATTGTTTATGACTCCAAATCAGTTAATCAGCAAATCTGTTAAACTATATCAGAAATGAGATAGAGGGTAACAAACGAAATCTCATAACAGAAATGTTATTATTTTTCCATGAGAACAGGAATTCATCTAGACCGTGTGACTTCATCAGAAGCTCTGGATTTGCAGTAGAAGGAGATAAGCAATATGAATGATACGGACATAAAATTTTTTCATTTGAAAAGATTAGTTAGAAAGAATGGTCCACAAATGTATAAAACAAGAAATCCTTAGCAACATAAGGTCACAATACTACTTAAAATATTTCAAGGCAAAAATGGACAACAGAATGAAGAAAACTTTGCACATCACATGGAAGTCTCCTATGGAAGTGAGTGTCAAAAACTACTGTTGAAGACAAAAATTCAGCATTTTTTTTAATGAAAAATGATCAGCATTTGGTGTCAAGAAATAAAATACCCAGACTTGCTAGAGTAAGCAATGCACACTGAGAGTTCTGGTGTATTCAGACATAGGCAGCTACTGAAAATGTTGAGGAGACTATCCCTCAAGGGAAATTTTTTTTTGCCCTTAATTTCCCTTATTGCCTCATAAAGAAAGGTGCATTAGAGCATTTAATTACCTTTAAGCATATTGCAGAAGTTCTCAGTTAACATTCACAAATGACCTGTAGATTATTAGTGGTTTCTAGGGCACAGAAATAATTTGTAATTACTAGTTCCAGTAAGAAATATTGGGTTTTCTATTAAAAAAAAAAATCTATTCAAGTCCACAACTGACATAAGCAAATTATAGAGTGCCATAAATAAACATTAATATGTTACCCTTGTATTAATTTTCTTCTTATTTAATGAAGTATCTAGAAATTAATTGCAACATTTGGACACGGTACATGCTGAACTTGCTTCAGTTTGTTTCTGATGTATTCGGTATCAGATTGAATGATAGATCTATTTATAGTGCTCCTAGAATTTGTGATACATGAGGGAATTGGAAGTCAGATACTTCTGACATTAACATAAATATCCATGGACATCTACAATTTTTAAATAAAACTGAGTATATCTTCATGTTTATGTATAATAGTATAATATTTTTCTTCATCCCAAGAGAAGCTAGTGTCTGCTCCTACCCTAACCTGCAAGGCTGGGTTTTTATGTGGATTGTTTCAGCCACAAACAGCAAAGCCCAGCCATTTATTTATTGTAAACTGTAGCAACACTAGTCATCATCATTTACTTCACTGTGTATAAAGGAATGTTTCCTGTGCTTATTCATAGAGATTCTGGCTTTGGCTGAACTTATTAAAGCACAAATTTGGAAAAAAAACCTTGCTGATATAATACCTATAGATATACTTCAGTTATACATACATATATATATACATATATATATACTTCAGTTTTCTGTTTATTTCACACTAACTAAATCAATTCCAAGGCTGCAGCAAGAACCACAAAATCCCACTGAATAAGCTCTCAGGTAACACTAAACCAAAGCAGAGTAAGAAACACTGACAGACGTAACCTATACTACTGTGATAGCCTCACTCAACCTATCTGGGTGAGGATTGACTATGCCAGAGACATTTAAAGCAAAAGCTGAAACTTTTAAACATGTTAGTTCTCTGCAGTTTTTTTCCTGATGTTTGGGACCCGTATACTGGATCTTGACTTTCTGAGCTGCTAGGAAATGGTGTAGAGACTCTTTATATTCATTCATTATCAGGGACTCTTACACAGTTTTGATAATGAGGTAGGACTGCAGCAACACCAAGGGTCAAGCGTGATTCACTTGCACCTACTCTCCTATCGCTACTTAATCTTATGCCTTGCTATTTTGCCACTTTTCCCAAGATTTCAAATCAGTGTTACCAAATGCTTGAATTGGTTATGATGATATTCTAGCATGCAAATTTGTCTAAAATAAATTTCAGTGAGGTTCAAAACATCCTTTTAGTTGTGATATGGCATTCTATGAACTATATAATTTCTTAGCTGAATATGAAATCAAATGTGTGATTCTTTGCATTCAACAGAAGAGTCCACACTTACACACTCAAATATTTCATTTCCCAGAAAAATTTAAATGACTTGTCAAAAAGAAACAAGACAGTTCCAGTGTGCTGGAACTGTAATCCCTAATAAATAAACCAATAAACTTTAATCTGGTTTCTATTTCCATTTTACTACTAGTCTTGTAATAAAAAAAAAGTTAGAATATGATACTCTGCTCACTAGGAGAGCTTTGATATAATTAAGAAATCCCCTTAGAGAAGGGATTCCTGAAAACTGCTTTTTAAGAGAGATATTCCACTTTCCAGCCCAACTCCCAAGAGTTTAGTGGCTTGGAGTACAGTCATCTGGCAGGACAGAATCTGCCTCCTTATGTATGAATGCTGTGAGCAGCTGGCTGCAGAAGTGGTACTGGCAGTAGCTTCAGCCACATGACTGTTCCTCTAGTCCAGGGAAATGTGCCAGATGGCAGCCAAAGAAGAAAAACAGAAAGAAAGCAGAGGACAGAACAAAAGAAACTCACATAACCCAACAAAGAACCTTTCTTTCTTTTCCCCGTGAAGGCGTTAAGTGTCATGATCACTCTCTCAGGAAGTGTATCTTCATAGCTAGCCAAACGAAGATGTAGTTCTGATACTGCAATAATTTGGCAAAGATTAATTATTTTATATTCTTTAATTTAATGCTTATTATTGCTAGTCTCATTTCTTATAACACTCATTTTACTTTGGAGCTTACCATCTCTACAAAATTCTCTCCACAAAGAGGTTTTGCTGAATAGACAGTCATTGTGAGTTATTTACAAATCCTTCATTGGGGAAAAAGACATAATGACCACACAATCCAAGCAGATCCTTCTCCCTCTGGAGAATCTTCTAAGTGGTCCTGAGAACCTGTCATTAAGCCCATGGGAGGTGTGAGTGTTTAGAAGCATTGAGTGTCATATAAGAAATTCTTATTCATGCATCTCAGTTATGTGTGGGAAATTTTGATAGGTGCCTTAGTTCTTCTTCATCCATGCATGATAGGATTCAGAGATCTATCTCCATTTGTCTTTGGAGGTTCCAGGAAGCTCTGAAGTGTAACTGTGCTACTCTTAGGACTTCATTTTTACAGTTAAATCTAGTGCTGTTTTCCTGAGCAAAGCTAAATGCAGAAGGAAACAGGATTCCTATATGTGTTTCAGGAAAGAAGGTGTGCTTTAGTTTAGAGAGACTTAAGGCTTTAAAAAGAAAGAGAAAAAAAAAAGGTAGGGATGGGAGAAACAAAAAGGAAAAGACATGAGGTTATCTGTGCTTTCTGAAAACACAATGAAGATGTGTATTTTGCACACGTATTTTGTTTGTATTGGAGCAGAACATTCATCTTCCAGAGAGCAGGGTGGGCATACTTCCCTACAAAACTAAACAACCCTCTTCCTCCACCCTGCAAAAAGTTGCTGAAATTGTGATATTTTCTGGTGGTCTCCTGAGTTTCCTTGTCTGTGAAGTACCCATTCCTGGCCTTAATTCTACACCTAATGCTACGAATACTTGCATTTCTGGCGTACAGCAAATCATAAGTGTATCTATCAGCTTTTTTGGTCTACTTTCCACTTTCTTCCAGAAAAATTCACTGAAGCTTTAAGTTATAGTTTATTTGATGGGACAGGCAGAGGAAGAAGAGCTCTAAGTAAATGCATTGCCTTCCAGCTCTTCCTAGAAAAATTGCATTGTCTTAAGGTACATTTTTTTCCCTATGCTGGGAAAACCTACATTACCATGGATCTCTCACCATCCTCTGAAAGATGCAACTCCCAGCACTTGCTGATCAGCACAGAAACTCAATACATTATTTGACTATAAGGGGACATTCATTATTTGACTACAAGAGGGCATCAATGTATTACAGAATCTCCCAGAAATTAAATATGTAAATAAAAACATGATTGTCTATTAAATCAATAAATTATAAGCATGTCACAGAAGAAATGTTTTGGTTTTTTTCCCAAGAGGTAATAAAAGAAAAATTAAAATTACAGCCAACTTCACAATTTAAATGGTTTGCTAAACAATGTTCATCATGGAATACCTGGATGGTACTATCAGATACTCAAAACCCCTTGACATCTGATGGTTGAGTAACATGAGCAGAACTGTCAGTTGACATAAACAAGGTTATTAAATTACATAGGCACTGAGTATTGTAAAATTTTGTAGTGGATTTCTAAATATAACCTACAGTGTGAATGGAGCCATGGCAGTGACATGGCAATATATTTAGGGATTTTTATTTCTCCTTCTAGTAAGAACTTATATTTAAATTAAATAGTAGCAACAAATATGGCTCCCATTTAATAATACGACTATGACCCATTTTCTATAAAGCCATCATCAACCTCATCCTAATTCTTTAAAGATCCTGAAAAACAAACCTGTAACACTTTTTCTGTAGTAAGACAAAATTCATTCACACCTCTGGACTTTAGATAAGGATTCCTTTCTTTTTGTTTTTATTAGCAACTTTTAGGAAGTTGCTTCACCTTGTTAGACTGAAAAATTAGACAATATGCTAAGGTACATAAATCAATAATCAAAATAATCAGATCCTATATTAACATGCTACATGAAGTACTTCTCTTTTTGCTTTTAAAGCATTGATATATATAACAATTGATACAAATTTGTAAAAGAAACTTAAGCAGCTTTGTTTAAACAAAAAGTCCCTGATAAGAAGATTGCCTTAAGAAAATCTTAACTATATGATCTAGTTTTGAATGGGTGCCATATTTTTATTCTCTATTTAATTACCTTTAACTGTTATTACTATTTTTGTTATAAACCTAGCTCCCTCTATATGAATCCTAGCTTTTCCAAAAAGAAAACACTGAGAGAAGTCAGACTGTACCTAGTCAGTTTTTTTAACACTATTCACCAATACAGGGTTTGCTATCAATAATCCTACATAAAGCATTAAGCTTCTTAGGCATCTAGTATTTTACATGTGTGCAAATAAATGTGAACATTGCATTAATTAAAATTAAAAAGTTGTCATTAAGATGACACGAAGTGAATTCTCCAGTGAATTATATACAAATGGGAGGATCTTAAGAATTTTATATTTGAAAATGTATACACATCTATTATAAATAAATGCAAGGAAGTTGGAAAAAAATACTGATTCATTTGCCAACAGTAATGCAATAAATAATGGAAAGCATACTTTGTTACTGCTATTTTTAAATAATGTTTTTAAATGGTAGTTAAGGAAAAAACAGACTCTCTGTGTTTTTCTTATTGGCTATACTTACTTTCAAAAATAACTAACAAATAAGATTTTCTGGCAAAAGCCTCTCAACCACAGATATTCATCCAGGTTTCTTACCATGTATCACTGTGTCATATTTTTAAATACTCTTAATTATAATAAGTACTGAGAATACTTAGAATTAACATTTCCATAAGAACACTGACAAAAATGTTAATCTACTTTCCCCCCCAATTTAGAGTGGAAAATTATTCAAAGTTATTATTTACTTGAAAAGTGCAGTTTCCTACACTTCCATGGTCATTCTTTATAATGTTTTCCATTCACACAGACACAATACCTATTTTCCTGATATACCATGTTCAGTAATGCCTTTCCAAGCTCAAGAGAGTCACAATCAATGCCATTTTCAAATTTTTATATACTGCAATACTATAGAAGAATAAAAAAGAGCCACAATTGCAACTATTATCATCATCAATTACATTGTAAGCCACTAGAAGAGATACCTGTAGGACTTCAGAAAGCGAAATCTCATCTTATTTCTTGGTGATGCATGGGGCACATAGGCTCTGAAAGGATCCCACTGAAAGGCCATTGGCAAAGCTTAACTCTAAAATAGTCTAATAATTATATCCCTTAGGGACACAGGACAGTTATGCTGCAGGTGGCCTGCGCTAATCATGAAGCACTTGCAACTGTGTAAGGGAATGTTCTTTTCCTATGGTATGCTTTGGCAGAGATGTGGCTGGCTGAGAGCACAGGCTAAAGGGATAACTGGGATTTCCTGCTGCATGAGGCTTGCCCTTTGCATAAACATCTCCTATATTCAGGGCTCTTATCGCATTATTCAAGTAAGAACACTTATGGTAAACCCTTAGATAGTTAGAGCAGCCACTAAAGAGCACAGAACCATGGAACTAAGGCAGCCCAGAAACAGTCAATGCTCTGATTATTCACTGCTGCCCAGACAAAACCCTTCAAATTTAACAGTCTCTTGAAAGTATTTTTAATATGGATTATATTTGGACGACCTATTCTGACTGGTATCAGATAGCTACAGAGCAGACAGAGAAAAAAAAAGGCAAGCAAACAAAAGAAAACTCCGACCCAAACTCTGCTTGTGTACCCCCAGCACAGCAAGGAGCTAGCAAACAGGGAGTAAAACTGCTACTAGAAACACAATCACAAATCTCACAATTGCCTCTTTATTTAATTCTTAACTCTCTTCAAGTGTGTCTTCCAACTTCACAGTTTCTTAGGATAATCAATTTATACCATTAAGTAGCTTTTCTGAGAGGGCTTAATGATGTACGAGAGATCAGCCACTCTAAGAAAGTACATCTCAGTCTGACAGATAATTTTCAGGCGTCTTTGCAGCTTTTCTCAGTGACATCACTCCTGTTCTCAATTACCACCAGTGACGTTGAGAACTGAACTAATTTCCTTCCTACATGGGTTCATTTCAGTTGAGTGGTTTTTAATTTTTTGTTTGTTTGTTTGTTTTGTTTGTTTGTTGTTGTTGGGATTTTTTTTTAGTTGTTCGGGGTTTTGCTTCTTTTTGGTTTATATTTTATTTTTTATTCAAGCCTCAACTCTTGCATACAATTGTTTCAGCCTACCCCTAGAAGAGCTAAAGGTAAACAACTCTGAATGTGGCTATGATCTTTCAAAGCAGATGGGCAAAGTATTCTCTGCTTTCAGTGATTTTTGAGACAAATTAAACTATTTTTATTCATAATAAACAGAAATTGAGTATTTACCCAGAGCAAAGTTAAAGATGAAAATTTAGAATTTCTCAGGGCAGTAGCAGAAAAATTAAGAGGCTTAGAGAAATAAATTTCTAGGAATACATTATGACTACCAATCAATTATCTGATTAAATGTGCTATTTTTATGGTAAAGGATATTATGAGAAAGTATGCTCTTCAGAAAAATAATAAATCCATTACAACTGCTTATATTTCGCTCTTTGGAAGAACCATTTTTCTCCTGTTACACTAACAAATGCACTAGAGAATCAACTGACAACAAATGTTTTGATATCATGAAATAAGTTTTCAATATATTGGATTCATAAGTGAAAGCCTGGAAAAGGGTTTGTTAGTTTGTTTTGGTTTTGTTGGGTTTTTTGGTGGGTTTTTTTTGAGTTTTTTTTTGTTTGGTTTGGTTTTGCTTTTGGTTTTGGTGGAGTTTTTTGGTGCAGATAAAGATATATGTTATTTAATTAAATTAATATAGCAAATAATTTTCAAAGGAATGGAATTTCGATCATTCCAACAGTAGTTAGTAAGGTGCTTTCTGAGTATCACATGCTATAGTCTTCTTCAAAATCTTGATACCGTTAAAATTCAAGTGATTAATAGATCACTTTAAACATACCTGAATGATAATACTGAATGTGATCATTGGCAAAGTCAATATTTCTCTTCTGGCAAAGAAAACCAGGATACAATGCATTTTCATATTGCCAGGTATGTTTCCTTTTCACATTCTGTTTCTAAAAAGGATTTTGTACAACGCATTAATACAGCAGCAACAGTTGCCTTTTTTCTTTTTTTAATAAAGAAAACTGAACCAAATGAACTGAACATGTTTACTGTGAGCTCCTTTCTCCTCGATGCCTTTTCTTCACTGTGGCACTAAACCTGCTAATGAAGCTAACCACAATAAGGTCATAGAAATAAGCTTCTTACAAGATTACTAAAGACTAAATTTATACCTTGATATCAAAACCACTTATTGTCACTGTGTAGTGGCATGCAGTAGATCACTGTACCAAAACATACCTCAGTGTTTATAGACATTCAAGGAAATGAAGGATTAAATAATTCTGTAATACACCTTGAATTTTACAGACAAGTTTCTAGACTCTTTATGCCATTTTTTTTTTCTTCCAGATAAAAAAACCAAAACAACACAACAAATCATTCCTAGAAGCACTCGAAGAACATAGAATGACTTTACATAAAGTTATTATTTGTCAGCAGTGTTTTGTGATAAAAATAGTTCAATACTGTGAGTAAACAAATATATAATTTTATAGGGAAGAGGTAAAATCACTCATTGCACTCAGTGGTAATCCAGATCCCTTACAGAAATTAATATTATAATAAACTATTATGGTACAATATCTTTGACATTCTATGCAGTTCTGTGATTGCAACATTTGCTCTATATTTTTTTGACCAATATCAGGATATCAGCCCCACACTCTTAGCTGCTCAGTGGCACCACTTTAGTGGGTCATTATTGATGGCTTCAGGATCTACAAAAAGTGAATTATTAGAAACACTTTTAATATTCTTCCAGATATGTAAACTGCTGTGACTTTTTTTACTAAAGGTTCATATAAATAGCAAAATAATATTTTACATAATTTAAAACATGAAACTTATATTAATAGTGAACACACAAGCCCACATGAAATTAAAATTTTTTTTTTGGTCAGTTGAATTCAGGTAAGTATAAAACATCTTGCAAGTAACTAGGTCTGGTGATATGCGTAAATATCTTTACAGACTTGTTTCTTGTTTTACTTTCTTCTTTTGACAGGTGAAGTAGCAGTAGATGTAGGAAACAGAAAAAGATATTGAGGTTATTTTTAAGTTGTGGAAAGCAATGGGGCTTTCCTGCATGCTCCCATTCTGGGTCTCAACACTCATGCTCTTTCTCTAGGCAGCCTTCCCAAAGCTCCTATCCGCTGTGTTGTTCTATTGTATGCAGTGTTGTACTTTGAGAAAGAGAATGTTAGAGTTACTATTGTGACATGACTGAGTAGGGATCTACTGGTCAAACTAAAGAGAAAGAAGCAAATTCATAGACAGCTGAAGGAGAACAGGTGACCCAGGAAGAGTATAGAGATGAAGTTCAGTTGCGTAGGGATGGGATCAGAAAGGTATATATAAAGCGTTTTGTGTCATCAGTCATGAACTATTTGTGGCGTTTCATATATCTGTTGTGTGGAAATTTCTATTAAATAGCAGTGAGTAAGTGAAAGGGAGAAAAAGTCTCGTGTTCTTGTCCTTGCCACTAGAGTCATTCAGTGAAGCAGCAGCTCTCACTCAGAAAGTAAAATGACTGTGTCTGTGTTGGAAGCAAACCACATGAATAGATAAGTGTATGAGGGATGAAAGAAGTGTGAAATTCTTTCCTACAGATTAAAGCACCAATACTGGAGAGCAAGAAGGGAGATGTCAAAAATGTGACAGTCTAATCATATAGCTCTTCCATTAGACACGCATACAGACACTACCTACTATAGGTGACAGATCAAGAAGGGAATATCAAACAAAAGTAGGAGAGACATAGGCTCAGAAATTAATTTTAATAGTGAAGGTGCTAAATCATGCAGGAATGTTAAGATCCTTGAAATATGTTTAATAAAGTTTTTATGAAGTCTGTACAAACAGCTTCTTCTGAGCAAGGTTTTCCTCTGCATCAATTGACAATTCCTGCAGCATGTGCAGACAGATCATGGTACACAATATTATGCTCTTCTATGGTCATTACACAAGTACTATACACTGATATGAAGCTTACAAAGTTATTCTACAGAATTCTGTGAAAAATATAATTGAAAGTACTGTTCTAAAAAGATAATCAGATTAAATACCATGTGGTATAAAAATGCTGTTATTCCTCATACTTTTCCAATAAATTGTATGGCCTTATTTACAAAAAAAAAAAAAAAATTCTACACAAGAAGTTATGTTGTAGTCATTATTTTTTAAATCACTGCTGAAATCAAAGATCTTCTATTTATCTGTTCTCTCAAAGGATGCTGATAAACTTCAAGGACAAATGGCATCTCTAGAACTACTGAGGAACCTAATTTTAGTGCAAATGAAATTGAAGAGCTTGTGCAAATGATTACCAGGCACCTTTGAGTCATGTTTGGAGCTGGTTCATTGAAAGGGGATTTCACAGATAAGCAAAATGCATATTTAGCATATTACCTAGGAAGCCTTTGAGTTGTTTCTCTGATTCCTCAAAGACCCAGCAGAGAATTAGAGTCTCATTCCTTACCCTAAACACTTCCAATCCTATGTTTTCAGTGGGATTTCAAAAACTATTTGGCAGGAACACATTCTACTTCTAAATGACTGCAACAGAAATGGCATCTGAGCCACTTAGAGATAATGTGAGAATTGTCTTGGCACAAGGGTAAAAAAAATGGGACAGCTTTGGACAGTACTGAAAAGCGATAAAAACAACCTTAGTTCACAGTCTATATTTTAATTTACTGAAATTACTGAAAATACATATAAGAAATTCTGTTTGCATAATATTTAGTATTAAGTAATCTTTTATAAAGATGGAAATAAAGGTGCCTGAGCACAAGAAGACAGAATTAACTGCCAGCAAGACTCGGGAAGTCTTAAAAGTCTTTGCAACTCAGCCCTGCTTGTCTGTGTGACAACTAAAAAGCACAGATCAATTACCCTGCTTCTCAGATAGGCAAATTCATCCATCTTTCAAAGATGATGAACAACATTTATAGGTAAGTTCTTAAATGGGGACATATGTGTTATGCATCAAAGTCTTATTCAAATCAGAGGAACAATTAAATGGAAAGGCATTAAGGCTGCCCAGGCCTCATTTCCCAGAGAATTAGCAAACTGTAGTTTTCTTTTAGCCTCCATGGGAAATATATCCCATGAAGATAACAAGAGTGAATTGATAGTCAATACCACAGACTGGATAATCCCAGAAGAGGTGCCTGCAAGAGAAGAGTGGAGATAACTCTCTCTCATCTAAATACATAAACATTGATTTAAAATGCAATTCCTAGGAAGTGCTAAGTTTTTGCATTAATAAATTCAATGAACTAACATATTATATATTTTGTATTTAAACGGAACCTTTAAATAAAGTGTTCAGAAGAATGCTTTAGATACCTATTTTCTTGTGTGTTTCAACAGTTTATAAAAATGCTAACCATACATCTGTAAACAAGTATTTTCTCATGTAACAAAAATGGAAGAAGAAGTAGGGAACTTAGCTGATTTAACCTAAACCTAATAGGATGACAGTACGTGAACTAGGACTGGAATCCTGCTTAACGCATTGTTACTTAATACTAATGTAATCAAAATAATCAAATAATGTAATAACATAAACTGCATCTTTAAACAACAAATTATAGGAAAAATTATTATATTGTATTTTTAATAATATTTATTATATTTATCCCCATTTTCCTGATTAAGTGTATGGAAATTAAACTATTATATTAATATTATTTAATATATGTATTAATTAATATTAATTAAATATATATTAATTATATTTGTAATTCATTCTTCTAGCTCTAGTGACTTTTTTAATTCACAATCCTGACACAAGAACTACAGTATAAAATGAAGAGAACAGTTTTATTTAGATTTTATATTTAAAGTACTATCATAAAGTTCTCGACATAAATAAGGAGAATTAACTTAGGAAGATAATGAAATAAAGAGGTCATGTTTGGCAAGTTTCCTTGAAAAGTGAACAGATACAAAAATAGTACTAGAACCATTGTTGTTGCAGGTGACTGAAGAAAATTCACTCATATGAATTTACTGAAAAATTCTTGATAAAAATAATAAAAAAAAATTATCCAAAACTGTAGTGTAATAGTTTTGGTCACTTCATGTTGAGAGCACATCAAAACTGCACATAAAGCAACAAAGTTAACAAGCAGCATGGTCTCGGACTACCTGCTCCAGGTGACTCTGCTTGAGCAAAAGTAATGTGCTCTCAATTACATGAAGTTCAAATTCTAATCATTGAATATAGTACTAAAGCATTTCCAGAGGTGCCTTCTAGCCTGAGTGATTCTGTAATGCCTTAAAGCAATCCCTTTTCTGATAGGTTTTGATATAATGAAATCGATGGGATTTCCGAAGTGCTTTAACTTGCTTGCAAAGCGTTTCTCCCTCTGTGAAAATGCACTATTATGCCCTCTGGTGTTCAGTAGAAAACGTTACTCTCAGAACAACTACATCTAAACTAATCCATCCATAACCAGGTTATTTTCTTCCTTTGGAACCTTTGTTCAGCTAGCCATCACTAGCTATGTTTGTATGTTTGTATGGTGAGCTCAACTAACCTTTAAGCTACACTGACAGTATTGATCAGCTGCCCGCTGGCTGCAGTAGCTCTGACACCTCTCATACACGCACAGATCACCTCTCTACATAGAGAGTTGTCCTCACATGGGCCAAGTCCCTTCCCTAGACTCTCAAGGGTTTAAAACCCTCAGGAAATGGGCCTTAGACAACATTTTTAATGGGAGCATAATGCCTAGAATTTAAAAATGTGATCTGTGTAGAACTCAAAGTGCTTAATATAATATTATTCAATCTCAAAAATATGTGATTGTAAGGTAGGAGCAATAACAAATATATCAGTTCAAAGTAAAAGCAAAGCTGACTTATGCTTGTCTTCTTAGAGCTGTGGCTAAAATTCAACTTTTTAAAAAAAATAAAAAGCAGCAACCATCTGAACTTTACTTACATGTACCTCTTCAGTATTTCAGATTGTGAAGAAGAATATTGGGACCATCTCCAATACACAATTCCTATACCAACCACTGCCACACATCCTCAGCATGAATCATAAATTAGAAGTTAATTCAGCAGATCGGGAATCAGTCCATCAGTAACAGCTTGTGCCCATTAAGAAGGGATCAAATCCTGGGTTCATGAAAAGCAAAAAATGTACGTTTTCAAGTTACGATACGGCACAGAGTTTACGATGTCTTGCACAAGGGTAGCTCTTTGTCACTAGCCTCTTGATGTCCTTCTGCACACAGGATCCATGTCCTAGTGGGTAGGGGCACCCTGCCACCTCCCAGCTCCATCAAGACAGCCCAATATTCCATGAACTAGAGCTAAGTCTTCATACACACCAAAAGAAATTTCACTTACCATGAAAAAAAATCTAAATCCCAAAACTGTTCACTACTACTACTCTTTCACCTGTTATTAAAAAGTGAACAAAAATGAAAGATTAATTTTAAACAATAAAATCATTCTTAGAGAAGGATTCTGAAATGGAGACAGTGAAAACTTCTTTTCCTCTCATGCCCTCACAGAACTGAAGGAAAATGTCAGTTACCTTATATCCAAAAAATTTCAGAATAATGAAAATATGGATAATGAAAATATGAACAAGACCTATCACCATTCACTGTGTCATGAGGTTGCAAGACAGACTACCTGTAGAGAAGTCAGATACTGCTTTTCATTCATGATGTTTTGCTTTCACGTGAACACCTGAATAACAGATTTGTATAAAGCTTTCTACCCCAAAGACTTAGAGTTGAAACAGATGCAGAAAAAGGATCCAAACAGAGTTTATAAATTCATTTCAGAAAGAAACTATGAAAAAGCATAAATGAGAACACATGGGAAAAGGGATAAGTAGCACACATTCCCTGGACAGATGCAGTGGATGTATCTTTGGGTAGCCTTTGTAAATAAGTTATTAACCTAGTGCTTTTTTCATATTATATTTCTGGTTACAAAGAAAGGTCATATTTTCTTATGCTCTCTTCTACTTATTGGTGCAGCAAAATTTGACACTTTAGTAAATATATTTGTTCCTTAGTTTCACACATGAAATTATAGAGACTATAGTGTGTGCATAAATAAAGCTCTTTTTTGAGAAGTGGTATAGCAATGCTGTTTCATGAGAAGTCAAGGCCTAAGAGAAGAGTACTGGTCCTGGAGTCAGGTGCATTTAGCTGACCTTTTGAGTATGCAGAAGATTTAATTGAAACCATAGGAAAGGAGAAGAAAAGGGCTTCACACAGAATATTGTAGAAATCTGAGAAAATTAGGAAAGCTGGAAATCTTCTAGAACTATAAAAACAGATGGTAGTTATTGGACAAAGAAGGAACCAGAGATGTTATAAGAAGTACAGAGATGAAAGAGGAAATATGACTAAAGAGACCTCTATTTTTAATTCACAAATAAATTTCTGGGGCAGGGGGTGATTTTTTTTGTCTAAAATATTTTTTTCTCCTTTTTTTTTCCTTTCTCATTAATGGAAGAAACTGCTTCATTACCATGCACATATTTATGAGAGAGAAATGGTATGTTCTGTGTTACCAACATTTTCATCTAAAAGTTATTTTTCCCTCATAATAAAGACAGTCTTGATGAAAGCTCATATAAAAATCCAAACTTCTCCTACAGATTGACCCGGAATATTTTATGTGACTTTGGCTATATGCCTTGAGAATTCATGCTAGGCTTTTATAGCATTAATTAGTACAGAAAATTTCTCCATACCAGAAATATAATTTGGAAAAAAATTATTAGTACTTTTAAGAACACAAGTAAAAGGAAAACAATGATCTCAACTTGATTTCATAACAGGACTTTTTTTTTTTTTGCCATATTTGCAAGGTGTAAGTCAGCACTTTTGTTGTTCAAAATTCTCAAATTATGTCGAATTTGTGATTATATATTGTATTGCCAGGTTACATTTGAATAAAATGTTGAGTACTATGCTGATTTGCAAAATTAGTTGCCAGTACACTACAACACTTTTATCAGCTTCACAGTTCCAAAGAACAGACAATGTTTAGTTGAATGAATAAAGGCATTTTGGAAATTAGTCCAATGATATTTCTGTAAATTGACAGTTGATTGTAATAGATGAAGCTGAGTCATCAGTCAATCATGGCTGAAATCACAAAGTGCAGCTGTAGAGTGCATTGATTTCACTTCTATTATGCTGGTAAGAAAGCTTGAAGACATTTTACCCTTTCTGATCCGATTTTAATTCAATATAGATCATTTACTATCATTTAATAATTTTATCTACTTTATAACAAAAGGCTTTGGTGATTGTTAATGTTTCTTCTCACTTTGTTATTTTGTTAGTATTTCTCTTCATTAGAAGCCCAGCTATTTAAGTATTTTCCACCATAGACTATTTTGATGGATTTGGTTTATGAATCAGTTGAACTCTATCTGTTACGATGGACACAAATGAATGATGTGTGATATTTATAAAATAACAATCTTTTGCTATCTGTAGAGCTACCTTTCCAAAACTGACACAGATTTGCTGTGTCTTCCTATAGGGTGCATTACTCTGGTAAAAATCTCAAACCTAATAAATTTCCAGTACTGTTTGTATTTTGGAGGTTTCATGGAATATCCTGACCATCTGGTATCAGACAATGTCACCGCAAGAACAAGTGAAGGCTGAACTAGCTCACTGCAGTTTCTCATGGCCTAGTCACTTGGCAACTAAAAACACCATTGGATGAAGTTAATTCCATAAACTGATGAGTTTTCCTCCCAAGTTGTAAGAGCTGAACTTCCATCTGGTTCCAAAATTATTGCACAGCAATGTTGGTACAGCCATTGTTTACCAAGGATAATGCTTTTTGACCAACTTCAAAGTTTACGAGAAGATTAAACACTACCCGTTAAGTAGTAGCGCTGCAAAATCTTACTATTTTCTCTTACAGCATCTTACAAAAAGCAACACATTCTTTAAAGGGAGGTTCATCTTGATTTGAGGGCTACAATGATCTTTGAAGTAGTTAATGCTTCTAATACTGTAATCAGAAGTAGATTACATTACTTAAAAGTTAATTTATAGATTAGTGAAACTGTTTTCAAGAGCTCTTAGGAGACTAATAAGAGTACCCCGGAATTTCAAATTCAAAGCATACCTGTGCTTCATCTGCTATAGTCTGGTAGCTATGACTGATATCAAGCCTTCTATTTTAACCAAAATATTACAGTCTCTGTCAGCAAAAGTTCTTTGTGTAGGTAATACACGTTACTTTTTAACATAACTGTATCTACTAACGAATAACTTTCATTTAACAATTTAATTACATTTTCATGAACACCCACAATATAAAACATATAATTAAAAAATCATAAAACCAGGACAAGAAACAAATTACTTTGTTTTCCAGAATTACACTCTGATAAATACTTAAGAATCAAGTTTCATACCGTATCTCAGGAAGGTTAGTAATTGTCTTCTGTGAGGGGGAAAAAACTTTACAACCACTTGATGTTTAAAGTCTAATTTCTGGCCTTTTAATTCAAAATGTTTTGCATGGCTTTGTTTCTATATCTTGGGATTGTGTAGGTTTTTTTGTAGTAGATCACTTTTCACTTAATAACAGCAACAATATAATATTCACATATTGCACTGGCCACTTAGTTTTATGTAGCTGTTTTATTCTTTGCAAAACTGCCTATTATGTGACAAAATGAAGCGAGTGTTAATGCTGTACTGTTCTGGTGACTGTATTGGAAAACGTATTGCATGAGATGGAGAATCCCTTACTCCATGTCTACAGGAATCACGGGTCTTGGCACTGTCTCAATAAAGTTGATTCAAAAATCTGCAAGAGAACTGAATTAGACAAAACTCACCCTTTAAGTCTCTTATTAGTTACTGGGAGGAAATACAGACAACTCCTTCTTTCCACTAGCCATTTTATTAATCCAGTACTGACTGTTTCTCTAATTAGTGTGCCAGTTAACATTTGTTAAATATTTTAAACTAGATTATAATTCTTAAAAAATATTCACCTGAATTCATGTAAAGCAGCTAAGATGCAAAGACAACTGTATCCCTTCCTATGTTAAAGGAACACACTGAGAATTAGAACAGATAACATTTGGTACATGATCACCAATATTTTAAATACATATTCTTGAAGAAAAATCAGGCTAAAGGTTGACTATGAAAATTACATTTTCCTTCTTGTATATGTGCATTGCATTACAAACTTTGAGGAAAAGACATCATTCACCTTTTACCCACTGGAGTCTGTGTCACTGACTAAGTTGGAACTGCAGAGGGGAAGTCAGTATGGACAGATAAAACAGTAAGAGATATATTCCAAAGCTATGTAGTAAATAAGATGGGAAATTTTTAGAGAAAAAGAAAGAATGACATTATTAAGGAAATTGAATGCAGAACAAAATAAAGTCATAGCAATTATATTTTCCTCATGTTCTGGCTATCTGCATTTGCTTTGATGATGTGCTCAGTTTATACACACAGATGAAATTAAAGGAAGCTTTTAGTGAACAAGTGAAAATGTTTACCACAGGTCTTTCAGGCATCCAACCATGTACAAAAAATTAAGAGCTTAACTTTGACCATACTTTTGCTATAATCAGTACCCAATTACAAAAAGAAAGCAATATTAGTTTCTCAATCAGTTCTCATTGTGAAGAAAAACAACTTCTGCTTTACAATACTCAAGTATTGCAGCAATGAACACATGTTAATTGGAAGGGTCTCTGAAAGTTACATCTTCTGACCTCCTGCTGGAAAATGGCTATTACCAGAACTAAATAATGCAGTCATGACTTTGTCTACTTGAGTCTGATAAAGCTCCCAGGTGGAAGATCTGACAGCACCATCAGGTGACACATTGAAGCACTGTACTACCCTTTCAGTGGAAAGAAAAAGAGTATGTCAAAATCAGACTCCAAGCTCCAAATCTATAATTTGTGATCATTGTCCCTGTTTAGATCACTGTGCACTATGAAGAAGAGCTTGATATGTCATTATTTGCAACTATCCTTCAGTAGTTTTTATTAGCCTGTTACTACCTTCACACTATTAGATCTTTCCTTTGTTCCTCTCTTTCCACTTGAGTAAACCAGCCCAACTCCTTGAACCGCTTTTCACTCCACCTTGCAAGCTCCCCTGCTGGATCCCTGATGGCTTCTCCAAATCTTTCTTTAATTGGGATCCCAGAACTACAGAAAGTATTTCAGTAGCTCACAAGTTCTGAGGGAAATTGCTTCCATTGATCTACTGGCCACAGGCCTTCTAATGTAGCTCAGTATGTAGCTTGTTTTGCTCATATGAAAGTGCACTATTAGCTCATATTCAACCAGATGTCCATCAAAATCTCCAGATGCTTTTCAGTAGAATTGCTACTCAGCCATTTACTCCTTGTCTGGGTTATTCTAACCCAAAACTGTACATTTCTCCTCACTGAAGTTCATGAGCTTAGCCCAGTCCTCATGTCACTCTGGTCTGAATTGCTGATATTTGTCACATTAGTCACTTCCCTTTTGCCTGATGAATCAAAATGCATCCTGGATGCTTCTTTTGGAATACATATAGTCCTAATTTTATCTCAGTTTTTAATTCCCAAAAGGTATTTATTGAGCAAGTTGAGTCTGAATTAAAATGTTGAATATTTAAAAGTTATGAATTATTTAGTGCTGTATTTTATGCTATTTTTAGATTATTTTGAATTTAAAAGATGGAATGAAAAAGAGCAAGTGAACGTCACACTAATAACCAAGTAGTGAATCAGGTTTTTTTACTGTTGAAGTCAGATAAAAAGCTTTTTAATTCTTCAAAAACTTACACATATATTGGCAGCAACCCATGCATCACATGTTCATTTAAACAAGCAACTCTTACTATGGATGTACCATTTTGTACCATGGATAATTAATTTTTTTCGTTCTTAAAAATTAAATTTCTATCTTGATGGTAATTCTGGGATCTCCAATCTTGCCTCTTTTAGTAAAAGGATCTTGGGGGCTGAAACACCCTCATAGCACCAATCTCAAAATGGACCATTTCAGTAGCAAGCACTACACATGCACAGAGGAAAGACAGCAAAACTCTATTGCATAAAATGGAAATTTTGGGATATTCTTTTACATACTATTAAAAACAATTTTTACTTCTCTCCCAGTGGTCTACATTGTTTCTGGTAAATTCAGAAACTATTCTAGATAGCCTTACTTGTTCATATTGAAAATGATGGAGGATGAAAAAAAGGTATTGTTCCAATAGGAACAGAATTCGTTTCACTTATTTTCAGTTATTTAAGTGTCATGGTTTTGCTGGTTCTTAGAAACTAAGCAGGAATTTTTCCTTTCCCCCTGCCCACTGCATGAAGGGGATGTTGAATGGGTAGATTGACTGTGGCTTAGGCAATTGAGTAACACAAAAGAAGTGGCTGATAGAACCACATTCCTAGGTGATGGCCCTCAGGATCTTGTCTTTGGGGAGGAATAAGGAATTCTTTTTTTTTTCCCTGCCATCCCCTGGGAAATGGTGGGGGAGGAGCTCAGGTTGCTGCCAGAGCTGGAATAAGGTTGGAGTAGCAGCTTGGAGGTTGCTTTGTTCTCAGCCTGTGAATCTGCTTGGATTTTCATCAGAGAGGAACTGATTCTGGAGGTTTCCCCCTCCTCTGTTACCACTTTCCTTTCTTGGCAGCAGTTCTTGTGTACATCAAAAGGAGAGGGAAAACTATACCACATGATTCAGCCAGCAGGACAGAGTGAGTTCCTGTTGGGAAGGATTTTTTTTTTTCCCCTCTCCTTTCCCTCCTCTCTCTCCCCTTTCCCAGAGTGTGTTGGGGGGGAGGGAGGGAAGACCTCCATTTTCAGTTTCTCCAGCATCCCCCCATGTGGTGACCGACCACCAGTGATCCAACAGTGCCCCCTGCTGACCAGCACAAAGCACTGCAGGCTCTGCATCTCCAGTGATCCAACAGTGCCCCCTGTTGACTATGGCTAGAATTTCACCAAAGGGCACAAACTGAACTGTTTACATTTTTTGTTTGTTTATTTGTTTGTTTTGAAGGGGATTTTTTTGGGGTATAGGAGTATTGTTTGGTTGTTTGACTTGTTGTCTTTCACTGTTTCTGCCAATACACACATATCTTTTAATAAAGAGCTGTTATTCTTCCTTTTTCCACAGGTTTTTTTTTCCTCAATTGGAGCCTCCTAATTTCTGATTTACAATTGCTTAGAGGGAGGAGTTTGGGTCTTCCTCATAACTCATCCTCAGCAAAACACTTGTGTCTCATTTAAACTGAGACATTAAGTTAGTCTGTTCACTAGTCTGTGTACAGTAATGAACAAAGACCCTGAAAAAGTGATCCATCCCACCTGCCTTAAAGGTCAGTTTTGAACAGAGCTTCAGAGGTGCCCTTCTCTTTTCAATACTCACAGAAGAAATGTGGATGAACAAAGATGCTTGGCTCTGCTTTTAAATGACTGGGTTGAGAATTGAATCCCAACCCAGATGATTAATTACTGGGATGTAGCTATAATAATTTAATTTCTTTTCCTATCTCAGTCCCTTTTCTTCAAGGTTCTAATGTTAAAAACACTTTCTTTTTACAAAGAAATTACTTGAGAATCACAAAAAAAGAATAAAAAGTTCATTTAGAATTGTGAATATCAATGGTGGAGGTTTTAAATTTTTGACCAATACTTTAAAATTCTTTTCTTCATTATGTTTTCATTGGATTGCAGAATATGTATTCTGCACACATCTTACAACACAGAAAACTAAACACATAGTGTTACTGCTTACTGTAAGCACCTTTCCGTTATGCAACTTGTTACACAATGTTTGGAGGATTCCCATTTTCCAAACAATAATCTTGTTGGCCAGTTTATCACCCATTTTCAAATTCACAGTACATCTGGTTCTCAGTCATGCCTTGCAAATGAAGGATTAAGAATGGGGGTTGTTTGGTTTTGAATCATTGCAGGGTGTGGGAAGAGAAGGGAATTGATCTACAAAATGTCTGACTGTTCAAGCTCTAAATTGCCACAGCATCATGGGAGAGACTAATATAGCACCAAAGACTTACGATGCACCTATCCTAGAGGAATTATCATAAAGTTTCTTCTTTCTCATTGAGACAGCATATTCCGGTTGCTGTGATAAATAAGCAGAATATGTCCCATTACAGCTGTCATCTTAGGTTGGACTATTTAGTGACATTTCTGATATTTCTTTGTGCTTGATAGTTCCTCTGAGAGATGCCATTTTGCTGTAAAGAATCCACATTTCTAATAACTTTATTTTGTGACTCGGAATGCTATTTCTATACAACCTTGAAACGCTCTTTACAGCAGTTCAGAATTATCTTCCTTTGATAAGTAGCATTTCTTCAATAGATATTTTATTTCAATAACAGAGACCTGTCCTATCACACATTTCATCAATCATCAGTACTAGGCATGTCTACCCCTGTGCATTTACTTTCTCATCAGTCAGACAATATCTCAAAGTTCAACACCAGTATTTGTTATTATTACTGTTTATTATCTGAGTAACAGTAATATCTAGGAGCCTTTGAAGTGAACTAGGGCTCCAAGTTGCTAGCCATGAATCAAGTGTATTCTGCTCACACAGAGGCTCTTATATTCAACAATGCCAGTGGGTCAATCAATCAATATCAATAGCTATAAGTTACCTAAATTTATTAAGATTGATATTTGTGTCTTCATTCTCCCCCTCCCCCACTCCCCCACACTTCCCCCCCCGAAAACACAGTCTTTTATAAAGTGCTTTCATGTACACTCTGAAATTCAACAGAAAATACTTAAGTTTCTAAACTATCCTAAATAAACTGAGCATAGCTCAGAATTATCTATTTCTGCAGCATCTCATAAGCATGAAATACAGAAAAAATTGCTTTACCAGCCCAAGAAAATGTATTAATGATTCACTCTAATAACAGCAATGTTTTAGGAACTACTCTTAACAAGTATCAGAACAATATATCTGAGTGATGGCTAAGTATTTTATTAAAAAGTTTGAAGATATAATTAAATCATCATGCCATATTCTATTTAGGGATCGTCATAGGGCTTAATCACAACAGCACTGGAGAATTTAGTAATACTTCCAGTCTTTAGTAGATATTAGTAAAACATGAAAACTCCATACCTGGGCATCTAAGCAAAATTAATCTTTTTTTCTAGAGCATAAGAGTGTAAGTAAATAACTGAAGGAGTCTTCACATTGTTCAAATATTTCTATGTAAGCACCTACGGCTCTGGAATCAGGCATTTGCAAACTCAAAGGAGTACATGAAAAACAAATGCATGTAACTGTCCAATATTCTGTTTGCATGTATGCAACTCCTGTAATCTTAATGGGTGATATGCACCCTTATGAACTTGCTGCAATAATGTAAGCATCTGCTTTAAATTTCCTGTCTTTTATTGATTTGTCTCAGGCTTAAACCTATTGAAATGTACATTTCCATTATTAAATAAAAAAAGTTATAATGATGAAGTTCTGCTTATTTATTTGCCAACATTCATTGCTTTTGTTCCTGATTCTTATTTACTTTTTAGAAGATAATTGTTAGTTGACATCCAATAGGCTTTTCTAATAGCTATTTTATTTTGTTTTTATTGAAATGTAATGAGAGTTTAAAGAAATTACAGAACTGTGCCACATGTTTAGGCAAACCATGCATCTTATAGTTTATCCAGAGTCTTGTCAATTAAGAATCTCAGTGGACAGTTTCCTAATATTTTTACTTCTTAACAGTGAATATAAATTATAAATGATTTGAGAATAATTTTATGATGGATATTTGCCAGATGAGTTATAAAACAGACTACGACTATTAAAAGCAGAAAGGAGAAGAAAAACCAGGACCATATCATACAAAGACCTTTTCCATGTGAAGGAAGCTGCAGCTATAAACTTAGTATTGGAACATGTTAAAAAATCTTATCTGAGTTTTTGTAAAATATAAGGGGAAATAAAGGGACGAACTCAAACCTACAACTCCGCTCTTAACCAGTATTGGAAAGCTGGCATCAGCCCTTGACAAATCTCTAGTCTGAAAATTAAAATGTGTACAATAGTGGGCAAATTTCTCAATTGCTCTGATCTCATTTAATTAGTAGAAACATTTATAAATTAACTTTCTTTGGAATTTCTTTGAAAATATTTTAGCTACATAAAATAACTTAATGTATCTGTACTACTCCCTTAAATGACTCGTATGCCAACACAAATGTTAGTAGCTGGGAAAAAATATTAGTTATCTTTTAGACAAAACTAAGAGGAAATTCAGTGATGTATGTTTATTGGATTTGGCTGATATGGAATTAGTTTTCCCCATAGCAGCCCTGACAGTGCTGTGCTTTGCACTGGTAGCTAGAAAGGTGTTGGTGACACAACCATGTTTTGGCTACTACTGACCAGTGCTCACATAGCATTAATGCTGACTCTCCTACATTTCCTCCCTGCATCAGTAGGCTGGGGATGGACAATATCTTGGAAGGGGACACAGCTGGGACAGCTGATCAAAGGGTTATTCCACACCATATAATATCTGCTCTGCAATAAAAGCTAACGAGGAGGAAAAGGGGGCATTTGCTATTTATATTTGTCTTCTGAAGCAATTGCTATACTTACTGAAGCCCTGCTTTCCAAGAACTGGCTGGGTATGCCTACTGATGGGAAGTAGAGAATAAAGTATATTTTTTCCTTTATTTCCACACATGACTTTTGCTTTTGCTTTATTACTGCATTCACTTTGATCTAAAGGGCTTTCCACCTTATTTTCTTGTCCCACTGCCCTACTGAGGAAAAGAATGGTAGAGCCACTTGGTGGGCACCTGGCATCCAGCCACGATCAACTTACCAAAGTACGTAGGAGATTCAGATGGCCTCATTTTAATTACCTAAAATTACTGTAAGTCCAGGAAGCTCTGAATTTTTTCATCACATTAACTCATCTACTTGAATTATATGTTAGCAATAACTCATTTAAAAATATTTTTCTTATACACTGTGTTAGTAAAAGCAAAAAGGAGGAATTTTTTACTGTACAATAATGTCCAGCTATTTGACTTAAGTGGGCAGGTTTGTAATACCCACAAAAATACAAAAGCTGTAGAAAAAGACAGCTGCTGACTTTGCCAGATGTACAAAACAACAGAATGCATTTTGTTTCTTCAGATTTTTGCTTTCTTTTTCAACATAATCTTTTCAGAGCACATCCAAAATCCACATGGCTTGCACAACCGTTTTCCTTTCAGATAGCAAGTTTCATATTAAGTGATAATTGCTGTCACTCGTTATGCTTAGTGTTGCTCATTGATCCTGTATTCTGCCTTCCCTTTCACCTTCCTATTGCCCCTCACAGTAAGCAAAGCTCAGTCAGCAGTTCAGCCCAATGCTCACTGTGATAGCTTGTTCATCCTCTTCTCCCTCAAACACATACAGGGCCAGGATTGGACTTGATGATGCTGCTGTTAGACCTGGTTACAAGTGTATTAGGAAATAGGAATATTTCCATTGCTGCTTCTTGCATTATTGTTTTGCTCTTTTCTTTCCCTGTGGATTATAAGTAGAAAGGTTAAAATTCTAATGTGCTATTGTTTATTAACCAAGATATAATATTCTAAAATATTTTTTCTTAGTAAAGAAATAAAAGCAATTAAATAGAATTTGTTAGAGTACTTTGAACAGAGAGCTTTGAACAATTTGGCTTCCAAACAATTTGTACTGATATCCTTTTATTGCAAATACATTTATATATATATGTATATATATTCTATATAGTTTGAAATATATATAATTTTTAAATCTTGTAATGACTGAAGACTTCCTGAGTTAGTTTGGAAATTTATTCCATGGATATGTCTAATTTTTTTTTTGACCCATGCAAACTATCGACGTTCACAATATCCTTTGACAGGGATTTCTGTTGCTTAACTACACATTTCATGGAGAGGTGTTTCCCTAGTGCTCACCACTCCTTCCAACCACTGCTTTGTCATTGTTCTGAAGGAGATACTGAGCTGTCATTGCGCAGCCATATTCTTCACAATCTTTCTCATACTTTCAAGTTGCTCTTCTTTTCTAAGCACAATATCCTAGTCTTTGTTCAGATTTTCATGCTTTTGATCATGTTTGCTATCTTTTTCTGCAGCTTTTTCAACTACTCGGTTTCAAAAACAAGAGAAATCAGGACAGCTAATACCCAAAACATGGTCATAACAGCTATAGGTAATGGCATAAAGTTTCCCTTTCTGTTTCTTAAACTATTCATTATATTTCCTTACATAGTATTCTCCTTTGGCTGCTAAATAGTGCTGACATACTGTTTTCAGGGACCTATTAAAACAGATTTTGTTTCTGAATTGAATTTGGTAGTTCAGAGCTCTAAAGTTCGATTTTTTTTCCCCTACATGCCTTAACTCATATTTATCTGTTTCTACTTAAACGTGCTGTTTTGTTAGATATTCAGCACACTGAACTCCTTCCCCAGCTTATTTCTGTTGGTGCTGTTGAGAAAGAGTATCACCACCATCTTGTTTGTCATTCACCACAACCTGTAAGTTCTCTCCTAATAGCTGCCTGCACAGCTTCCCACCTATTTACACAGTCTATTCCTCCTTTCTAAACACTTTGTGCTTGTCTGCACTGAATTTCATCTAGATTTGATTTCAGCTATCCCACTAAGCCTTTTGACTACTCCCTGGTTTGTCATCCAAGTACTTCCTACTTCACCATTTAAACCAAGATCTTCACACAAGTTCACTTGAAATTCACCCTACTTGGCATTAAATGTTTGCTGTTTTCTGAAAATGCACTAAAGTCAGATGGATACTCAGTCTGTACTAATTTAATCCAAACCACATCAACTAGTCTACCTGTAAAGCTCTCTTGGGATAAGCACCATAAGCTTTTCTGTAGTTTTCCTTAATATTAGTACACTAACCGGGAGCCCCTGGTGGTCTAGTGGTAAGGGCGTGGCGCTGTCACCGCCGAGGCCCGAGTTCGATTCCCGGTCAGGGACACTCCCCGGGCAGATGGAGCTCGTTAGCCCTTAAAAAGGCAACCCACCTACGTCCTAAGGACCTCGCTGCCATCGTCCAAGCTCGCTTGGCCCCGGCAGATGAACCTTAGGATTAAAGGGTGGGCTCAGTTCCGCGCACACTGTGTCTCACCTAAAAAATCCAATGCGCAGGCTGGAAGGTGTAAAGACCTTCCCCAGATCTTCGCTCGCGAAGACTGGCCATTATTATTATTAGTACACTAACCACACTAAAGAACAACATCATATTGGTTGAACAGAATTTGTCTTGGTCCACACTGGCTGTCAGGGTTCTGTTTTACTTAATTGTCTGGTAGCTGCACATAAATTGATTCTATGATAAATCATTGTGATAACATGATTGTGGTATCATCTGTGATAACCTTCTTGGTATGAAAACTAAGGTTCAAATATGCAACTAAGCTTAAAAAGTGTACACTGTTCTTCAAAGCCAGACTGTTGTTGTGTACACTTTTAGACCATCACAATTCCCTGGCTAAATGTTTCAGTTTCAATTTCTGAAAGACAATATATCAGCTAAAGAACAGAAAGAGCAGAAGGTACTTCTGCGTCCCTAAATTGGACAGTAAATTAATACACAGGGCCAAATCCAGGCATGGCTTCATGAAATAGGGTTCAGAAATTGATTCTCTAAGAGATCAAACATTTGGTTCAATATTAGGAGCAGAACACCTGGCTGAGAGCACTGATTGAGAGTTTGAGTTATCTGATTTTACTATGTGACTGCACATTTGTCCAAGCTCTCAAAACTCACTATTGGAGACTGAAGTTAAGATATTTTTCTTCTTTGTGCAAAAGGCTAAAGGGTTGTTACCAAAGATCTGAAATGTGAAAGCACAGCCCTGTGCTTCAGCATAATCAAGATGACTCCTGTACACCAGCCAGATTTTACCCCAGCCTTTAAGGATGGAGCCTTGTTTGTCCTCATTATTTCTCTTGATTTATCTCACTGCATGAAAATACAGAAGTTTCCGAAATATTTAGCTGATTTCTTAGACATTTCCAGTTAAAGCTATTAAGCAGTATGGGTGTCAACAGTCTAAACTGTGTTAGTGACACATCAGTTGCTTTTATGACAGAATTGCTTCAAATAAAATAGCATTTTACGTTCTTATTGGTAGAATGACAGACTTCAAGTTTCAGAACATTTTCTTGCATGTCAAGCAACATGAAGAGTGTGATCTTTGAGAGAAACTTTTGTGTCTCATACACTTACTGAAAGCAAAGATAAACAAATGCTACCCAATGGTAAAAAATTCCACTAAAAGTGCTTCGATTCACACTCTGTACTTTCTTCTATTAGCCATGAAAAGTCTTGTTCCAAATCCTCATGCAGGAAGACTAATTTGGTGTGTTAGGCAATAAAAGCAATCTTAGTGACCCAGTCATCTTTAATATTGCATAGTCCAATTAAGGTTTCGGCTTTGAAGTTACAATAATTCCTTTCATTTCCACAATATAAGTACTCCCATTCACCTTAATACCTTTAAATATTTTGAGTTCTACTCTTTAAAGATCTCCTAAATAATACTTGGCACCACAAAACTAGTAATTATATTCTGTTTAGAAATTTTTCACCTACTATTTTTGCAAGTCCTGCCTCAAACTAATGCACTGAAAAATATGAACCTTATATGTTCTGTGTATATTTGAAATTAACTTTTGCACAGCACCTCTTCTGCCCGAAAAGTAGTCTCCACTGCAGGGAGTACAATCTTGCAGTGTTGTTTACATGAGTTTTCTAAAGAAGATGAAATAACAGGTACAGAGCTATGAAACTGCTTGGCATGTGGAAAATCTTCAATTTCTAATACTTTTTTCAGTTGTTTTTAAACTAATTTGGATTTGAGCTAGCAAAAGAGGAAAGAGAAGAACGGATAGTCACACAATGCATCCACTTCTTACAAAAATCCAGCAACTAAATTGTTATATCACCTACAATAGAGGTTAAAATCCTAACTAGAATAGTTATTAAAAAAGAGCAAGTCTTCTTTCTGAAAGGTACTAGTTCAGTGGTCCTCAAGATTAGTGTGATGCCTTAGAAAGGCCTTGGAGATGGAGATCAATATATATATCCCACCATATTCAGCACATGCTAGCATCAACCTCCATGTTGTTCTAAGACAGCTGAGACTGGAATACATTTCCCATTATTAATACAGTCTAAGGAAGGAAATTTCTCTGGCTTAAACACACAAATGAATCATTGGTGGCAAAATCAAGTCATGCCTTTTTACAAGATCATTTGAAATTCATTGTTGTGGGGTTTTTTTTCCCTCCCTACCAGCTCTGATGAAGTTATAATGATGTATACTCAATGAAGACTGAAGTCTACATGGTGCAAAATCATTTACAGACCAGAGTGATATACCCTTGTAATACCAAAACCCAAACTTCACTCTTTAACACACCCTGATACTATCTTAGGAAAGGGAAATATAATCTTGGGAAAACTTATGTGTTACATTGATTTTAAAAACTTTAAACAATTAACAGCATATTCAAGAGGAAGGTAGATTTTGTAGAAAAATCATGGTGCTTTCTAAGCACCATAGTAAAAAAAAACCTCTCGGAATTTTCTTATAGTTTGGTTACTTTTTTAACAGTATTTTTATAAAATTAACATAATCAGAAATATTATGGAAAAGCATTTTTTTAAAAATAGAGAAAAGATTTCATTGAAGTTTTCAGAGTGCCTTTTTTTATTCCATGTCAAAATTTGTTTTTTTTCCTATTTAAAATCTACATATAATCTTTTTATTTCAATGAAAAGTACATGAAAGACTTAATATATTTATTTAACCTCAAACTACTTTTGGTAAGGCAGTTGGAATAAAAGATCATTTTTTCTAAAGGCAACTTTTTTGTTAGAATCTTGCCTTTTACTCAAAGCCTCTGATAAAATACTAACCAGATTTCAGCAGTTCTCTGATCTGGCATGGACCTTTACATCCTTTGCTTTTTTCCACTAGGACAAAATCAAGGAGAGTGACTGGTTCACACAAGAAGTGTCAGTAAGTCTTTCAAATTCATTAATAAAGAAAGCTCTCTTCATGCCACAGTTTGATAAAGCTGAATGGACATTTTGCCACACTTAACAACATGGAAAAGGATGTTTCAGCTATTTTACTCAAATATGGAACAAATAAATTCTAGATAAAACAGTAGAAAACATTCAGTGTAGTGCATAATATACAAAAAATTGGATTAAGAATTAATTTGTGACTAAACTGAATTCATACTATATTTTTCACTTGAAATTTAGAGACAGTAACACTAGTTATTTGTATTTTAATAATTAACATTTTATCCCTGGAAAACTTTCTAATTATTTGTAGTTGTACGTACATACACTATAAATATAACTTTGTGCAGCTATATTTACTGCTGTTACCTGGTATGGTATCTTATCCCTTTATCATTACCCTTCTCTTCCACGAGAAGGGTACTGAATACACACACAGTGAAATGGTTTTTATAGCATGTACCTTCTCCCTCTCTCCACACACAAGCACAGAAGGTTTAAAGATAGTAAGCTGTAGACAATGCAAACACTTTGCTGAAGAATATTAAAGTCTCATACTGTCCCCTTTGCTGTTTAATATCAATCAGCTTGTTAATAGCATAATGTGGTCTGTGAATGTACGCATTCTGGAATCTAGCCACTTTCCCAAGAGTCATATGCTCACAGCTAGATGGTAAACTCATTTTATCCCAAAATAAGCATCTCAAAACTAACAGCCCAAAGGATACCTTCCTGGGAAAACTGGTGTTACATAATTAATATAATTGAAGGGTCAAACTCCAAAGGGGTCAAACAGTCTTTTACTTGGAAAAAGTAAATGCCCTCATCACAGCTGTTGCTGTCCCCCTCCTGGGGGGAAGCAGGGAATAAGCAGGAAGTTGGCTGCTTATTTCCAGCCAGTCATACTCCAACCAACTACTGACTAAGCAGATAAAGCAGAAAGCCATTCAGAAACAGGTTTTTTTTGGTGGAGACAGATAGCTTAATCAGTTAAGACCAATGTCTAAAAAAGCCACAGACTGAATTGACTTTGAAGCAGCAGATGGGCCACGAGAGGTGTTTTTGCCCATATCAAGAGATCACTGTGGGAGAAGGAGGATCTACCCGCTGGTACATTTGAAAAAGTCAAATACCCTTTAAGATTCACAATATGAATTCAGATTGATTACATTTATTCTACAAATTATTTCAGAATTTAATGTATATAAAACCAAAATTATGATCATATAATTTACAATATTATTTTATGAAGTTTTATACTCTGTTCTATGTTTCTTATTGTATAGCAGAGCATTCTTCACTAACACAAAGATAAAAAACATGTGTAACTCCATCTAAGAACCTCATCTGTTTGTGAACCACAGGAATATATGAAATTATTTTCCCACATGGTATAAAACATTTTACACATTCAACTACTCAAAATTATCTATGGAATTGCCTTTATTTATGAAAAGCATCTACTTGGGCTCCACTATCTCAGCCTCTGAGCAATATCTTAGAGGTCCCAAAGACAAAAACCAGAAAAGTGGTACTACAGTACTACTTTCACACAATCAGAGTATGAGGTGGATTTTACACTATAGTATGAGGATTTGAGGGATACAAAAGAGATTTATGTTCAGCACAAAAAAAAGCTCTATCATGGAAAACTGGAGAGATTTTGTGTATATCATATTTAAATAACATATGCAGCTAAATCTATCTGGCTGATATTAATCCTCTTGAAGTACCAGCATTAAATCAGAGGAGGCTGCAAAGGTGGAAACCTAACAGGAAACAAGACAGAAAGAAAGATAAGGTTCCTTCCAAAAACAGTGGATGGGGGAGTGTTCCCAAAGGGGGAATATTCTATGCTTGACTCCAGAGAGTGTAGCAACATCTACCTTTCCCAAGCTGCAGAGTACTAGGGGAGGAAAAAAAGGGTGAGTGGCAAGAAATTGCCCATGATGACACACAGGTAGCAGAGACATCCACCAGAATGGGAAGCAGGATGACTCCCCTTGGCACTGCTGGAAGCAGGGGTTCAAAAGTTCAGATGCATCGGACTGGTGTTCCAGCCGCAAGTACAATGCGGCTGCTCTGCATGCTGACACCTCCAGTGCCTTACTGGAAACAACAGCAGTCTGTCCTGGA
The DNA here is from genome assembly GCF_022539395.1 of Myiozetetes cayanensis. Classification (NCBI taxonomy): domain Eukaryota; kingdom Metazoa; phylum Chordata; class Aves; order Passeriformes; family Tyrannidae; genus Myiozetetes; species Myiozetetes cayanensis. The sequence goes on from NW_026087631.1 coordinate 46,595,997, forward strand.
CTTTTGGCAGCTGTAAAAGTCCTCACAGGACTTTGTTAGCTAATTAAAAAACGGGCAAAAGGTGAAGAGTCAGCTATACTATATCCTTTCTTTGCATATAATACAAGCAGATACATGTAACATATAAATTTTTTAGGTTGTTCTTAATTCTATTTGTGTCCTGAAACTTTTTTGTCTTTATAACTGGAGTACAATTTTGTATGTATAGCTACTATAAGACTAAGTTCAATTCAGGTAAACTTTAAACTACATCCTAACATCTAACCTAAACTTCCCCTGGCAGAGCTGGAGCCCATGTCCCCTTGTCCTGTTGTTGGTTGCCTGGGAGAAGAGACCAACCCCCATCATTTAGATCAAAGTAAACTCAAAGGGTTTTTGTTGCGATTGGTTTGTTGGGCATTTGTTTGGGGTAAATCAGAGAGCTGTAAATCAGTCTTTCTACATATGGAACAGTTTCTTCCTTCCTTGTTAATGAAGTGGAATAGTTTCTTTCCATTTCCTAATGGGTACATACACACAAATAGGAATATTTATTCTAGATAAAAAAATTGATTTAATTTATGGTTGAAGATTCTTCACCAAAGAAGGAAATAAAGTGGACACAACAGTACTTCAGGAGCAGTGCTGTGTCAGTAAATTCTCCATTTCATTGCTGACACCTGTATCCCAGGTCTCAGTAGCATTGGTCTGGACAAGCTGGGACGCTTCAATCTTCCTCCTAGTCACCCACTCGTGTTTGAGGTGATCTAATTTACTTGTAAATTTATGGCAAATGACGTCTTCCCATCTGATGGTCTGTGGTCACATGTGGGATGGAATATCATATCAACTGCAAAGCACTTTCTACTGAGCAGCCCATTGGACACAAGTACTTTTATCTTATTTGGGTAGATTTAAAGTATGGAGTTATTAAAATTTTGAAGTCTCACTGATATCAGATATGTTCAATGGAACTTATCTTTTATTTGAGAGCTCCTTTTTTTTCCTTAGTGAAGAATAAATCTTTGAATTCTATACACTAAATACAACTTCACCTTTAACACCTTTGTAAAGCATGCAGCCAGAATAAGTGAAGTTACTTTGATGTAATGTTTCTGAAATAACGTGTGCTGGTAATTAGAACATAACCAAATTACTATCAATTATGGAAATTTAAATGGAACACTTCAGCATCATGACATATCAAAAACCTTTTGAGATTGGATTGACTGTTATGGAATTTTGGTAGAAAAATTAAAACCACCTAATTTTGACAATATAAGAGCAATCTAAATTTTTTCATGAAGATGTGGTTTTGAGTATTTTACAATATACAAAAATACTTTAAATTCAACATTTGTGTGAAATAAATATCTTTCAATATAAATTATTTAAGTTGGTATACAACCGTTGGCAGGGAGGCTCCGAGACATACATACACGACCTATGAGATCTAAAATATGTCCAATTTATTAGGATAACTCAGGGTTTTTATAGCATCTGTATACAAGGTCTCGTGACAAGAAGCACATAATTGGTTATAGGTCACTGTCCAGATGTAAACATGCATTAGAAATATATTTATAATTGGTTATTAACAGGTAACAAGGCAATTATTTACTTTATCAAACTCCAGCTTCTTCTTGGCACTGATTTCCTTTTGTTCTAGCAAAGAGACCCGCAGCCATCTTGGCACTTATAACTTATAGAACTTATAAAACTATATAAAAGTTTATAAAAGTCTATAAAACTATAATATAAAACACACAATATAAATTGCTCACACATACATCATGTTCCTCCCATATAAAACTAATCCACCCGAGATTTCCTTATGTGGAGAGATTTTGATACTTGAGTTGCCACACAGCTTAATTAAAGTATTTCAAAGCATCACAGTTTGTGCCAACGATATAATTGAACATTCAAGTATTAGTCAAACATTTTCCCATTTACCAGTCTTACAAAAAGTTTTTCCAACACATTTTTTTTTTAATGTTCAGCTTTACAAACAGCTAGATTTTTATTACCCCTTATTCATATACCCATGTCTCAGTGAACTACAGAATACTAACACTATACCTTTTGAGGAATTACATTCCTTTTGGCATATGGTATATTTGTATGACTACATCTGTATCAGATTTTGACGGTGTCTGCAAAGTTTTTACAAATTAGTTTGATTTGTGTTTGCCACCAAGAAATAACTAGATATTACAGAATAATTAGCAAAATCTTCTCTTGCTGTATGAGACAAATTGCATAAGATTTTGACTCATTACTACCATTAGACTGCACAATTTTCACTATATGACCTCAGACAATGTCATGGACTTCACTAGACCACAGAACGTTTTAAAGAAAAGAAAAACATTCTTCACGTTAATAGCCCAAGCTTATGAAAAGATTTTTCTTGATCTATACTCTATTAGTTCCTATCTATTAATCTTTTTCCTTGTGACAAATTTCTTCCCAGAAATATCCTGAGTGACAAAAAATTGACAGATGACAAGAAAATGGTTTGGCAACATGTGGCAAATATTTCTGAAGAAGATATAGTCTATCCAGAATACAGAAATAGTTAAGAACCTTCTTTTTCTATTCTTTCTATTCTGAGATTAAATCCCCTCCCCTTAATTGTTTTGAAGATTTTCCCTTTATATATATATTTTTTTGGTTGTCTATATTAAATCTTGCTGTTGAGCATTCACAGGCTGCTGAGTATGGGCAAATATTTAACTCTTAGTTTAAAGGCAAAAGAAATACAGGAATGTGTTATTTCAACACGTCTCCTTGATTGATGAATATTTGATTGTCCTTCTCATTTTTCAGATGATGAATTTCCTAAGAAAAGTACTGCTAATTTAGTTACAAAGAAGAATATTACCAGAATTGTCCAAAACTTGTCTCATGTGATTTTATTAGGTGCTGAATGTACTCTGACTGATAGTGATCTGAGAAAGGATGCTATGTGTCCTACAAAGTGCCAGCCAAGCAAACACATAAAGAAAATCCATAATGAGTCATAATAAAGTTGTGAGTAAGAACAAGCTCTTACTTATACCACAGCACAGACTGCATAGACATATTGTGGGTCTATCTGCTACATAAGGGGATTACAGAAACGGTTTTATTTAATACATATCAAGCACACACTGGAAAAGACCCCCAGTGCAAAAGAGTGAGACAAATATTCAATAATGACATATGCTTGGCTTCACTTTGAAATGTTTAAATTTTCCTTAAAAAGACGAATCTGTTTTTAACATATGCTCCTCTAACTCTGCCAATACACGCTTTTGCTATTGAAATGTGGGACTTCATACTGCTGCCTTTGAAGGCCCTTCTTTTTAAACTGTCTCCTACACATTTTACTTCCCTTTATCTTATTGAATTAGGGAACCTTTAATGAAGACCTTCAGTTCTCTACTTCACATAACAACAACCATTAGAATAGCCACACTGGGTCAGTTCAGCTCAGCACCCCATTTGCAACACCGGCCCAGAAGTCTACCATTTATTTGGCATGCATCCTAACAACAAAACCAGAAAGGCTCTAAAGGTTTAATTTCTCATTGCAAGGAAACCACATTGTTCTGAGAGAAGAATTATTTAAGGGTATAAATTAGCTGAAAAATAGAAGCAACTAAAAAATCAGGAGTTCTTATTAAATTCAGTCTGCAATGATAGTGTCACTGTATATAATGCTACTCATTAAAAGACATTAATAACATAATGCAGTAGTTACAACAGCAGTGGAGCCCCTGGTGGTCTAGTGGTAAAGGCGCCGCGCTATCACCGCCGAGACCCGGGTTCGATTCCCGGTCAGGGCCACTCCCGGGCAGGTGGGGCTCGTCAGCCCTTAAAGGCAACCCACCTACGTCCTAAGGACCTCGCTGCCACCGTCCAAGCTCGCTTGGCCCCGGCAGATGAACCTTAGGATTAAAGGGTGGGCTCAGTTCCGCGCACACTGTGTCTCACCTAAAAAATCCAATGCGCAGGCTGGAAGGTGTAAAGACCTTCCCCGGATCTTTGCTCGCGAAGACTGGCCATATATATACAACAGCAGAACAATTCTGTTTATTCATCTCTCCAAATGAACATCTTAAACATCAGCTGTTATTAATATATTTAAAATATCAAGTTAGTAATGTCAGTGTTGTCTATTGAACAGGCAAAATAAAGACATTTTAGAACTGTTTGGTGCGCTAATATGCCTTACTTCTGTGGCATACTGACTACAAATTTGTCTATTTAGGATTAAATTTGTATATTCTGCACACATTTATAATCACCTAATTTTTGAGTCCACTTCTTAGGTACACACCTACTTTCTTCTATATGATATCACCTTCCATGCATTTATATCTTATTTTGCCAAAACAAAACATGTATTGTGTATTTGCACTCGGTTAAACAGGGCTAAATTAGAATTTGTAATGTACAGGTGAAAGACTAAATATCCCATTACAGGTTTCCATGGACAACTAATTTTCAAGAAAGATATTTTCCATTAGAAACTGTAAGTTTATAAAGGTTATAGTTTCTGTGCAGTTTTCAACTTTCATTAGTTGTTTTATTAACAACTCCACGAATAAAGCGAAGAACTGTTCTGTTCTCTTTAACACTAACATTATTAAGACTTTCTGATTTCCACAGAAAAAGCGCAAGGTGTAGACATCTCTATATAAGTTAACCTCCACATACTGTGAGTTTTGAAAATGTACCGTATACATATAATGATATTCATTATCTCTTTTCAGCACAATATAGCCAGACTGTCTTAAAACCTTCTTTTAAAAACAAAACTAAATAAAACAAAACTCCTAGTAATATTATCAACATGGCTCTCTCCACACAAATCACCCCTGAGAGAAAGAGCAGAAAGATGTGCCTTCAACTTAGTGTACCTGATGGGAAAAAGAGTAGAAAGACATCCTTATCTGAAGGCAAAGGAGTCATAAATTCTATATTATCTAGGGAAAAGGATGAACTTTTGCTGTAAAAATAGGGTGATGGTGCATAGTTATGGTTTACAGTTTGAGGTAGGTCCTAACAAGGTGAGTTCTCCTTCCTCTGAGTAATTTTCAGACTGTTTATAAACACTTTGTCATGGTTTTGCTGGTTCTTAGAAACTAAGCAGGAATTTTTCCTTTCCCCCTGCCCACTGCATGAAGGGGATGTTGAATGGGCAGATTGACTGTGGTTTAGGCAATTGAGTAACACAAAAGAAGTGGCTGATAGAACCACATTCCTAGGTGATGACCCTCAGGATCTTGTCTTTGGGGAGGGGTAAGGAGTTCTTTTTTTTTTTTCCCTGTTGTCCCCTGGGAAACAGGGGGGAGGAGCTCAAGTTGCTGCCGGAGATTGAACAAGGTCGGAGTAGCAGCTCGGAGGTGGCTTTGTTCTCAGCCTGGCTGCCAGCTCTGAATTCTGCTTGGATTTTCATCAGAGAGGAATTGATTCTGGAGGTTTCCCCCTCCTCTGTTCCCACTTTTCTTTCTTGGCAGCAGTTCTTGTGCACATCAAAAGGAGAGGGAAAAAAGGGAAAACTTCCTCTCCCCCCTCTCTCTCCTCTTTCCCAGTATGTGTGTGGGAGGCAGGGAGGGAAGACCTCCATTTGCAGTTTCTCCAGCATCCCCCCACGTGGTGACCACCAGTGATCCAACAGTGCCCACTGCTGACTGTGGTTAGAATTGCATCAAAGGGCACAAACTGAACTGTTTACATTTTTTGTTTGATTGATTGTTTTGAAGGGGATTATTTTGGGGTATAGTGGTATTGTTTGGTTGTTTGACTTGTTTTCCTTGTTGTTTCTGCAAATACACATATATCTTTTAATAAAGAGCTGTTATTCTTCCTTTTTCCACATTTTTTTTTCCTCAATTGGAGCCTCTTAATTTCAGATTTACAATTGCTTAGAGGGAGGAGTTTGGGTCTTCCTCATAACTCATCCTCAGCAAAACACTTGTGTCTCATTTAAACTGAGACACATTTCAACCTGTCAGAGCTGAGTCTGGGTAAAGGTAAAGCTATGCATGAATACATATACCTGAGCTGCATCAACCTCTCTTTTGCTCTTTTGTTGTTTAGGGTGTTCATGTCGGCCCCTAGTGAACTGATTTGAGTTATTAACTTACAGAGAAAAGAAAGAAGTAAAGTTATCCTATGCTAAGCATTTGAACTACTAGAATGAGAAAAATTATTCCCTAAGAATACTGATGTTTTTTCCATTAATAGTGCCTAGAGTGACATCCCCAAATGTAATGCCTGCAATAGTGATGACTACCTTAGTGAGGTATTGTGTTAAACATTTTCATTTGCAAGTATTCTTGGTGAGAGATGTAGTCAAAAAGGTGCTACAAAAAATTCCACAAAATAAAAAAATTGGGAAGATTAATGGCAAAAATATGCAATAATTATTTTGCGTATTGAATTTAAAAAGCATCCCATGTTTAACAATAGAAGCACTGCTACTATTTTACATGTTCAGATTGCTGTAAAGACAAACATACAGTTTGTCAGAGCCTCAAATATACTGCTGAACAGTTCAGAAAAGTGAACGACTGAAAGGACAAATCTTTTCACTTGTCAGGACTAACAATGTTCTATAGTCTTTAGATCTCAGTTGCTTTTTCTTAAAAAAACATAGGGATTCTTCACAAAGAACAATGAAGATAAAACTAGAAACTGTCCTGTCTGTCTCATTGAATTCCCAGGGCTAAGGTTCATTGTAAAAGCTCACAGTTACTTATCTGAATACTCTCAGTCCGTGGTCAAAATTAAGTTTATAAAGTAAGCATAATTTAATCCTTTACAAAGTTGGAATGTTGCAACACATGTTTCTTAATGCATTTTTTTGGGTTTTAACTAAATGAAATTTTAAGTATGTTGCAGTGGATGAAGCAAATTGAAAAATGGTAACAGTATTCATAATTATGAAAATATTGCATAAACCACAGTTTGCACACAAGAAACAAAACACCTTCTTTCACTTGTAAGAGATCATGCACTTTAGCATTTCCACTCTGATAGCTGTAACACTTTTCTTTGTGCTGCACCAACCGTATTGAGTATTGGATTCTTTTCTTTGATATCATGATCCTAATTCCTGATCTCTTCTGGAAATTACCTTCAGAGGCACTGCAGAGAAAATTGCATGCTGATTTGCAACTGAAATCAGTAGACAATCTGCTTTCATACACAGGGACAAAGCTTCTGCATTACTGTATGTGGCTCTGTGATAAGTATGCTATTATGATTTGCTTTTTTAAATAAAAGAATGGGTTTATTTCTCTTGCAGAAAGTTTTGGATGGTATTTCCTTTCCCTTTTCAAACTGTCGAAAAATAATTAGTACTTAGTCATCCTCTCTTCCAACACAATGGATATAACTGTCTCTATTCTATGACTGTTACAGGTTAGTTATCCTACAACTACAACTATAGTTCCAACTATAGTTCTGATTTCTATCAAGATAAACACAACCCACCCCCATCTCATAGGAAATAATTCTCTACAAAATGATTTCATTGTATGAAATGAGTCACTGCTTCCTGGGGTAAGTTGCAGAGCAAGAGTTAAGGAGAACAATGTGGTCACTAAGTATTAGCAAATATGACTTCACACTCCTCTCAAATTTAATGAGCCTGTATTGAAGATAGAAGTGAGGAGGAAAGTAAAAATTAAGCCATTTGTTTTGTAAAAAATTGTTCATGCATAATTGTTTACAGTAATGTGCAAATAAACATTGTCACATTTGTAGAAAAGACTGGTTTTCCTTTCATCATCTTAAATTTGAAGTGCATTAAAACTTCTCATTTGAACTTCTAAACATTTACAATTAAAGGCTACATAATCTTATCCTTAAACTACTGGAGAAAATGAAATAAATCTGCTCTGTAGTGTTGATGCTAATTAAGATGTTATAATTAAAAATGCTAAAGTGACCTTTGCCAACATTGGACTGTTTTCTACGGCTTGAGGTTAAAACTGTGAACAGCATCACATGACATGTGATGCCACCTTAGTATGACTGAAGCAGGTAAAAAGCCAGAGGAAAATTTCAGGAAAATTGCCTAGCAAGCCCTGAGAGAGAAGTAGGCAACTTATTTACACAGCTGGATCTGGGCAAAATACAAAGGTCACAATCCCTTTTGTTTTATATAAGTGTCACTGTAGATCTAATTGTGGACAACTGACAGATTTTACCCTAGGATGCTGGAAATGAGAAGTGCCAGCATAATCAGTCAGAAAAAACTGTAATGCAACTTTTAGACTTGCCATATGATCCTCTTAACTTCATATGTTTGACACAGCTGAACATCATGTTGCTTGTTAAGAGTATTTTGAAAACTGCTCTGTCTCCAAGACAGACTTTGACAGTCTTGCTTTAATGTGGATGGATCAAGCCTTCATGTTTGACAGAGGAGATACTCAAGGATATGTTCTGTGATCAAAGCAGGACAGAACTCAAAAAGATTAAGTGGAACTTACAGTCTTTTTATCTATTAAAAAAGATCTTGTCACCTTTTTTTTTCCCTCAAGCATAAGAAGACTCTGTATAGTGTTGTTCTTTTGATATCATAAAGCAAGGTTCAAAATATAATTTTTAAGATGTAACCAATTAATTAATACATTGATTTCAGTGGAATTTTGAATCCATTTTAGTAACTGATTTCAGGTGATGTTGCTGTGAAGAGTCCTTTATGGAGATTTGGCCATCATTGGGCTCAAAGCCTTCATGCACTACCAGCTGAGGAAGTAGCCATTACAAAAAGAATTCTGCAGAAGAAGCAGTGTAACCAGAACAGTTTGAAAAAGTCCAAAATGAGACTCAACATGAATGACAGGGAAGTGATTATATTGTGAAACAAGACCTTGGAGCTACATAGGTGGCGCTATATATATATATATATATATATATATATATATATATATATATATATAAGAGTGAATTTCTACTCTGGTTGTAGTCACTGTCCATCATAGTTTCATTTCAGGCCAAGATGTGATCTCATCCAAATACAGGTTCAGAATATGGTGGAATTTTCTGTTGAGAATCCCAGCAACTTAAGAGCATCATAGCTGTGATGGTTTACATCTGGCAAGTAATTTCCTTAACAGTGAAACAGTGACAAACCCTTGAAGCAAAAAAAGGCTAAGAAGAAGTGGCAAGAATTGAATTTTTCAGGATAGCATTATAATATAGTATAGTAGTGTACAACTACATAAGCAAGATCTCAAAGTTTTTCACCTTTCAGAAGACTAAAATATTTGTAGACAGAGGAGATTTGTTTGTTTGTTTGTTTGTTTTCTGGAAGCCGCTGCCGAAAAACGAATTTGGGGAGGACAGAGAATATGCCCAGAGGATGGCTGGAACAGCGTAGAAGATGGGCAGTTGAGTCATGCTGATAAAATAGGGCAAGTTGGCCTGAGAGACAGAACAGAGTGAAAGTGAATGAAATCCATGATCACCCAACGGTGCTGAGTTTCCTGTGTAGCTCTGATGACAGGGTGCAGACAAGCATTCTGGACTGTGCATGTTTGTTCCAGGTCAAAACTGGAAGAAAGTAAAGGCCCACAACTTGTGGAAGAGTCAGGAAACAGGTTACTTTTCTGGCTATAAAAACCTGATATTAAAAAATTTTAATAATGGCATCCAACACCCACAGACATTTGTTACAGAAAGCACAGAACCCACTCTCTGTAACTGCCACAATCCCATTTGTGTTACAGGGAAAAAAAAACCTCTATCTTTTTCTTACTTACTCAGCAGAGTGATTTAAAAAATCTATGAAAGGATAACTACATTCAGATCAGTCACAAACCTAAAATTAAACGGAAAAGTACAGTTCCTATAATTTTTGTTTAGATGTTTTATGTTTTCTATATGCAAGAGAGTACCAAAGTCAACTAGCTCTAAACTGCAGATTTATTTGTAGTAGAATTATTCAAGAGTCTCTCCAAGCATACTATATGGTTAGTCATTTTACACGCATTCCAAATATGTAAAGTATGCAGTATGTTACCTTATAGGCATCTTATGTTATCTTAAACATGTGAGAGTACTTGCCTCAAACTCAGATAAGAACAAAGATTTTGAGCTTATCTCAGCTGCAACAACACAAACCAGGTACGTTTCCACTTCTGCTGTTATCATCTATAACACACACTAAACCTGATTGCTTCTCTTTCATTAGCACATTTGTTCCAGTACTAAAATTTATTAAACTCCTGTCCCTATGAGTACACAGGTTTAATTCCTGTAACAGCCTGTTAGAAGATATGTTATTTGCTCTTTTGAAGAACACATTCTCAGTGCTTAATTCTGTGTCTGTATCATAATGCAGCAAGTATGAAGATGAGAAGGAAAATACATTCAAAACCCAGTAAAAGCCCACTGTATGCAAGACAACAAAGGATTCATAAAAATATAAATTGTAATACTCAAGCTTCTAAATCAATAAGACTCCACTACTAAATACATGATTTGCATCCAGTTTTCCTCTAGTAGAAAGAACAGCTGCATTGGTTTGACAAAACACGTTAGAAAAACATCAATAGAAATGTCTGGAACTATTTTGACAAAACACGTTCGAAAAACATCAGTAGAAATGTCTGGAACTATTGCATGTAAAACATCAATATTTTAAACCAAAAAAGATTAGGTTAAACAAATGCAAACAAAAAATAAGCAACATCTCCAAAGCAAGTTTGCATTTTATTTCAGCTTGGTCTGTGGTTATAAGAATGCAATTACGTTTGTGCCATTTCTCAACACTGTCATTTTGCATGCATGTGATACACAGTATTACCTAAATATTACAATTGGCACAGTTGAATGGCCCCTGCACAAATAAATAGAAGAGCTTACTTGAAATACATATGCTTCTTTATTTTGCACAGTACAAAAAAACCTTGTTCTACCTTCCAAGTCCCAATTCCTTTCCTTTAAGGTCTCCCTTTCTGATTGGTTCTATTATTTGTGCTCTGAGGATGGCAATACAGGAATCATAGTAGGCAGTTCTTAACAGGCTCCTTGTCAAATCTCCCTTAAGTCAGATTCAACCTTATGTTATGTTAAGAAAGCATTCTGCACTATGTAATATGCTTGCACTAAAAAATGCAAGGTTTGTCAGACTCATGTCTTGACAAAAACTGCCCCCTCATTTTTATCATACCACAGGACCACTCCTCTCCCTCAAAGACTGTTTTAAATAAGAACTTTGAAGTTGTAGGGAATGGACACATAGTCACATGGGGTTTATATATATATATATAGAGAGAGAGATATTTATATGGATCAAAATACACATTTAACCTCAAAATAATGCATGTGATGCATGTGATGCATTATTTTGAAGGAAAATATTCTGGAACAGTATATTTCTTCATGCCATTGAAAGCTTTATAGGACTGTAATGGTTATTAATTTTCTTCTTTTTTTTTTTTTTTCCTAGAAGTGCAGAGGAAAAGATATTTCATAGGTAAAAATATCACTTTGAAAGACAGTTTCTAATCCATGACAACTCAGAACAAGATATACTTTTTTAGTATCTTGAGCAGCAAAATCTAGCAACAGTAAGCATTTTGTATGAACTTTTAAACTACTTGTAATGAAGTCTTAGTGAATTTTCTCATTTCCCAATTCAGCCAACTATATGCTATGCCAAAATCTCCATATTGCCCTCTACGGGTTGATTTAGTCCATACCAAACCACTCGTTTTGCCTGAAGCATCTTATCTCCTAAACATCTGATCAATTACATCTATTATTAAAAGCTTTAAAAACATGGTTATCATAATACTAGCCACTATTATTCTCCCTAATATTCTCAAAACAAATACAAAAGTCTTAAAGATCTCAGTACAGACTGGCTATGTACATTCACCAAGAAAGAAAAGTGCCACCAGTGCCACCCAGAGCCACCAAAAGAACATGTAAAATGTGAAAAGAAACACCACATGTTCTTTCGTTTTGATTTGTTGATATTGCTGTTCCTTTAAACTTGTTTTTTTTTAAATTAGAAGAATACTTGATTTTAATAGCTGGATTAAATAATCTATGTCTAATAGACAGAAATTTGCATTTAAAATAGACCTGACAATTTCATAGTTTCATTAAGCTGTAACCTTTAAGGCAATATTCCTCTATGTCTGAAAATCTTTAGTTTGTAGAAAGGTGAATTAATCATTATTTAAAACGAGGGAAATAGTAAAACACTGCCCCTATTCTTTTTACTTTTAGTCAAGATGGAGGTCCTTACTCATCATTGCTACAGTTCCATTAAGTACTGTCTCTTCTTCTCCTTTCTAGCCTTTGAATCTTTCTTCAGGCAAAATGTTTTTTTATGGAGGTATTGTAATTTTTATTTTCCAAACTGTCTAGCTCAAAAATAATTTATTTAACTTTCTGTCATTGTTTCAGATACATGTATATGTGCTTGTGTCTCTGTATGTGTGTGAATACAAACATAGGAACATTTAATGTACACAGTGTAATTAGGCCAACTAAACTTATGGAAGATTGAAGTTAATAATTATTTTTCAGACATATGTCAGAAAAGATTTAGTGTCTACCAAGCACACAATCTTGAGTTTTGCAATGGAACATGTATAGATCCCTAAGCCAGTATGAGTCCTGAGGCATTCACCAGTTTGACACTGATACTACAAAGGACAGGTTGATGGGTGAGATCCATCTCTGCTAATAAGGCAGCCTTCAGTGGTCATGTCCAGGACCCCTGGAATCCCCCATAGCACTATTAAGCTTTCAGAGCTCACACTTGGAGAGTCCAGAGGACATCACCACTTTAAATATCTTTGGTTAGGTCCTGAGAAGCAATGAAGTGACAGATTCATATTTCTGCAGCAAAAATCTTCACTTCCATCATTTTCCTTGTAATTATCTTTTCTCCAATCTCCTCCTCTGGTCTTTCTCTTTTTTCTGTCCTTGGCCTTCTGACTAAAAGCAATCAATTCCACCTGGCTAAGGGTGGATCCTGCATTTCTGTGACTGTAACTACAATGGAAGCTATCACTAATATCACAAATAATATCAATGCAGCACAGGACAGCCAGATTTTGGAGTTCAAAAGGCCATCTGTTTTATTGCTTCATCAAACAGTTGAGAGACAAATTACAAAGAACCACACCTAAAGGCCTTTTCTCTTCTTTTTTACTTTTTCTATTTCTTGTACTTGCCTTGTTTCCTTTCAAGGAAGTAAGACCAAATGGTACTTTAGTAAGAACATCACTACCACTTCAGATAACTTATGTAACATCTTTCCCAAAAGGGTAGCTTCTTCTATCTTTGATATGATCCAAATAACTTTTAAACATAGAGACTTCTGCCTTGAAAACTCTTTGATTTTGCTTTATTTCAGCGTTACAGGAATTAGAAAAGCGTTTACACAATAACATGACCCTAGACCCTAGAGAGGATGCAGTGCTGCCTGCAGGTCACCTGGGCAGCCTGCAAGTGCAATGAGCATTTCAGGAACAGTTATTCTAAACAGTTTCTATCTACAAAAAAAAAAAAAAGGTAAGTAAATGAGCATGTAAACCAGAGTGAATCAGCACATAAATCGAAGTGGCCTTTAATTTTAATTGTCTTGGTTTTCACCTCTTTCATTGAACTTCAAGAAAGAAGAGAAGAATATTAGGAAGAAAAAGGCAGGGAGTACCTACCTAGAAAACAGAATGTTAAGAAAGAAGTTATTAGAACATGCAAGCTTACCAATTTTACTTACATCAGTAGCATATAAAAGGATTCACAGAAGCACTAAGAAAACTTATTGTTTCTTCTTAGGTATCAATGCTATTTTTTTACACTACTGCACCATTAATGTGAAATTAGCACAAAAATATATAAATAAGACACTGTGTTTCTTTGATATTCAAAATTATTTCTGAATTTTGTTATGAATCTTCTTCATTATAATACTATTTAATACAGCACTTTATTTTGACAGTTTCTGTACAAAACATTTCTCTTTTTCTGTGGACAATATCACATAAACTTTGATCTCAGTTATCAGCTACAACTATTAGCTTCCAACATATATTTTTGTTCAGTTGAGTTTAAAATTAATTTTACTTTAGTATTATTGAATAACACTGTATTTACTGATATCAAAACATGTAAGTTTTGAATTCTCACATCTTCATAGAAAAAGAAGTTTTGCAGTCATTGTACGTAGAGATATATAAAATTTTAGATATACTAAAAATAAAACATTGAAAGCATTTTATGACCTCTAAAGTTTCTTTGCTATTTAATTCCATCAAAAAAATCTTTGCCACAAGTTGGAACAACAGAAAAATATTATAAAAATTACCTGAGTTATAGGAAGAACTACGTAAAAGAATACAAGAATGCCCTGCATTTAAAATGTGGCTAGACCACCAGGAATTTCACCAGTGCTCAGTACAGTGTTTCTCTCTAGTAATTTGTCCAAATTTAGGAATGTGGACAGTAAAGAATTATTGTTTTAAAAATTATCATCTTCAGTAGTCTAAAAAACATGCATTCTGTCCCCTCAGTTACTTATGCAAAGAGACTCCTGGCCTGGAAACCCCTCCACAATCGAAAAATAAATCCCTATTATTCAGTGCTACTGAATTTCCAATCTATTACACTTTCAGCAGAAATACCATGAAAATACGATTAACAAATGTCTGAATGCTTTGTCCAGAAGTGACACGGAATACAAGATTATACAAATGGAGTTGACACACATTAGAAGTCGCTGTTCATTCATTATTTTTCTGGCCTGCTTTTGATGATCTCTCCCCCAGCACATACCAAAATCACACCCTGGTGTTGTTAACAAGCCTAACCTCTGGATTCTTTGGGCTTCATGATCTGCCTCCTCTTGGTATTGTCAATTAGACACAATTAATGAGACTCTAAGCACACACCAATCCAGATGTTAAACAATGAGAAGTGCAAAATGGGGAGAGTACCTGAGTGGAAAAGATATTTGTTAGAGATCCTATAAATTGTCTTGATTAGCAATTGTGTGTGTATGATACATTCCTACAAATGCTGAAATTATATTGTATTTTTCTATTCTTAATATTTTTGCTTAATTATTTAGAAATGGAAATAATAATACAACCCTAGCAGAAAAGTATGATAATAAGCCTTTTATTAGACTTGAATTAGAGCTGTTACAAAACTGACTTTTATATTGGACATAGCTCTTAGGGGAAAAAAAAAGAGTGGAAATATTTTATAAAGGTAGATAACAGCATTCAGCAGAAACAGGTTGAAGAAGTCCTTAACTGGCTGAAGGAATGAATCTTATTACCTAAAAGTTCTCAGGCTAGTAATATTTATAGTCAGGAGAAGTTGTCAACTGACACTTCCATGTTTTACATCTGTAGGTTGACTTACATTTTCACTCCTTGTCAAAACAGGTTCCTAAGACACCTCTTTTGCTTTCATTGTAGCTATTCTTTGGGGATAGAAGAAATAAGAAGATTATAAGAAAATACCTGTGACAAATTCCACAAAGAATATTTTAATATCAAGGATTTAAAAAATCAACAGCTAGCAAAAAATTTTCATTTTACAGATTTTTTTCTGTTTCAACACTTTAAGGTAGCATATGTATGTTGTACTGATGTAGAGTATATCTAACTCGGCCCAGCAATCCAAAAGCTTTAGATACTTCTTCAACCCTAGAGGACCAAAACAAGATGAGCATTCCTGTACACTATACTAAAACAGCACAATCTATTCCCTTCTCCCCCCATACTTGCTTCAGTGATTAAACAGCTGCAAAACAGTTCTTAGAAAATAAAGATTCTGTATGTTATCCAACCAGAAAAGGGCTAAGGGTAACTGGTTTAAATTGTAATTGGTTTTAGGCTGTAATTGTAATGTACAAAGCTAGAACATTCCTGATTTTCAAATAGCCAGACCTTCAAAGGAATCCAGCTTCTGACAAAGAGTTGTAGGTTTGCTTGTTAAACTACAGCAGCAATAATTCATGCCCTGCTGGGTGCCATGCAGTGTCACAGTTTCTGCTAGCTGACCTGGGTACAGGAAGAAGCTGGAAAGCTATGCTGTGTAATTGTATTGGACAGAGTCAAGCCTGGTTTAATGTATTTGCTTTCTCAGCGGGGCATATTAGCCAGGTTAATGTGTTCACTTTCTCAGTGGGGCTTATTTGATTGTCTACCAGACTGGCTTTTACTTCAGGCACTTCAGACCATTAATGGAGCAATCACAGAACTTTTCCATTGACAGTAGGAAACTGATGAGAGTTGAATGGAGGAATGTCTTGCTGAGATATGTAGTGAGGAATGGTGAGCAAACTGGGTCTGAATAGTGTAGATAAGACCAGAGAGATATTATTACTGCACTCAGCTACTTATAGGGAGGATATAGGGAGGTAAAACTGAACTCATCTCAGCTGTTCATGGAAAATAGAGAGGAGAAAAACAGTCACAGTTTCCATAAAGTAGTATTTTGAATGGACATGAAGAAAAAGGAATCTTCACAAAGATTTCTACAGAAACTAGCTGCCCAAAACTTCTGTGGAATCTCCACTTCTGTAGATGCTCAAAGTTTTACTGACGAGGACCCTGGGAAATTTGGTCAAAATGTCACCCCTGTTCTCAGAAGACTGGATGATATGGCTTCCAGAGAATCCTCCAAAGCTAAATTACTTTATGACTCAGTGATTCTAACTGTGGTTAGAACTAATAATAATGCAGTGTTAGAGAAAGAGAATAGAAATGAGAAGGCCAAGACATTCTTTATACCTTTCCCTTTCCTTGATGTAACACAATGCATTCAACAGTTGTAGGCATCATTCCGTGCCCTCCATACATGAGGATAGAATTTTGTTTTTTCTGCTTAAAGTTAACAGATTCCTTATTGCCATCTTTTTTTGTGAAGACCAAATGCTCTGCAAACAATTCTCTACAATTAGGTTCCAAATGCCTGCTCAGAACACATAAGTATTGTTAAACATTTCCTGTTTCATTAAGTATGATGTTATAAAACAGTTTTGAAACTCAGGAAAAAGACTTTGTAAGAAGCAGACAGTGTTCATCAGTGTATCAGAGCTATCAGAGTTATCAGTTGTACCTCTAAGGTGTGTGAATTGATACTTGCTTTTGATATTTTCTAATCTAATGCATTTAAGATATACTTTTTAAATACTTAGGACAATTTAAAAATGTACGAAAACTTAGATATAGGAACAAAACCAGATTATAGTACTATTAAATATATTAACAACAATAACACGTTGTTACATTGAATTAGGATTACAGGATACTAAAAATGTTATTTCGTAATGTCTGTGTACCTATACTTATTTTGTCAGTCAGACATGCATCCTAATGCCATATTGGAGGGACAGATACCCTGGAAGTGTTCAGCAGGTGGTCTGTATTTGTATGTTTTACAGACCACAAATGGAGAATGGAGAGGATGAGCTTCTGTTACGAAATTTTCAGCTTAAATATGACAGTGGACATCTTTGTGAAGCCCCAAATGATACACATCTTTATAAATCTATTTTTTTTACATGCAAGACCATGCACATTTATAATGTTCAAATGTTGGCTTTGATGGATAGAATCTCAGTAGTGCTGTTGCAGAACTAATTAAAGCCACAGCTGGAGGAAGAATTATAAAGACAAGAAGAAATCTGGAGCAAATTTAGTTCCTCCCCCCAAACAAATTCACATCCTCTCGGCCTTTTTGTTGAAACCAGATGAAGAAGTATAATTTGCTTCTCACTAGACTGCAGAATAAAAATGCTTGGATATTGAATATTTGATAACCGAATGTTATACGGCACTGCTTCTCCTTCTTCTCTTTCTTTTTTTGTCTATCTTAGTGAAAGGGATCAAAGATGCCCACTATGAAAACAATGATTTTCAAATGCTGGTGGCACACATCAGGTGGAGAAAGTCATCTTTGCAAGCCTTTTGCTATCAGTTTATGCTAGTGCAACACTTAACAGGTAGAGTAACTTACAATGGAAGAAACATGTATGGTCTACTATTTTGAGTTGTCATCATAAGAAGGAAATGTTAACTGCTGTCTGCGACAATATTTCTACCACCTAATGCTATTTTCTTCTCTCTTTCCTCCTTCCACACACATTCTGTCTTTCATATGCCTCTTTGTCCTCAGTTTTGCATAAAAACACTGCCTTTTGAAATGGAATTCGTGAGCACCACTGAAACACAAAGACTCACTTCAATGGTTGTTGGAAGGGTGTTTCACTAACTTAATGGATTTTGGACTTAAGCTCTCAGGTTTCTTTATCTGGCCAAGCTCCCGGTAATGCCAACATTGCAAGGTGATGGTAATAAAGGCATGGGAAAATAGACATGCCTGTAACTATTTTTAAATAGTTACAACCTGAAAAAGAAACCAATTAAGATCCTGCAGATGCACTGCCAAGAAAGGGGAGGGAGTAGAGGAGATTTCCTATAACCAGCATCTCAGCAGCCCTCTTGTCAGAACAGCACCCTCAATAACAGCTGTCTGCAGAACCAGGGAAGGAGGTGCTGCCTTTTCCTGGAGCAGCAGGTTTCCTTATTGGTACTGCACTTGCAGCATGTCCTGCAAGGATCCTGTGTGACTATGTGGAGTGACTGAGAGTTGCACTTCTGGCTGCATTTGATCATCCTGCTTGCCTGTTTCTTGTAATTATCAGGTAAGATAAAGTAGTGATGAATTTTGACCTGCTGAACACGATTTCCATACCTATGTTTCTGATCCTTAACTATGGGCATTCCTTATGTGCTCCCACTTGAGTGTTATGCAGACTTCTAAATCACATAATCTGAAATCATGATGGCTAGAGTACAAAATATGCTTTAAAGAGATTAATTAAAGGATGTCAGAGAATTGCCCTCTGCCTACTGCTGCTCTACTCTCTTCACCACTGCAATTCCCTTTTTTACAACCTTGTATTTGAAGAGTGAGTTTGGTAGTTATAATTCCAATAGTTTCCAAACATTTCAAGGAAAAACATAACTCTAAAAAGAAATAAAAGTAGCTGATAGCCTAATCTCACAGCTTTTTTTTTTTTTTCAGATTTTGCATTACTTCGTTCATAACTATATGACTATTCTAGCAGTAAGATGTGACCAATATGAAATTTCTGATGTATTTTGTAGTTCAATAGCACTGCATTCCAAAGCAAAGAACCTGTGATACACCATATGTTAAGGATTTAAAAAGTTGCTATGACAATGAAAATAATGGGTTATTCACACAGGATATAAAAAATGGTCAATGACATCATTGAAAGATAATCAAGATAACAAAAACTGTCTTATGTTTGTTCAAGGGAAACTACTCAGAAGTGTTCTATATGTAGAAAGGTAGATATTAGCATAATAAGATAATCATCCTCATTCACAGATTCCATATTTTCTATTTATTACTTGTTTATTTATAATTTCTGTATAATTTTCTCAGCAATATGTAGACAGGCAGGATAAGGAAGTTTTAGATGGGAAATTGCTTTTGTATTGCTTTTAATGCGTGGGACAGCACTTCCCAGAAATGTGTTAAGGGGCAAGCAGGCAAATACAACTCTGGAAACACTTGGTAAGGAATAACTGACACTTATGGAACAGACATTTCCCAGAAGTTGAAACAACCCATCTATGATCCATGCTATTTCACACACTAGATCAAATCTAAGAACTGGTAACTTAAACTTTCTTTACAATATGAAGCAAAAAAGACCACTGTTCAGCAAGAGTTACATAGACAAATATTTCAAAAGTTTAGGTCATAACACACGGCTAACACACTGTCTCTGCAGTCAATATTCCAACTTCTGACCAGTCAGCCCCTCCAGTACCTTAAGGAGACTTTTTATACAGCAGATAGTGACAGGACAAGGGGCAATGGCTTTAAACTGAAAAAAGGTAGGTTTAGATATGATATTAGGGAGAAAATCTTTACTCAGAGATTAGTGAGGCACTGGAACACGTTGTCCAGAGAGGTTTTGGATGCCCTGTCCCTGGAAGTGTTAAGGCCAGGATGGATGGAGCCCTGAACAAGCTAATCTAGTGAGTGACATCACAGCTAGATGTCACCTTTAAGGTCCCTTCTAACCCAAACCATTCTATGATACCATGATTATAATTTTCATTTGTACCTCACTGATTTCAAGTTGTTGGAGACTTCAGAAATATATGCATTTTGAAGAGTACTGTATTATGAAGAGTCAGTCATGTAAGAGCTGATACACATTCTTTAATATAATTGTGAACATGAATGAAACACAATAAATTATTCTTAATATCTTTACAGCATTGCCTAGTATATTTTTTTTCTGGGCAACTATGTAAAAACATAAGCAGAAAAGATCCTTAATTCTAGGGCTTACATTTTTTGTTTTCATTTGCTTTGAATTATTTTGCATCTTAAGTAAAGCTGCATAGAGTCCAAAATTCATACAGCTTTATATGATGCAAAGTTACTCAGAGCAGAAGTCAGTAATGCAGCAATACTGATTGGCAAGAAAACATTCACTGTTGTACCTGTGTCTAATTAATTCAACTGACATTCATCACTATCACTTTGGATAGTGTAGTGTTAATTACTAGCAACATGCAGTTATAAATTTTTAACAGTTTATTTTCTAAGAATATTACATTTTTCAAAAATACCTTGTAAACATATTGTTTACATTTATATAGTTCTATTACAATTTCTGATCTGTAGGTTGAGATAATAATTGGTGAATTTTGCATCTGCATACAACACCCATTAAATATAAACAGATGCAAATTTATTTCTAGAAAACCTGAATTCAGTGAGCAACATGCATTGTTCTGCGTTCACAAGATGATCAGTTAGTACTATACAAAAATCTGTAAACTGACTTCTGGGTAGTAAAGCATATTAAAATTACACTTCCTAAAGATGACCTGGTCCACAGTAAAATAATTTTCATTGTACTTTCTTCTTAGCTCTGCACTATGCAAACACTTTAAACTAATATGAAAGACTAAGTAATTGTCTTAAAATGGCATACATAAGAAGCAAAAACTGTCCAGAGAAGATAATGTCTATTATTAGCATGGTTAGTTTAAATTTACCAATAGCTACTATTGAGCCTCTTTACAGGTATACTTAGGGGTTTTTTTTGCCCTACAGAAATCTTGTGGTGTAATTACACAACATAAGAATGTGTCTTCCCTGGTGATAACAGAATATTACATTGTGTTACATCATCATGATGGATGAAACTTGCCCTAGATCACATTGGCCTCTATAGTTTTTAAATAAAAATAAATAACATTCTTTGCTATTTTCAGCATAGAGAGAATCATGTAAAACATAGTGTTCATGTAATTAAAGACTTCAAAACAGCACCCACACTAACACAGGGTGAATTAAAGAAACTACCTCTATAGTGACATTTTCTAACTCCTAATACTTCACTTGACATTTTTTTTTTTTTAAGTGAGTATTTTCTATTTTCTCCTCTGAAGTGTGAAGTCCATGAGTGTAAGCCAGGAAACCTGAGTTCGGTTCTTGTTTCTACCCAATGAGCTTTCATAATTTGGAGTAAATTTCTTTATTTATCAAAATAAAATGTATTACTGAAAGTTATACAGACCTTTTGTCTATGAAGTGCCAATAATTAGGGTACCAAAAAGAAGGCATCTGCAATTTGTCCTGTCTCTTGATACTAAAGCATCTAGAAGACAATTGCATTTACATTCAAGCCTTACAATCTGAAACATCCTTCACTATATTTTGATATTTAACCCTTCTGCAAATTTAGCTTCAAACTCATATATGTTAATTACAGTCTAAAATGTACATTAAAAATGTAACAGATCACACATTTTCTCTGTCCTAAGTTTCTGAAGAAAAATCCAGGAGCTAGCAATTACCTGCCTTCAACAGAAATTTTATTTAATCACCCATACAGTGTGTTACCAGTCCAAAGAAAACTGAAAACTCTCCCATTGCTTTAAATGGCTTTCCTTGAAAAGCCATAAATTACCTTTTTTGTTAAAACTTGTAAAGGGTGAAGCTTTTACCAACAAATGAACAACAAACCTAGATCTCTGAAACATATTGATCGGATCCTTTTTTTTTTTCCTAATCATCCTTTTTCATATTTGTCTGAGTTTATAGTTAAAAATGTATATACATACTGATTTTTTTTTTAGAACACAGAATTAGAGGCATATTTACAGTTCAGTGATGCAAAGTCATATGAATTTCCAAACTGCATTTCCAGATTGCACCATGCGGGTGTAAGAAACAGCACTAACGACAAGATACTTCAAAGAAAGGTAAAAAAGCATTTCCTTCATGCATTGAACTAGGCAACAATTTTCTCACCTAGATATAGGAACAAGTGACTTCTTAATCCCATCTTAGATTACTGTGCAAAATAAAAGAATGGTAGCCAATGTGGCCTTATTTCTAGTATTATCGCATATAGTATTATTTTTATTAAATATTCTGCAACCTTTAAGAAACATTCAACTAATCTTATTGAACCTTTTCTCTCCTTGGAGAGACGCTGCTTTTTCTTGGGAACACTGCCCCTAATTGATGCTTATGGTTTGAAGTCAGGTAGACTTAGAACAAACAGTATGGTACACTCATGTAGATATAAAGTCTGCAAGGCCATTGTTTTTTTTCTGTTCACTGGTGTTGGTTGTTTTTGCAGCACACACTCACTACCTACATGTACCACCTTTGCCATGTATTTTTCTGACATAACTGCTGCTGTTCCAGACATAACTGAAAACACATATGCACAATTCAAGTTTCATTGCAAAAGTATTGTATCCAGAGATCTAACTGAAAACAAGTTTGTCTAAAAGTATATTTTCAGAGAAAAGGATGTTGTCCATCTTAATTTATGTGAAGTTAAACACAAATTTCATTCCTGTTTATTTCAGTCGTATGTCTAACAGAGGAATACTAAAGTTAGGACAGAGCCTTAGCAGAGTTTTGTGAATCATGAAGCCACTCACTTAAAACTTTGAAACATAAAAGGTTAACACAAAATTGTAAGAGAAATTTCAAAACCTTAACATTAGGAAACTAGGCAGTCCTTGACATAGCAACTCAGCGAATCCTAGAGCAGTCCTAGAGAGATAGCTGCATTCCTCACAGAGATAGCAACTCAGCAAATCGTAGGATGAGCCAAAAGTCAGCCTGACCTTATTGTGTTTGCCAAAACTGCCTTAAAAGGAGAAGATCGAAAGAAAGTTCAGAAGTTTACAGTGAGGAAGACTCACACACGACCCCCGCCCAGAGGAAGGCAACAGGAACTCCCACCGTGAAATCTCCCCAAATTGAAGACTCCGCCCAGACTCCACCTTCATATGAATATTACAATTAGATGTTGCAATTTAATGAATATGTATGATTATGTTGTAATCCTATACTCAAAAAAACTGTATAAAAGAGCTATGCTGATTGTACACGTCGGAGCTCTTTTGCCCAGGGCGACCTGGAGAGCTACCCCAACGCGTTGTAATAAAATACCTCCTGCTTTAAAGAAACAAACTTTGTCTCTAAAGCAGTCTCTCTGTGCCTTTTGGGGCAAAATTTCGGCATCATTTTTGGCGAAGCCAGGCAGGAGGTTTTAGTCCTCCTGAGCCAGGGCCTGAGGGTCTAGGGACTCTCTGGGCCCTGCCGGCGGATTTTTGTCGGTAGAGACTCCCCAGACCCCTCGGACCTGCGTGCGACGGCGGACAAGAACTCCTGCTTTAAATTAAGAGGTATTTTGCTTTATATGTTATTGTGCTTTATATGTTATTGTGTTTTGCTTTATATGTTTTCGGAATAGAAAGCGCTCTAGTGAGACGGGGTAAGACGTTACCCCCAGGGGAACGCTGAGGGCGCGCCCCAGCATATAATCCCCTACGGGTTAGAGTCCCGGCCTGGATTTGGCCACCCCCAGGTATTTTGGGTTAGAGTCCCAAAAAAAATCGGGTTAGAGTCCCGGCCTCGGGGTGGGCTTCCAGGTAATCGTGGGTTAGAGTCCCACCGGAGCGGATAGGTTTGCCGGCAAAACTTGTCTGTTGTATCGCTTGTCTGTCGTATCGCTTGTCTGTTGTAGTGTTTTAACTAATCTGGGATTATTTCCAAACGTTTGGGAAGGTTTTGATAAATTCTGGGAGTGGTGCCAATCTCTGGGAGCGGTTCCAATAGCTGCTCTCGAGAAAGGGCTTTGGAATGTGAAAGAAAAAAAAAAAAAAAAAAAAAAAAAAAAAAAAAAAAAAAAAAAAAAAAAACCAGAAAAAGAGAAAAAGCTAAAAGGTAAGAACGTTTCATCTAAAAGTGTACAGGTGTGAATGCGTGTGAGTGAGACGTGCAAATAAGCACGAAGTGAGTGCGGAGTCCTAATCTGCGGTTCCTGTTCTTCGCGAGAAGCCAGGCCAGAGACGGACGAAGCGATTGGAAACTGTGTGTATGAAGTATTGACAAAAAAAAAAAAAAAAAATCTGGTTAAAGCAAAGAGATAGATTTAGAAAAACAGCAATGGGAGGCCAGCAGAGTAAAGATATAAACATGAAGACCCCCTTAGGGTGTGTCTTGAAGCATTGGAAAGATTTAGGGGGGATTCCAGGGGGAAACATAAGTAAAAAGACACTTTTAAAATACTGTACATAGGGGTGGCCTCTATATAAGTTGGATGATGATGAAAAATGGCCTCCGGAGGGAACAATTAATTATAACACGATTTTACAACTCATGTTGTTCCTCCGTCGGCTAGGCAAATGGGACGAAGTAATGTACTGCGATATGTTCTTCACCTTGAGAAATAAACCAGAGTGGCAGAAGGAGTGTGGGGTGAATGTAGCACCCCAAGATCCCCTGGTACTGGCCTTAGAGAAAGATAAGAAAAACTTAAAACCTAAGGAGCGTTGCTGTGATGCCTGTAGTATTGGACAGCAATGCCTTAAATTAACGAGGAGGGATAGCGGAAAAGAGAGCGAAATAAGCTTATGGGAGTATCAGCCGTTCGCGCCAGGATATGGGGTTCCTCCGCCCAAGCGAAGGGGAGGCGAAAGAGACACTAGTCTGTTGGGAAGATATGTCACTAGAACAAGACAGATCCAAGAACGGTTACAGCCCCCAAAGATTAGAACACAGCTGGGAAGATAGTAGCCCAGCAAGATCGGAGAGTTATGGGAGAGAAAGCGGATCACAAAAGCTGAGTAGCCCACAAGGCTCAGAAACTTACCGGGAAGAGAGTAGTCCTCTCAGTTTGGAGACTAGGTGGGCTTGGGGCTAGAAAATCAGGAAAGAAAGAATAGCCCACCTAAACTGAGAGGAGATTGCAGTACGCCAAGAGATGAAAACACCTCACGAATATCAGGCAGCCCGCCAAGTCCAGGCAGCCCGCCAAGTCCAGGCGGCCCGCCAGGACCAGGCTGCCTGCCAGGATCAGGGAGCACCAGAAAGGGGGGTGGCTTCCCTGAGCTAAGATGCAGTGATGATGATGATGATATAGTTAGCCAGAACAAAAAGGCAGACAACTCACAGAAATTGAGTATAGTCATTCAGATAGAGGATAAAAGAGAGACCTGCAAACGCTATCATTGTACATCAGAACAGTGAATGAGGAGGACCGGTGAGTCGTTCCCTAGCAGACCCACTGGTTAAAATGGAGCTAGGGGAAGGTGAAAAGGAATTAAACTTTTTAATAGATACAGGAGCAACGTTTTCGGTTTTGAATCAAGAATTGGTACCCAAAAGTGATGAATTTGTACAGGTCGTGGGAGCGACAGGCCAACCAGAAAAAGCCTACTTTCTAAAACCTGTTAAATACAAAATTGGGAAACAGATGGGAATTCATCAATTTTTGTATTTACCAAATTCTCCAAAGCCCCTACTAGGTAGAGACCTATTAGAGAATTCAGGGGCTGTAATAAAATTCAATAAAGATAAACTTGAATTTCAAGTGAATGATGAACAACTAATAGCAGCTTTAAGTTTGACAATCAGCTACATAGAACCAAAACCTGAAAGTCATAGCATTGAACGCATTATGAGTGAAGTATACCCACTAGTATGGGCTACTGATGTACCTGGAAGGTCAAAACGAGCAGCTCCTATTAATATTGAGTTATTACCAGGAGCAAAACCGGTAGTAAGAAAACAATACCCACTGAGGTCGGAAGATAGAGAAGGAATTGAACCAATAATAGAGAAATTTCTAGAACTGGGATTATTGGTAGAGTGTGAATCAGATTTCAATACACCAATCCTACCTGTTAAGAAACCGAATGGAACATATAGGTTAGTCCAAGATTTAAGAGCAGTAAACGAAATTACAAAAACTTTACACCCGGTCGTAGCAAATCCCTATACTCTTCTAACCAAATTGAGGGAAAATTTAAAATGGTTCACAGTATTAGACCTAAAAGATGCATTCTTTTGCCTAGCCTTAGCTCTAACAAGCCAGAAAATTTTTGCTTTTGAGTGGGAATCTGCTAAAACAGGGAGAAAGACTCAACTAGCTTGGACTGTGTTACCGCAGGGATATAAAAACAGTCCCACAATTTTTGGAAACCAATTGGCCAAAGAATTAGAACAATAGGAAAGGCCACAGGGAAATGGCACCCTTCTACAATATGTGGATGATTTATTAATAGCAACTGAAACAGAGGAAGAGTGCATTGAATGGACTATTTCTCTACTAAACTTTTTGGGTTTAAGTGGATATCGAGTTTCTCAACAGAAGGCACAACTGGTGCAGGAAAAGGTGATATACCTGGGATATGAAATCTCCAGAGGACAACGATCTCTAGGAACGGCAAGAAAAGAAGCCATCTGTCAAATGCCCAGACCAGAGACGGTGAGAGACCTACGAGCCTTTCTGGGGATGACAGGTTGGTGCCGATTATGGATTTATCAATATGGGGTACTAGCCAAACCACTGTATGACTTACTAAAGGAGGCTACAAGTACCCTGGCCTGGACTCCTGAAGCAGAAGGAGCTTTTAAGAAACTGAAACAAGAGCTCATGAGAGCCCCAGCTTTGGGTCTCCCAGATGTAACTAAACCGTTTTGGTTATTCTCCCACGAGCGACAAGGGATGGCTCTGGGAGTTCTAGCACAGCAGTTGGGACCACACAAGAGAGCTGTAGCTTATTTCTCCAAACAATTGGACGAAGTAAGCAAAGGCTGGCCTGGCTGTCTAAAAGCAGTGGCCGCAGTGATCATAAATATAGAAGAGGCCAGAAAGCTTACATTAGGCCAGAAAATGACTGTGTTGGTGTCTCATACTGTCTCAGCAGTGCTGGAACAAAAGGGTAACCATTGGTTATCACCTTCAAGATTCCTAAAATATCAAGCCATCCTAGCTGAATCAGATGATGTAACCATTCAAGTGACTAACATTGTCAACCCAGCCTCGTTTCTAGAAGGAAGAATTCCGGCAGAACCTATCGAACATGATTGCCTGGAGACGATCGAAGCAGTCTATTCCAGTCGCCCAGATCTCAAAGAAGAGCCATTCGAAGATGCGGACAACTGGTTTTCAGACGGCAGCAGCTTCGTGAAGCAAGGAGTAAGAATGGCAGACTATGCAGTGACCACAACAGAAGAGGTAATTGAATCAAATCCCCTACCTGCAGGGACTTCGGCCCAGAAGGCAGAACTGATTGCTCTTACCCGAGCCCTGGAATTAGCAGAAGGTATGCGAATTAACATTTGGACTGATTCTAAATATGCTTTCTCTGTCATACATGCTCACGGAGCGATTTGGAAAGAAAGGGGACTATTAACTGCCCAGGGGAAAACAATCAAACATGCAGAAGAAATTCTAAGGTTGTTAGAAGCGGTCCAACTCCCAGAGCAGGTGGCCATAATGCATTGTAAGGGACACCTGAAAGGTAACACAGTTCCAGAAATAGGGAATAGGAAGGCAGATGCAGAAGCCAAATTAGCTGCTGCAAAAACTGAAGAAATAACTATAACAGCCTTAATACCGGGAGAATTAGATACAGATTTTCAACCAAATTATCAAGAATCAGATCAAAGATGGATTAAAAAGAACAAGGGTAAATTGTTAGACAACGGGTGGGGACAGTTAGAAACAGGTCAACTAATAATACCTGAAAAATTAATGTGGCAGTTTGTAAAGACAGAACATGAAAAAGCCCATTGGACCTTAGACCCACTCTATCAATATTTACAAACCCGAATAGCAGGACCAAAACTCTTTACTACAGTAAAATACGTCACATCTCAATGTGAGCGATGCCTAAAGAATAATCCAAATACTGGGACGAAGGTACATCAGGGAGCCATAAATCGAGGTAAATTCCCAGGTGAAGTGTGGCAAATTGATTTTTCAGAACTCCCAAGAAAAGGGGGGTTTCGATATTTATTAGTATTAACTGACACATTTTCTGGGTGGCCTGAAGCATTCCCTTGTAGGACAAATAAAGAAAGAGAAGTAACCAAGGTTTTACTAAACGAAATAATACCCCGATTTGGGGTACCGAGAAGTATATCTTCAGACAGAGGTACGCATTTTTGTGCAAAAGTAGTAAGAGCAATAAGCAAGGCATTACAAATTAAGTGGCAGTTACATACGCCTTACCGGCCTCAGGCTAGTGGGCAAGTTGAAAAGATGAATCACCTGATTAAACAACAAATTGCTAAGATATGCCAGGAAACCAATTTGCAGTGGTATCAAGCTTTGCCTATTGCTCTACTCAGACTGAGAGTCAAACCTAGATCAAAAGAAAAATTGAGTCCATTTGAAATTCTGTATGGAAGACCTTACGCTATGCAGATTGTAAATGGAGATGCTGTAGACCAAATAGGTAATTAGTATGTCTATGATTATGTAATTGCTATTGGGAAACATTTTGATAAAAATACAGCTGTGGTGATAGAACATCAACCCAAACAGCCTGATTGTAAATTACATCCGTTTAACCCCGGTGACTGGATATATGTTAAGAATCTCTTAGGAAAACCCCTACAAGAAAAGTGGGAAGGACCTTTCCAAGTGCTGCTGACCACCTTCACCGCGGTCCGGATCAAAGAGCGACCTACATGGATTCATTACTCACGAGTCAAGAAAGCTCCGGAGAATAAGCAAGAGGAAGAAACAAGCGAAACACCAGCATCTGCAGATAGGGTACCAAGCCCCTGAGTAAAAGTCCTGTGTGAATATGGACACGGCACTACCATCAGTGGGATATTTTTACAGGGCATTCCCCAACAGCAACTCAAGTATTCCACTACCTTGTGCACCCAATACTAATCATAACCATAGCTATGCTTTACTAACACTCACAAACATATACCTATGGAGCAGACTGAAATCCTTAATGACAAAAACCCAAACACTTTAGGCAATGATCCAATCTTACCAACGTCCCTTAGAGATTAAAACTTGACGAAAGAATTCGTAAGTTATAAGAAAAGGGGGGAATGAAGCCACTCACTTAAAACTTTGAAACATAAAAGGTTAACACAAAATTGTAAGAGAAATTTCAAAACCTTAACATTAGGAAACTAGGCAGTCCTTGACATAGCAACTCAGCGAATCCTAGAGCAGTCCTAGAGAGATAGCTGCATTCCTCACAGAGATAGCAACTCAGCAAATCGTAGGATGAGCCAAAAGTCAGCCTGACCTTATTGTGTTTGCCAAAACTGCCTTAAAAGGAGAAGATCGAAAGAAAGTTCAGAAGTTTACAGTGAGGAAGACTCACACACGACCCCCGCCCAGAGGAAGGCAACAGGAACTCCAACCGTGAAATCTCCCCAAATTGAAGACTCCGCCCAGACTCCACCTTCATATGAATATTACAACTAGATGTTGCAATTTAATGAATATGTATGATTGTGTTGTAATCCTATACTCAAAAACTGTATAAAAGAGCTATGCTGATTGTACACGTCGGAGCTCTTTGCCCAGGGCGACCTGGAGAGCTACCCCAACGCGTTGTAATAAAATACCTCCTGCTTTAAAGAAACAAACTTTGTCTCTAAAGCAGTCTCTCTGTGCCTTTTGGGGCAAAATTTCGGCATCAATCACTAATTGAAAAAAATTCAGAACAGAATACAGACTCAAACCTACATGAATATATTTTACATTCTTCTTTTTACACTGACTCTCAGGCTACCTTTACACTGCAGAAGATTAAAAGCACAGACATCCTCCTCACTAGAAGAATGCCCATAGAAGGCAACTTCTAAATTGCATTCCCAGTACCAGGGATGACAGGTTGCCTCAAAAGTTCTAACTTGTGTAGCCAGCTCCTGACAACTGTGAGGGTCCTATTTCCTCTAAGTTATTTCTGACTTAAAGCTGGCCATCATAAATTTGTTATATCAGCACCAGTGATTACTGGAGTCTAATAATTTCTAATATATATTTTTTTAAAATTAACATAAATGTTTATTTCTGATTAATTTTTATTCTCATTCACAATCAAAATTGTTGAGATTTTTTTTTTAAGTGTTTGGAGTTATTTGGAGCTGGTTGAGAAAATTCTTCTCTCGCCAA
Source organism: Myiozetetes cayanensis (assembly GCF_022539395.1). Lineage (NCBI taxonomy): Eukaryota > Metazoa > Chordata > Aves > Passeriformes > Tyrannidae > Myiozetetes > Myiozetetes cayanensis. The sequence continues at coordinate 46,626,493 of NW_026087631.1, forward strand.
GGAAATGCTAGGCTTTGTTTCATATTTTCCTGCATGTTTGGTTTAACATTCTTTATGACAGATGCCACCTGTGCCCTGGGAAGCACAGTGCCTGTTGCCAAGGAAACAACACTATTCTCTTGCATTCTCTCCTCTTCCCTCCCCCTCTCCTTATTCCTATGCCTCAGCATCAAGGGCAAATTGAAAAACGTTTCCATGATTGATAACATAAAAATAACACCTTCAAATACTTGCACAAAGTAGCATAATATTCCAGTAATATCACAAATTTGGAAGATCTCTTAGCAGAAGTGCAAATCATAAATTGTGACTTTTCATTAAAACTTTGCCATAAATACAGCAAATCAAAAGAATAATAATAGATAGCAGGGTATTTATAAGCATTACACTCCTACAAATGCAAACTGTTGATCCTGTTCAAACACAGAGAGAGAAAGATGCTCTGAAGAAAAAAGGTCTTCACCATAACTGCCTGCAGCCCAGTGGAACAAATTGATTATAACTGCATGTAGCCACAGGTACAAAGATTTTCCTTAACAATATAGCCAAGATTTAGTAGCCAATTACTTGTAACAACAACAACAAAAACTTAGATCCCAACCTAAGCAGTAAACCTGGATCAAAGCAAAGTCAGCATTCTTATCATGATGGGTTTCCTATATGCTCCTTGGTTCCCATAAGCCCACTTCTACTTGTCTGAGCACCTAAAAGAGAGGTGAACCAACCTTATCTGTAGATGTCTAACCCCATTTCCCAGAGCCAGAGGAATACACCTCATTATCACACAGCGTCATCATTATCACACAGTATCTTCTTGAGAAACAAAACTAGTTCCCAAATATTGTACAAAACAAAAATGGAAGAAAAGAGGAGACCAGGTTCCATTTAGTCATTAATACAAAGTCACTGAATAAAAACCAAATACAGAAACAGACCCAGAAATGGATATCATTACTCTGCCTCTAGAGAAATCATAGCTTAACTATTCATGACTTCAACAATAACTGCATTCATTTCTGGTTCCAGCAGATAGAGCTTGAATTGCAACCAGATAGTAAATGTTGTTTTCAAATTTTTCTATGCCATTAGGAAATAGAAGACAGAGGTGTTCCCTGGGCTGTGGGTGCACAGCTGTGCCTGCTCTGCCCAGGCTCACTTCCTTTCCAGGCACCAGTCCCAGCCCTGTCCCCTACAGCGCTTCCTGCATGTGAAAGTCACAATACATTTGCCTCAACGGTTGAATGTGCAACACAGAACAGTATTCTGTTGCTCCCCACTGCTGATCAGGGAGGTGGAAGAAATGGAAGAGAATAGTCTTTTACTATGAAGAAAGCTTTCCCAAAACTCTTTTGCAAAAGCTTTTAGTTTTCTCTGTTTAAAAACAAACCAAAACAGCAATGTAGCAGAAAAGAGACATAACTTATTGATGTGCTGCATGTTGTGCTCAGGTATTTTGTACCTGTAGGTGATAATATTTTCAAAAAGGACAGTATCCCAAATAAGAATATGTTGCATTCATAGAGGGTCCTAAACTACACTGAAAAAATGTGGATCATTTAAAATAAGCATTTAATGCAAATAACTTTCATTTTTAAGGGACTTCTTAAATATATAATAATCAAACTGGGCAGCTAAACAAAGGCACATATAGTATATGAATGTAGAAAGACCAGGCAGGTTCAGGAAACCTGGGCTTTGCTGCTTTCTCTTACACAAGATCAGTGATGCCCTGTGTGCATGAAGTTCTCTGTGCAACTAATTTAATTGAAAATTAAAAAAAAAAAAAAAAGTTACACTTTTCAATAATTGTTTTCACAGTTATCAGTGGAACCTTCACAATAGCTAGATACATATTTCACTTACTGAAGTATATCACTGCATACAGTTCCAACTTGCATCTTGGATCGTGATCTTGTATCAATGAAGGAAGGAAGACTTACATTCACATGCTTATCTAAGCCCATTGTCTGACTTTGAACTCTAAGTGCAGCACAAAATATTGCAAAATATACACATTTCTATGTTTGAAAAAAAGACAGCTCTAATAACTTTACTAAAATTCCAGTGGAAATGATCATATTATCTTGCACTAAATAACAAATTTGTTGCTGTCTTTGCAGGAAACATGGTAAAGCCAAAAGTAAGCTACAAGATTCTTTAAGAGAATGTGTTTGAGTTAAAACATGCTATTTTGAAGTCAACACAAATTACAGTAATGTCTGATGTGAATTTTGAAAAAGAAGGAATCTGAGGTGTAGAATGATGTTAACACCATAACAGGTGCTTCTACTTTTTGAAATAATGGAGAGGAGAAAACTATCACTTCAATCAAAAAATGTATTTTCAATGTTCTCTTCTAATTATAAAAATTGACAGAATGCTTATTTTTATTGTTATTAGATCTCAAATTAAATTTGCTTATGGTAAAGAGCATGACATTGAAACCTCTTTCTTGTGCCTGCTCTGTAAACCATGATTTAAACAGCTCAAATTAAAATTAATGTGGGGGGGGGTTATCTCCAAATTTTAATGGGGAGCGTAAAAGTACATTTATAGAATGAAATCTCCAATATATGACACAGCCACATGCTTCTCAGTAACAAATTTTACACTAGTCTTACCAACTCTCAATTTATGTACGTGCTTCTAAAGAGATACTCTTAAGTTGACTGATCTTTTAAGAAATGTACATAAGAAGTTCCAAGAGATCACAAGCACCTTGTTAAAGTTAGCAGTGCACTAGAGCAAGAAACTAATTTTCTTCCCATCTTTGCCCTTTTGAGTACCAGACAGAGACAGTGAAAATGTTGTGAATCCCAGCTGAGATTGTGAAGTGGGGTGAAAAGGTGATGGAGAGATTTAAGGCTAAAGTGTGGCAGCAGCGGTTAGGAGCTGGCTTTCTCAGATTTTTTTATAATATTTCTGAGGTCATATATGAAGTGAATAGCAATATTAATTCATACTCATACACATGTCCTGAGTATGAATTATAAAATGCATTTCATGAAGACAGAAATTATTCATTAAATATCATCAACTCAAGAGCATTTATGATGAAGTCCAGTTTTTATGGAATTTTAACTCTTTTCTTTCGCAAGACAGTCATGGTGCCTATACTTAATGCTCTAACAAAAATATTACTTATTCTGACAATTGCAAGTTTGGAAGAAGTTTGGAATTGCAAGTTTATTTAAGATTTGTTCTAGAAGTCTGGAACAAATCAACTTCTCAAGCAGAATTTAATGGAGATGAGCTTCTTTAACTATATTTTCTCTACTGGATCTCCTGACATACTGTGTGATCTCCAATGACAGTGGTGTGTTCATGTCTCCACTGGTATGTTCAGATGTGTAACAGCACTTTACAAAATTAGTCACTTTTCACATGACATGGTATATTTAATTTGATGGACTAGCAAACCTGACAATGAATCAAGTGGATAATACCTGCATATGTTTTGAAATTTGTTTATACAAACTGAATATTCTGCATGTTGATTATTATCTTGGGTTTATAATGTTTCATTTCAAAATACTCTCAGTAAATTAAATACAGTAAAGTGTATATAAAGTGTATTTACACTGAAATATAAAGTTTTGTATGTCCTTCCATCATTTAGGGTCCTACATAGATATAATTTTAAAAAGTGATTTTAATCTCTTTTACTTTGCAACAAAATCAAGTTATAAAGAGAAATAAGCAAATTATAAGATTAAGTTAATTGTTAAAATCCTTAACAGAAGGTCAAAGAAACTATTATTTCAGTAAGTATTTCCTTAAAAAAAACCAAGCACACTAATATTTCAAAAACCAGTACATTTGCAAAGTATTGTTGTGCCCATATTTTAGCTCATTTAAAATAATGATATCAACACATGTAAAATTAATAAGCACAACACCAGAATATTTCTATTAAATATTTCTACCTTTTTATCAGTTATGTATCTAATTTATTCTACAAGTGAAAACAGTAATGACTAGAAGTAATATTTTCATATAGTTTCAAACCCATTAGCTCATAATTCCATTACAAAATTTTTTCTCTTTCTGGTAATATTTTTCACAGTCGTAGATGATGAAAATAACCTGCTAATAATCGAATGCATATGCCCAACCAGTAATTTTATTTACTTGCTACTTACTCCGTCCAATTAAAGGAATATTTATTTTTTATTCCTTAAAGTTAACAATGTTAACATCCTTTCATCATAAACCATAGATTGTTCACAGCAGAAAATTATATAATCAGATCCAAGTAACCAAGCTATCTTTTCTTTCTTTCTTTCTTTCTTACATATTCCAGTCTTGTCAGCAGGTCGTGTTGAGAAGCTGAGAAGAATAAATCTAAGTATACTGTGAACAACAACACTGAACCAAATTATCTGCTTCTAGGTGAACAAAACTCCCACTGAAAACACGTCAGTAGATGATTTTGTCTCTTAGGACAATGGAATTTGTTCTTATAATTTAAAACAATTTTTTGTTTCTTATGCAGTAGCTCAAAATATGTGAATGTTTATACTCTGCTGCATTAAGGGAGCCCTGTTGTTCTTTGGTAGTGTATGTTCACATCATTCGTGTCCATTAACTCTGACACATACTTTCAACATACTGTATCACATTTAACTGCTGAATTGCTACAGCAAAAGAAATGTGCTGACAGGGTCTTAACACTTTGTATAACTAAAAGGGCCTTGGGGAAGATTCAAGGGTGTTCTTAACATTTTCTTCATTTTGGGGATTTTTTGGAGGGGAATTGGTGGAAAAAAGAGCCATTTCCTTTGCACAAAAACTGAATACATGCAGTTATTGAAGAAAGTGTATCTTACCAGTGTAGCTGCAACTTTATGAATGATGAACGTTCAGGTCATCAAATGTCTTTTGACTTTATTTCTTGGATTTATCAACAGCAGTGTGCTGCTTCTTTTTATTACTTCTGTTTTCAAAAATAATCTTTAAAGTTTACTGATGCATTGAGGACTATCAGCACACAAGAAAACAAGCATTTAAATTATTTAATACCTATTTAGATAATATTTAATATATATTTTAATATATGGCATTATGAAATGCAGTCTATTGCCTTGACAATCAGTACACATTACTTTTCACAATTTTTTAACTTTTACTTTTTTCACAAATGGATTTCTGCCTGCTTGCAACTTCCATCTCATAATGTATAAAGTGGATTGCTAAGATGATTCACCTAACAGTACTAAAAAACTGTCTTAGTTCTCCTGGATTTCCATTCCTCTTTGCTTCCTTTCACTTTATGATGTTTCTACACCGATTAGTTTATAATTTATGTACTTCATACTCACATTCTCTGTCACAATTCACACACAGTTGTTTCAAATAAATATTTGTCTTGCTCAATCAAGATACTTTCATTTCTTTAGACTGAATTTTAAGTTTACAATGTACTGAAAGTAAAAAAAAATTATAGACAGTTGTCCATACTCAAAATTGATGATGGGCAAGCAAGGTTGTATATAAACTTTGTAATAAAGACTGCTGAGGATTCTCAGGGCATTTAAAAAGTAAAATTTTTTTATATAAGCTGTTTCTGTAAATACATTTCAGGATCAAAGGTAGCCTGCACCTTTCCCTTATCTCAATATACTCCTTGAGTTCAGGGTATTGGTGTCTCGCTTTTCCAGACATTATATAGTTCTGAAAATCTAGGAAAATATAGAGAATTCTCTGACAATACTTGATAAAGGATAAACTATTATTTCAATATTTAAAGTTGAATGGTTTTTATTTCAGTGTTTACTCCTCTTTCCTTTTTTATCAGAGCAGATTCTTGCATAAATCTTTGCGCTACTACATCAGTTAACCTTTAGGAACTCTGAAGGACTTAAAGTTACAAAATTCTTTCTGAACCACAGTTGGGATCATTGTCTCAGCCTGTCAACTCTGTGCATTACTAAGGACATAATGAAAACAAATACTTCTTCCCTTCAAAGATAAAACTTGTCAACTTAGCTTTTTTCCCTCGATACAGTTCCAGATTTCACAGTCTGGTGGGTTAAAAATTTTTTAAAGATGCTTTTACAAAACAGCAAATCTAGCAAGTCTGGCAAACCCTGAAGGCAAGAGAGCTCAATAGGACATTTAGCAATATCTATTATTATGACAATATTAGAAAATGTCCACCCGCCTAACCCTTAATATTCTTCCTGGAAAGACTCCTGAATGAGGAGTAGGAAATTTTATTTCTTTGCTTCTTGATTGCCTCTTACAAATAAGTTATGTAGGTGCGCATAGCAACAACTCAAATAACAATATTTACAGAAAAAAAACTTATCATGGAAAGAGAAGGAAACTAGCATATAAATATGCATGATTTTTGAAACAGAAAATAATTTGAATTGTTATAAACAGTAATCTTCAGAAATAAAGTATTTTTTTTCCTTTCTCATAAATCATGTCTGTTTGCATTGACTTTAAGTGCAACATCGTTTAGACAATTATTCTTATCAGTTATTTTCTACGTGGTTAGGACCACATTCCTTGATCTGACTCATGTAAATATATCTGTAAAATAAACGTAAAATTTCAAAGAAAATTTTTATGGCAAACCTGTATTAATTGCTCTAAATAACCAAGCAGAGAAAATCTTAGGGGCATCCTACAGCAGGGGGAGCTCTAAGACAGACGGTGCGATCTAATATTGCACCACAATCAGAAGCGCTATGTGGGAAGGAATGCAGGCGAGAGGGATTTGACGACGAAACAAAAATCAGAAACCATTTTCAAAACATATCTGAGATATAAACAGAAAAGAATTCACCGAGGTTAACTCAAAATATGATGCAAAATACAGGACCTTATTTTATGGAACTATCAGTTCCTACTTAGAACTATAGCCTGAGGTGAGAAGGAGGTTAAAGGAAAGTCAATGATAAACATAAAAAGTTTCAGAAAAGCAAGCTCGGAATGTATCAGTGAATTCTTCTTATAACAACAATAACAACAAAAGCATTTGAAGAACAAATATCTTCCTTTTCCTGAAATGCTTAACAAATAATTTATATCTCAGTAAACTACATTAGATTTTGTTGGTGTCTTCACTTTGATTTTGCACTTCTTTAACTGGTAACTTGAAGATTTCTTTTCAAGACTCTTGGAATTTTTTTCAAGCTTTTTTTGTTTTTGTTCATTATGATTATTGTCTTACACATTAGCCTTAGCCCTGGGGTCAGATAGTACAAAGAAAATAAATCTGAATGCCTAGTCAATTGAACAATTATGTAGATAATGTGAAATGTGATAAATTTCTCAGAATTTTTCTGGTGAAACCAAGTATTTTAGACAAATCATAAGTGAGAATGGAAAATTTTTCTTCAGAAGATGAAGGCCACAGATCTCCATTTTACTGCAATACCATTACCCCTGATTTCAGAACTAAAAGCAATATACAGTTAATAAGAAACTGTATGCATTCTAGTGTCCTAATAAAAATTTGAAATTTTAAGTTATGTGTGTAGACATAAATTAAAAATGGCAAATATAGAGAAATAATAAAAAAGCAGTATGTAAAAAATGCTATCAATGTACATTTTGAAAGTAGCAAGGAGCCACTGGTAAAAATTCATCTACATCAGTATTGGTTTCTTTTTTGTTTTGTTTTTGTTTGTTTGTTGTTTGGTTGGTTGGGTTTTTTTAGTATGTTGCACACAATTCTTCTAAAGATTAAAATGTATCCCAAACAGGAACATGAAAACTATAGAAACTGGAAAAACTATAGTAACAAAAGGCTTCTTGATTCATGAGCCAAGGCAAAATAAGATCTGACACAATGAAATTTAATTACAGTTTTTCCCACATTAACTAGGAAATGATTTACACATTTCAAGGAAATAACTGAAAAGTGCAAAATTGATGAATACCTTCATAGATACCTCTATGAATGGCAACAACAACTATAAATAGGAAATATTGTAAATATGTGTAAGAAGCCAATGACATTAAGGATCTATTTATTAATATTTCTCATCCTGAAAGGGTCATTTCTTAGCCTCAACAGCTCTAAAACAGGCCATGGCCACCATTCTGTTTCCCCTCAGGACAGGTTCTAAAGTCCCAGATATTTCTGACAAGAGTACTCTGTGAACTGTTATGTGTATGTGGGTGAGGGAACTCCTCACGTGGACTCTGCAGTAAATTAGCTGGCATTTGGAAGCTTATCTAACTATACCTCTCCTGGTAGTAAAATGTTAATATTGGTTTCTAAAAATATCTGGTATCATTTGAAATCCACTACTGCATTTGACTCTATAATAATCTCCCACAGCAGTGAATCACACAGACCAATTAAAACATTGTTTCCTGAATTTCTCTTATAATTTTCTTGCATCAGAAGGTATACAATGTCCTTTTCTGTTCTTTCTCTAGGACAAGGCAAGAGGCAGATTATAGCCTCTGTAGTTTTTTAATAACTCTGAAAATTACATACTAGTAACCATAGGCAGTGAGTGGTCCCATAATTCTAGTGATGATGGTTTTTCAAATTTGAGACACTGCATAGGAATTCTGCAGAAATCCCAGATATAAAATTATAACTTTGCAGTTGAGGATTCAGTTTCAGTGCTGGAGATTTCTCCTGCCTAAACATCCAGCGACTAAACAAGGATGTCAGATATAATACAAGATCTAACATGTATGCATCTCTCACATATATACATCTTCCTGGAAATTAAAGCTGTTTGAACTGCAGAGAGCATTTCTGCCACTGAGAGATAAGCTTCCAGTTTTAAAAGAGAGACTACAGAGCCCAAGAGAGATGTGACAAGACCTATGGGCCTAATTTGCAAAACACATATATTTCCGCATGGAGAAAGCTTAATAAAAAGCTTTTGATAAAATCAACAAAAAGTAGATGCTGCCTGTACTTAAGCTGACCTGCAGAGCACTTTAAAAGTGGGAAGAAAGGACACAGATCCCTGTTTAACTCTAGCACAGAAGTGGGATCAGAGACTACATTTCCTTTGGACACTCCTATCTTTCTTCCCACCACCCTATCCCAGCTTCAAGACAATGAATTCATTATTAGAAATATACAAGTAAATTTGGCTTTGAACAGTAGAAACAAAACAAAACAAACCCTGATGGATCTACTATATACAGTAAAAATACTGAAAAAAACCCCAACACGGCGAATCAACAGTATTAATTTTCTAAATTACAATTTATATTCCAGTAACTCCTACAGGAGTAATTGTACTTATTACTGTCTACAAATATGTGAGACTGCTGCAATTTAAGGGGGAAAACACATAAAGTAACTTGCCAGCTAGACAAGTGAATCAGTAATGGAGATTTGATTAATTTATGTGTTTTATATTTTTAGCTATTTAAATAATAAAATATGATTACAGCTACTAAATTTCTCATTTCAAGTTTTTCACAAAAGAATAAGAACATAACAGTAAAAAAGAGCTACTAAAACTCTAATGCTTTACTTCTCTGCTGGAGATCAGAATATTCTGAAATTAAAAGGTGGTAAAGAAAGAAGCTATGGTTTGCTGAGCCAAGGAGTTAAAGATATCAGATGACTGAGTGAATTCTACTCCCACCCTTGCAGGTGAAAAATTCCTGGAAAGCCAAGACAGAAAAATCAACATATATATGTTCCTATGAAATACAGGTGTGTGAGAGTGAATGCACATGTAAGAGATAAAAATTACATCTTAAATATTTGCATTTACACCTTTTCAGAACATCAAAGATAAACATAAGAAGGGAAAAAAAATGCAAAGTACATCTTCAGTTGCTCAAGAAAGTTATGACCATTAAATAGGTTTCAGAGTGCACCTTAGATAACTTCTTGACCTAATTGCCTTTGCTTTCAAGTTTTTGGCTATTTTTGATCAGCAATAACCCACTTAGTTGAAGTGGGCAGTAAGATGAAAAATATTTTAATTCACTGGATAATCAAAACCATCACATCCATCAAAACGAAATAAAATCAACAGATAAATTGCTAGTAGTCTAAGTTGAGGGTGGGAAACTGAGTAATTGTATAATCTTTGGGCTCTTTCAGTTCTGTCACTGCAGATACTGCAGTTAGAGTTAGGTTTACACAACCCTCTTTTTTTAATTTTTTTCACACCTAGAAAATTTGACACACCCTTGCTCTAAACATCTAATGAATTCAGTGGCTTTGGTAAATAGTGCGATACATAGCAGTAAGAGAATGCACAGTCATTGTTTACTTTGTGATCTACGGTAAGTTCAAACTTTGCCTTAGAATATGATTCTATGAACCTGATTAATACGAGGTGCTTTCAGGTTTCCCTATATTTTCTTCTCACAGTTTGCCTCAATTTTCTAAGATTTATTGTGTTTAACAGTCAAAATATATTTTTCATGTTTACCCACACAAATAATTGACTATTTTGTCCACTCCAGTGAAACTAACCTAACATATATTTTTATCCACTTACCCCAGAATCAAAAAAGTACTTCTAATGAAAATTATTAAATGTGGCAGAAAGGTAATGCCATATATTCTGAAGCTAGTTGTCCTTTCCAGATCACTACTACTATATATGTGAGCCTGCCAGATGCTACTGTATGCTGCATCCTGCTGCCCCAGGCACAAGGGATTGCTGGGAAGGGTAAGGATCCACATGCTGTAGGGCAAAATGGCACTTAGCAGTGTAGCCAAAATATGTCTGAGATACATTACAGCTACCTTGATTCAGAGCAGCACGACTTTGAGATGAAGGCTAAAGCTGGTCCACAGTGTTTCATTATTTATCATTGTTTCATTAATTATCTATGTTATTTTAAATATACAAGGTTATTGATTTTTTTATGCTGACTTAAAGGTAAAATAGAAGAACTATTCAGAGTAAAACCTAAAATCTATTCAATCTGACAACTAAATCTTTAAAAATAAGTGTTGAGAAATTGAATAAGTTCATCACAGTTCAGGCTAAATATGCATCATACAGTTTAAACCAATTTTGGTTAATTTTTTTCTGTATTTTAAGAATATTTATTATCTATGTTGAAGATCAAAAAAATGCTCAAATAGATCTGTCTTACAAGTATTAGTATCATAAGAAGTTTAACAAATTATTAGCAATATTTAAAAATTCTGCTTCAGTACAGTAAAAAGGATGAATTCCTAACTAAATAATTCAAAAGTCTTCCTCATTTTCTAGTCAAATGAAGCAATGTTTTTCTGGCTGCTCTTTATCACAAAAGGAGTATTGCAAATACCAAGAGAGTTAACTATACAATAATACTACTCACATGCTTATCTCCAAGCCAGAGAGCATATTCACACACTTAAAATCAGTATTTAGTGAAGCTATCTCCTTGTTTTCCTAGGAAACAGTATCAAGAACTGAAGATCCTTGTTGGGGAATACTGTACTTGCCATGTTATGTAGTCTGAAAGTTCTTCCTAACATTTTCAGCACTCCAGGTACACATATTACATAAAATAACAGCTGAAATCTCTCCATTGCTGAAAGTTTTACAGTTTGTCATTACTGAATACTTTGAAGCCATTACGATCCAAAAGCAGACAAAAAATATAATTCAGAGTTATAGTAAAAGATGCTATCAGGAAATATTTGGTAGAGAATAATCAGGAGCAAATGAAATTTAACGAAGTGTGTTTGTGAAACTATGTGAAATAATACTTAAATAAGTGATGTTTTTCATGAACTGCAGAATAACTATAAGAGCACAGGGTTCTGGAGAGGGCAGATAATACCAATACAGAAAAACGAGAAGGAGCTAGCTTAACTTCAATACAAAAAGCAAACTGCTCATTAGTTCACAAGAATCTAAAGGATAAGATTATAATAAACAGCCAAAATAGTTTCAAATCTTGTGAGATCATTGTGGCTTTCTCTGAAAAAATGACCAGTCAGATATAGGTTGAAACTGGAGGCTGTAGTTTTCATCTATCTTGAATTTAGCAAATCTTTGGATACTGCTTTATGTGACATGCACGGGGATGCAATAGGAATATCCGTTAGATTCAATCAATGTTTGGCAGAAGCAGATATCATGGACAAAAGTAAAAACAGGTAACAACTTCTGTCAAGTAGTAAAAGCACATATTGAATGAAGTCCTAAAGATTACATAATGTTTCCATTTCTGACTTGAAATAAAGCAAGAAGTGATTAAGAGCTAAAGAGTTGATTTTATAAGTAGAAATGGGATGAAAAAAATTAAGAGAGATGGATTAACATATAAGTGATCTTAATAACCTAGAAGAAGCAAGAAGAAGCAAAGAAGAAGCAAGCTCTGAGTAAAATACTTCTGGAATATAATCAGAACTACTAAGTTCAAAGAAGAAATTAATGTAATGATACATTGGATAACTGTTCAGTTTCACCCAACAGCAGTCTAATTAGTGTTTCAGTACAGGAAATTTGAATTTTTGAGAAAGTAGTAGAAATGATTATCTGCAAGGAATGAGCAGCAATCCTATTCTTTAATGTGGAAAAGTCTCTGGATTTAACAATTTAACAATTTGGGGTAGTGTTTTAAGAAAAGTGTAGAACAGTAACAGTAACATCCCTCGAACACCTAAAGCCACTGGTTCATCAGCAGCATTCAAAAGATCTGTGTACTGTCATACAAGTTTGCCACCCCACGTTATACTGGAAGATCTATACAAAACACGTGTTCTGTAAGGTCCATTTAGCATAACCTTCTTTAGGCCTTAATACAAAATGTTCCAATAAGCGAAGATGCTACAAACACCCCATAAAGAAAGGCAATTTCAACATCTAAGACCAGGAAAAACCTGACAACAGCTTTTGGTGGCTCCTCCAACACTGTAAATAAATACACTGATTGATTATTCTTCATGTTCTCTGAGCTTAGACAAGAAACTTGAATAATTTGCAGCCAATGTAATTTGACATAAGTGCCTTTTTAAAGATAATGATGGCCAAAAACTGCAGCAGATTTTCCTGTTCACTGGATATTATACACAACAGGTCAAGTAGGTTACTTAAAAACTTCATCAAGTGAACCTGCATCAAACTATTACATAATGACCTTTTCAGTTACCTTCCTCCCTATCATTCTGGTAGAAATAACATCCATTCAATCCAATTTTGAAATTTATTTTTCAGGCAATCAATATAAATAATATAAATAATACATGGATATAATACAATATTAAAGGAACACCTGTAAATTGGATGATAAGTGGAATAAATTACACAGGTAATCAGAAGTTACAGAACGGTAAAAACAGACGGTATCCCCAAAGGCTTCCCACTGTTACCAGCACTGTTATTCTTCTGTACTATTACACACTTTAGGACAATAAATCTACTCTGCTAGCTGTGGAACAGAACAGCAACAAACTCAATCACTATCTCAAAGCTCTTAGACTCTAAAGAAAAGAAATGGACATAGACAGACCCTGATGAATTAATACATCCAGGAAAACAAGATAATGATGTAGTACTGGTCAGCATGGTAGGGAGCAGGCATAGCATATCAGAAGGCAAGTAATAGTTTAAATTTTCTGTATGTTGTGGTACCAAGAGTGGTCAAAACACCTACTAAGCACCTATGCAACATTTAGCAATAGAAAAGATTAGTTACTTTTCTGAGCTTTAATAGGCTTGGTTGACATTTAGCAATCATACCATAAAGGCAGAAAAAAGAGAAGCAGGTAAATTAATTTTTCATTTCCATTTGACTGCTTCTGAAAATAATGCCTTTTTTTGGACTTTCTTCAGACTGTTCTCATGGAAAATTAAAATACTGACTGCCAAGCAAGGCACTGGAGATTTTGATTCTCCCCTCCAGTTTAGGTACATAATTTCCTGTATCAAAATCAATAGGCATTAGGCACTTTAACAGTTCTGTACTGCACTCTGGCCAGAATAAAAAATGCTGATAAAAAGGTCACAGATCCTAGGTGTGTTAGTAGTCTGTATGTAAAAAGACTTGCCCTTTTATCACTCTTATTTTCTCCTTTATTGCTTATTTCTGTGATACTTAAATTGCTCTTGTGTTTTGTCACTATTTAGTAACAGACCAGCTGATAATTTTAGATTTGGCCTAAATTTTCCAAACAGGATAGGCTGTCAATTGTCTCAACTATTATTGTGTGGATATCACTTCAAAATTCATGTTTATATATTCAAATTGGAGAGTAAAAACTCATATAGGAGAAGTTGTTAGACTCAACTATACATTGAAAACAAGAATATGAGAAAAACATATTTTCATTTCCTCTTTTTATGTAGAAATAGTGAATGGGAAAATTATTTAAAAATATTCATCTGACCTCTGAAATTTTTATTAAAGAAATGATGACAGAAATTCTGGTGAAGCTATGAGATGAAGGCAGTCTAAAAAGTAATGGAGCTGGAAAGTATCATAACAAAGAAGTGAATGACTGCATTTAAATCGAAATGTGCTTACATGACTTACTAAATCACAGTAAGTATTTCTTTTTCTTTTCTGTTTCTTTTTTTTTTTCTCTCCCAAATATATGGTTTAAAATCTAGGCTAAATTACATATAATTCTTTACTATTTCAGTAGACTCCTAGGCTATGTATGCAGAAATTAAATGAATATGCTATACTTATATAAAATTCATTATTTTTCAAAAGATAGCAGAATCTGAAGAAAACAACAAGGTTGTTTAAACTCAAAATTATGATGAAAAATACGAATAGAGAGAAAGAGAACAGTTCCATTCCAAATACTTCTCCAGTTAATTTAAAAATAAGTACAAATTCATTTAAAAATAAAGAAGTCTGTTAAACATAATAGAACAATACAAGGAAACCACTCTGGCACCAACTTACTCATTCTAGGACTATAAAAGGTGTAGAGAACCCAAGCATACATCCTGCATGTGGTTTTCCTTGCCATTATTTGCTTGAGGAAACGTTCCTGACTACTGTATAAAGCCTGGCCAGTTTTCATGCAGAGCATTAGGATGTAGGATTATGATGGAATTCTTAACATTATAAAAGGCACAAAAAAAAAACACAAGAAAAGGACACTTGCTCTGCAGCCTGCATATTGTTCTTCAGACAGACAAAAGAGTAGGAAAATCTAAATAGTCTGCTAAATAGACTATAACAAAATATAACACTTGCTCTGTAGAACCATGTTACATGTACTTGGAATTTGTAGAAAATCACTGGTCCAACCAATTTAAGCATGTCACTAAAGGGTTAAAAATACAGAATATTTTAAACAATTTTTTGCATCTCTAAAGATTTTATCTGAAACACTTTTTAAAATCCTCAACTCAAGGATGACAATGAGAAAATTGTCACTGGCCTCAGCAGGATCCTGAGGTTTTACCTCAGATCTTTGAAGAATAATTTAAGACATTATTATAAAATCATAATTTGAAGTAATTTTCCTGTAGAATATCACTAATCATGTACAATTCCACCATATATATATAATTTCAAGCTTCTGAGTCAAAGTAGAACACAGAGAACAGAAGAAGTGAATTTCAGGGGTGTACAGTCTCTGTAAAAAGCCATCTTTTCCATTAATGTAGTTCAAATTTCTTTTCAGGGCTGCCTTGAAATGTCAGCTGTTCCCAAGTAAGGAGAAACATTTCTACACAAACTCTGAGAGAAACTAAAAGAGGTCTTTTCAGGCAACGGCACTGTAGATGCTTTTTACTACATTTTGCAGCTGTCATTTCAAAACCTCACATTCTTGGCTTATTAGGTAATTGCCTTCATGTCAGTTATTCTCTGCTCCAGTGTAAAGGTGACTTCCATGCAAAACAAGTTATCTACTCAGATTATTTTAAAAACAGAAGCGATTGCTTTCATGGATTTTCTTATATAATTAATTGAAACAGACTATTACTTGACTAATTTTAAAAAGCCAACTTTACCATTAATTGTTGTTATAATCTGAAGGACTTCTTGTTTCCCTTCTGATACTTGAATTTTAGGATTTTTTTCATAAGCATACTTTTCCTGTTGCCAAAGTTACTTTTCAGATTGGGCATCTTATTTCTATTTTTTTCTCCTCTTAAGAGAAAGCAGCTTCTTCATTTACTGTTTAATACCTAACCCTTTCCTTGTGCTGAGTTTCAGATGTAATTTACTTCTAAAATTAAACCTTTCCATTTTTAAAAATAATTTTCATTTATGAATTGTGGATAGACAATTATAAAGATTTCAACAGAGAGTACTTAATCAACTGTTGTTCCAGTTTTCTAATGAACAGATAAGATGAGAAAATATGCACATTTATTGTTATCTTGAAGTTTCATACAACAGAGAGCAACGCTAATCAGCACATTTTTCTACAAAGCTGCAGCATTTCTGCAAAGTTTGGTAGAATTTCATTTTCCATCATATCACTATGCAGTCTGACAAGACCTTGAATTTCTTTCTAAACCTTCAGCTAAGAAAAATAACTGTGCAAGAATCTCAACTCTTAGTTTTACAGGCCATTGCCAGCTTTACTAGGGAAAACTTGAAAATGAAATGCAATGCTGAGCCTGTTTCATGTCTGTAGTTTCCCACTGTAGTAGGCCAGCATGAGCAATTGTGGGGATCCAGGGTGGTGAGTGAGTTTCCAAGACTGGAAAGAAAGAGGACAAGCTGCTTGGGAAGCAGAGGCTGCTTGGACAGCATCTCTCCTCCTCTTCCTCACACAGACACACACAGAGCTGCATCCACTCATATGACAGTGGAATGGTGGAAGATGGCTCTGTGTGTGAACAGTGATCCTTTTAAACAGCAAATTTATTACTCCCCGCTCCTTGGGGGTAGTAGCCAGGGAAGCAATTTCATCATTCTAGGGCACACAGCTCAACTCACCAGCTGGAATATATTACAGTTTTTGTTCTGCAATGACAAATTTCATCTGCACTACTGAGAAGCCTCAAGCATCAACCAAACAGCAAATAAAAGGATTTTTGGTTTGGTTTAGTTTTTAAATCCAACAGTATTATAGACAAACTTTGTATATATATTTTTTTTGTTAATTTTTGATCCCTCAAGGTTGAAGTACTATTGATCACAATTTGTGAGGCTGAGTGCTTGTAGTCTTTTCACACAAAATGAAGACTTTGCTACATAGCACAGAATTGATTATAGAAGTTCCTCTTTCCTCACCTCCTTCACTGCTCAAGTTTTCACCACTTGCAAAAAGATGAAAAAACAAAAAGCATTGAAAAGGGAACACAAAAAACAAAGTAGCAACACAGTCTGTATAAACTAAGAATATAGGTTACCACATTCTTTTCAACTTACCTAAGAAAGGGAACACCCAATCTCATATAATTTTGCAACAAAAATTTTTGTTCTGATAACAGATTGATAAAAATTTTACTATAGTAAAATAAATACATTAAAACCAGTATTTAGCTAGAATGATCCACAGACTTTTTACACCGTATATTTTCTTCCAAAAGTTAGACTATCAAGGTATGGCAAATTGCAAAATCTTCTGAAGGAGAACATACAGTCTGAGACTTTCTCTCTCTTTGAGGTCAGAAAAAACACTGCTTTTTGAACCAATTACCTGCCTTTGATGCTAACCCTGTGCACACACACTTCTGTCAAGCCTTCAGTTTTAGCCACAGTGCATTCATTTTTCAAATTCCCAGGCTCAGTTATTTATTCAGGACAGCTCATTTCAACAGCTAAATAATTGGTGAAGTCAGACCGTATTTAGCCTCTAGTATTCCTTGGATGTCTGACCTGTAGAAGTATATAAAAATTTATTTCAAAATGTACAAGTCTGAAGTGTGATTGCAGAGGCTATTTGCCTTGATAAGTTCTCTGCTGATGATGCCAGTTAAGGGGTACTTTCAAAGGCAGAAAGATATTTGCCCCCTTTTTTAATGAGATGAGCAATAATACAGCCACAGCACCTTGTAAACCATCCAATATATTTCCATAAAATGCTTACTAAAACTATTTTGTGAAATCTCAGCACAAAGAACTATTTTTAAGTTCTCTTCCCATTTCCTAACTCGCAGGGCCATTTTCTTACCAGTAATTTTCCACTACAGGTACGAGACAATCCTTCAGTTACCTACTGCTGTGTTTTTCTTTAAAATATTTTTATTTTTGCAGAACATGTTTTTTGTTTTGTTTTGCCTTTTTTTTTTTCAAATGTCTTTATTTCCTGTATATTTTTCTTAATATATCCTTTTAAAGATTTATCACAGTGCAGTTTCATACTTCTCAGGATATATAAAACAATTAACAAATTGTTCAAAGTGCCAACATTTTCAGAGTAACAGCAGAACCACATAGGTAATTTCATTAATCTCTGCACAGAGGCACAGTGGCAGAGGCAGTACCTCAGTCGTCAAGTCAGACAAAGGTTGTCCCTGCCTGGCCCTTCCCTGGGGACCCTTCCCAGGCCCCATGAGCTGGGCATGAGACCCTCCATGGTGAGTTGATGGGAGAGGTTCCCCACAGCACCTTACAGACTGAAAGGCTACTTCCAGGGGGCATGGGACAAGTTATGGAGTGCTGGACAAGAGTACTTTGGGTTTGGAAGAAATTTGGCATGGGATGTACAGGGGAGGAGTAAAAGTGGAGAAAAGGGCAGGTCAAGGTGGCTTGCAGAGCAGCAAACATGGAAAAATAAAGAGACAAGGGGTTAAAAGAAGGTGGTCAGTTCCCTTGTCTGATTATGCCCTGTGACAGATCCCCACAGTCTGTCCTGTCCTCTTTTTAAACTGCACATCTTGTTTTCTTCCTGAGCAAGAGGGTCTCTGTACTGTGTCAAAGCAACAGGCCAGAAAGGCCTGTTGCTGAGGTCAGAAAGCTTGTAATTGTGTCCATGGAGTAGGCAACCAGAAAAAATCCTTCTGTGGTCAGCAACAAGCATCAGGACAAGCTATCTAGTGAGTAGTCTGAATGGCCTGGGGGCTATGTGCTGGGAATGAGGCATCTGGAGGTTAAGGGGTTGAAGGTTGACCAAGAGACCCTTTGCACCTGCGAGTGTCTGACTGGAAGGCAGCAGTGCCAGCTATGGTTGGGGTTGGGTCTCTAAGCCTGGTCATGAAGAGATCCAAAGTGCGCATGGGTATCCATGTGCTCACATGCACGCTCACACAAATGAGGAAACCAGTGATCAGCTCCTGAACATGTCATTACTGGGAGTTCAGATAAGTCCAGCTCCTGGATGGACTGTCAATGTGTGTATGTCCCATTAATGGACCTTCATGCTGATCAGTCAGTGTGGAAAATAGGATGCAGACAACAGAGCTGTTTGAGTTTGCCTTGAATGCTGAATGCTTCTATCTGTGCTGGTATGTGTGGCCATGAACATGTCCTTATTAGTACTGCACCCAAGTTTGTGCCTATTGGAAAGAAATACTCATGCTACACCCAGAGTGCACAGACTTGCAGCAGCCTCACATCTATCAGACATGTATGAAAATACAAAATCCAGGATCATGTGCAAAACAGTATGCACTGTTACATTGCAAAACCTCAAGGTAAAAAAGAAAAAAAGTCACCTTCTCTCATAAAGCTTGAAGAAAAATTCAAAAGAGAAACTACTACATTGTTTCAAGAAGAAAAATCAATACAACTCAGGAATAGAAATCATTAATGCAATCAACATTCAAGTTATTGGACATTTTAGTATCCATGACTAACATACTAAGTATGAATTATTTACTCTTGGTTTTGTGATTAGCACTATAGAATAAAAAAGAAAAAAGAATCTGCTCAATCAGATCTTTGTGAATGGTTTCATTTGAGCTGTTGAGGAGTTTTCAATAATTAATAGCCAGCTGCATGTCCTGATATAATGCCAAATGCGTCCTGCATCATTGTGTTACCAAAACAAATTGCTATTTCTCAGGTAATGGTCCAGGAAAATAAATCCTTGGAAAAGCAAAACAGTTTTCTTAAGAGACAAAGATATATGTAAGGATTAACTTGATGGTAATTATCTAATTCCATTTAAGAAAAAGTAAGTGCATAAAATGCTACTTTCTTGTGCAAATTATTTGTGTATGGGAGGTACAGAATCTACTCATACTCTACATTCAAAGTAAGTTCTTTTGACAAAATGACAGTTAGCATTCCTTGATATTTCTTGTAAGATACTATTCTTTAGTTGTTTATAAATTTCCCTAAAATTATTCACCCAGTCAGAAACTTTTTATGTTGGGTATAAGTAACAAAGCTGTACATTATAGACATAGTAGTTTTGTGGAATGAGATCTTGAGCTTCTGTGCAATATTGGGATACCTAATCTCATTTACATCGACATCCTTCAAAGATGATCTCCATTGGTATCTCACTCAATTTTGGCAGTGCTTAGTTCTGAATTTTGAAGATAGATTAGTAGAAACAGTATTGCCAACTGCAAAAAGTTGGATTTGAACAGTATTTAGATTACACTTTATACTATTAAAGTACTAGAAATGCTGGATAATTAGTTTCTAAATACTGCAGATTACTTACTCCAACAGTAGCAGACACTTCTTCATGCCCCAAATCCCCATCTGTAGAATGTAAGTAACAATATTTTGTCAGTGCTGTTACAGCACAGCTTTTAATCTTTGTGAAGCACACAGCTTCCACAATGGGAAGAATTAAGGAAATCTCATGCAAAAATGGGCCTTTTCAAAACTGGTGCAGGTTTTAAATTGTTTATTTTGACAAAGAAGTGCTGGGTTTTCTACTGAACAAGAAATACTGGGCAACTGCCAGGGCAGTGAAGGCATAAGGTGTTCTCTGGAAGCTTTGTGCATTTGGAATAAGTAACTCACACACATAGCAACGCCAAGTTTCCAGTCACCGTAGGGTGAAAATTACCAAAATTGTAACTCCTAAGTTTTTCCTTCAAACCTTCTTGTTTTTAACAAGATTACATTTTTTTTTTCGCATAAGCTCTTAAACCACAGCTTTGCTCTTTACTACAAAGGTGACTTGTATTTGATGCTAAATTTATTCAAACATCTGCATGTGAAACCATTCCTTAGTACGTTTTCTAATCTTCAATGAGAGGAAACAGAGTCCATTAGAAAGTCTCTTTGCAACTACTCAATTTGCACGTGCATAATAAGCTCATGAGAATGTAACTGGTTATTTCCACATCCCCCATCACTACACTTTTTGAACACCTGAGATTTACAAGGCACAAAGTTACTTTGGTAGAGTCAGGAAAAGTATTTAAAAACCTTTAATACCTTTGTAAGTGTAGATATTTTAATTTTGAATCAGACTAATAGCATTATGTCCCACTATATGGAGGTACATGAAGTAAGGAGGGATAATTTTTTTGTAATGACATTGCCTTCAAAAGTGGGTATAAAAGGTTTCTGGCCTTGTATTTCTATTCCCACCCACACCGGGGTCTGAAAGGAAACAAACCCAACCATAAATGTTTTCCCTACAATGTAAATGACAAACCAGAAAAAAATCAACTGTAAAATAAAATTTCTAATGCAAGAATATTTAAAACAGTAAGTAAAAAAAGTCCAAACCACAAATATTCATCTTTGCTATAAAGTACTATCTTTCCATCTGGATACTGATAAATAAAACACAAGAAACTGCATGACATCCAGAAATTTTTGAGAGATGTTTTTCTTGGACTTTCACAGTGATCTTATGCCAAGGAGGGTAAATCAAGGTTAAAGGTTGACAGACAATTACTATCATCCTCAAGGATGATTTTCTTTTTTTTACATATGGCATAACCACTTTTTTAAAAAAACAAGATCATAAACAAGCTCTTCTTCAGGGAGAAACTGATAATATCTAATGACAGTACCCGGTATTTCTAAAGTTTCATAAATCTAAATTTCAATGAGTAACCAGCTCACACAAAAATATTTTTTGACATAATGTAATCTAGTAAGATTGACGTTCCAAGTGAAAATGGAGGATGTTCTCCATACAACGGGCTATTGTCACTTGAGGGATTTCCTGCCAAAGAATGTTGAAGATGAAAAGGTTTACAAAGTTACCAGAAGAGACTGAAAAAAAGCTTAGGAAATACTTGAGCTGCAAATAGTTGGAGGCTGGGAGAGTAGTTGTGCTTTCTCCTGTGAATATCTGCTTACAGCCGGAATACCAGCCTAGAGGTACCACTGGTTTCCCCCATTACATCCACTCCTACAGTACTGTTAGACTTACAGAGTATAGCTTGACCATAATATTGAACTAAAACAATTTTATCTGGACAAGATGACAGCCAACATGATCTAAGGCAGATGTTGAACTTCAGGACCCCACAAACATTTTGCTCGTCATGCACTTCTCTCTACCTTTGAATTCCGTCTTACCCCTGCACCTGCACTTGGATTAAACTCTTTGAGGCAGAGGTTGCTTCTTACTATAAATTCCAAAAATGTGTATTACCAAAACAAAAATCTTAATCTTGATTATAATCTTTACTGTAATAACAAATTGTAGTAGTAAAGAACAAGTCAGACATTTCTTATAACCAAACTCTACAGGAGAAAGTGCTTTCTGTGTTTCCATTTATCCCTCTGTAAACTTGGTAAACAGAAAGGAATGTTAGCAATTACCTTTCCAAAACGCACTTTTGTTCTCATAGGAAACATAATATTAAATCAATAATTTACTTTTAAAATAAATAATTCTGGAAAATACAGAAATAAAGTCAATAAATAAGAAAATACCTTAATTTTTTCATGTAAGAAATACTTTGAATATTAAGCTATTCATGCAAATATAAAAATATATTAAAAATAGGATGGTTCCTGACTTCTCTCTGAAATAGAGTTCCTTATACAACTGTGTCATTATTAACCCAAGTGACAGCAGAAACCTTAGAACTGCAAATCCAAATTACAGATTTCTCAAGACAAGTGAAAACTATTTTTCAGTTTCTGGGAAAAAGATGTGGCATGTTGCTTTTTTTTTTTCTTTTTCCCCCCAAAAAGCAAGTTCTAACCTCTATACATGGTATACCTTCTATTATTTTCAAGACCAAAAAAAGAAAGAAAAAATATGAAATTCCTGTAGTTTATATAGAAACTAAAATACACCTCTGGCATTTAGGTTAGAAGCTGTCTTGTATTTTGTATCTTCGTAGCTCCACCTCTGACAGTCTCCTTAGGGGGGATTTGGAGGATATTCAAACTTCACGTAATCTACAATCTTCCCACATGCCTCAGAAGACATGTTGGTGCCTACTATCTTTTGTGGTCCTTCTCAAATCTAGGTGACTTGTGCACCAGAATCATATCCAAGAATTGGTGTCAAACATATCAAGCAGGATGGCAAGAAGGCAGAATAGAACAAAGCTGTGTTTTCCAGTATGTGAAGTATCTCTATTTATTCATTAACCTCTGGCACATACTCCTTCCTGTAGGCCACCCTATAAGGCTATACTTCATATCTGCCAGTGTCATATTGCATATAGTGGTTGTATTCTCTGCAATAAAAAGTATCAAAATTAGGACACTAGGTTAACATTACTGACATTTCACTGTTTCCTATTTCCTCCGAAATTTCTACGTGAGAAAGGTGCTTTTTTGTATTTTAATCTATTAAAACAACACAAGGATTTGTGATTTTTTTCAAAAATAAATATGAGAGGTTTTCAATTTTTATGTTAAATTTGAAAATGTTGGCAGAATTTATTTTTTTTTCCCAATAATGAAATAAAGATACAACTAAATCAAAGGTTGGACTCAATAATTTGGAGGTTTTTTTCAGCCTTAATGATTCTACAATTCTGTGATTTTAAGTGTAAAATAAACTCAGACACAGCTTTAGTGTTCTGATGACTGAGAAACAAACAGGATGCTTAATAGAGCATGGAAAATTTCAAGTATTGCATAATGGGTTTTTCTTAGTCCTTTCAAAAATCACACTTTGTATAGATCTTATGTTCCAAGTTAATGGTACAATAAATAAGCAGTGAAAGAAAACCATGGTAGATGAAACTATGTCCTTTATCATGTTGATACCTTTGGTATTTATACTGCTCAAATTTTACATTAATGTGTTTTTATTGCTAATAAACTGAGCTTGTATCTGTTGAAGAAAACGATGATGCAGAAAGGTACTTCACAGTGGAAAGAATGAGTTTGGAGAAAAATTAGTTTCATCTCTTAGTGGTAGTTATCAAAATTTGGTTGAGAAAGACTGTTTCTATTACATTCCCATACAAAGCCCTTGCAATGACAAATAAGGAATAGGATTTGTTCTCTCCCTAAAATTTCTCTGCTTTTCTGAAAATTTCCAGAAACCAAAAGCAAATCACAATAAAAATTAGTCCTTTTTTCTCTGTTTTATCAATATCATATACAACTTCTTCTGACTGAGTTGGAGTATGCAGAAGTATTCTTGCCATCTAATAACCGAGAAAATTATCTATACCATTTTCTCAAGGGAAAAAAAAATCCAGCCAGATCTTCCTACCGACGCTCCCAAAACAATTTTAGGTACCATAGAAAAATGAGGTATTCCAATCCAGTCTATCTGTATGCAATCTTTCCTTTAACTGTTCTTGTTTCTAAGAAAGAATAAAAAGCGGTGAATCAAAATTAGGCAAAAGACCTTTGTCTCTCAAAAAATTGCTACCTAATGCACAGTTAACCATTTATAATGATCAGCCTCAAGCCTGATAACCAATAGACTTATATTTGATTACTCCCTCAAACTATATTTTGATCCATAAGCCACCTTGGTTTATTATTGACATGTCCTAAATTAAAATATAACCCTGGAGGATTCTGAGGACCCCTATCTACTGACTCTCATCTTAAAAAAATCTGCATCAAAAAGAAGTCTGGGTGAAATAAAAATGACAGCTTCTAAAATAATATTAATAGATGAGATTTAGTGAAAATTAAATATTTTAATTGGCATATGACTCTAAGATTTGTAAAAAAGATCTTTTCAAAATACTCAAGCCACAGAGAATATACAGCTTTATTAAGAATAATTAGTGTATGAAAACAGAGGCCAGTGTCTAATTTATATATATATTTAAATATTTAATCTTTATTACTCACGTACAGGACAGGCTCAACAAAAAGCACCCCTCATGATACAATTATTAATATTTAATCTATAAGATTAATAATCAGCTCAGATAAGAAGAACACTAAGTACTTTAAGAACCCTGCTAAAAGACTTTGTTAGTGATATTAGCTCTATACTTTTAATGAGTATTATTAACAAGATGTAACTTCAGGATAGTTAATATGTAAAAGCATAGTTTCAAAATTATTCAGAATGTTAGTAAAGAGAAAAGAGTGTGACCTCTAAGAACTACCATCCTTTTACAGAGGACATTACCATAAGTAATAAGCGCACTGCAGCTCTGACGAGTGTAAGCCTCAGTCCTACCCGCACACATGGTTAATTGAGTTGAATGTTGGGCTGTGGGAGGAATTTGGGTTTTTTGCTTGCACAGCATAGCAGGTGTGCTATGCTGCTAAAAAGACTTTAGAGAATTTCTTCAAGCACAGCAGGGCCACTTCTAGATAGAGACACTAACGGTACTCAGTGTCCTGTTTATGGCAATCATAGAATCAGCCATGTTGGAAAAGAGTTCCGAGATCATCAAGTCCAACCACTGATCCACTACCACCGTGGTTACTAGATCATGGCACTCAGTGCCACATCCAGTCTCATCTTAAAAACCTCCAGGGATGGAGAATCCAACACTTCCCTGGGCAGCTCATTCCAATGCCTGATTACCTTCTCTGTAAAGAATCTCTTCCTAATATCTAATCTAAACCTCCCCTGGTAGAGCTTAAGACCATGGCCTCTTGTCTTACTGAGAGCTGCCTGGGAGAAGCTGTTTGACAGAGCATATTTTATTTCTCATTGCTGAAAGGTAATATGTTTATCCTTAGGAATCTGTTGTAACATTGAAAAGTCTACAAGCAATAAGCTTACTAATTTTGGGGATAGCTAAAAGTATAATAATTCTAGGCTATCACATTAAAAAAAGGTATCCAGACACAATTTTCAAATTCACAACCTGGAGTTTGCCACATACGCATTAATGCTTTGACTTTGACAAGTAAGCTCAGCAAGCTCAGCTCTCTTTGATTCATGGCCATATTTTCTAAAATTAGAAATTGATTATTTCACTGGTTCCAAAAATCCATTTCTTGTACCAGTAAGTGATATTTTTTTATTGTAGTTTATTAAAAACAAACAAACAAACAAACCCCCTAATTTTTTATTAAGCAAGGGTAAGGCTGCATTTCATGGGACAGGGACCTGGATTATTTTAAATATCCACTTTTTACTAAGATTTTTAATTCAAACGTTGATTTCATTAGATCAGGATTTAGGTAAGAAAGAAATTACAGTAAAAAGAAAAAGTGAGAGAACCCCACCCCACACATCTGGGGGAAAAGCGCCTAATAATGTAAAAACAACATGTTTTCTTAAATGGTTATTAACAAAGGTAAAATATAGACTGTAGGCAAACACAGGAAAACCAAAACCATTCTTTTTAATTTTCTCCAACTTGCCTCAGTATGTTGATCTGTGTTCAGTAGTGCAAGTGGTTGTACCATGGGTTTCTAAATCTGAGGATAAGGAATAGCTGGCTCTTTCAGTGGCAACATATATCACTTTAAAGAGAAAGAATTAAATTCAAAGAGACCTAAACATTGATTTGACCTCTGTAATCAATTGCTAGAGTAAAAGAAGGGCAAAGGGAAACACTAATAACACATGATGTTTAATAATTTTATAATTATAAACCAAAACTCATTCAAAAAAAATCTCAGTGTGAAGTCTTGGTTCTTCAGAATCAAGCCTTAAAAAAATTCAGTGCACTGATTACTTCACAATTTTCAAAGACACTTAAGCAGACCATTTGAGAACCCTGACAAAGGTTTTTACTGCTGCCATTAGAAATCAAAGAGTTTTTTAAAATGTCAAAAATGCTATATATAGAATAAAAAATAAAATCAAGTATGCAGGGTGCTTTGCTCCTGCAATTACAGTAATGTGTCATATACCTTTTGAGAAAATTTCTCTTAAAAAATCTATCAGAGACAGCAACTATTTTTGTAGTGCTTCTGCAAATTGATTTTTTAACACTGGTACAGTTTTCCAATTACCCACATTTGGTCCTCTTAAAGAATATCTGGAGCTCCTCATCCCATCTAATTCTTTTCATAACCTAATCAGGCTTTCCCCTAAAACTACCCTGAGCTTTTGGGTTTCCACTGTATCCATTATCTTTTAGCCCCCTCAAATTAGAATTCTATTTAATATTAGGTCAAACAGATTCATTAAATTACTTTGGCTTGAATTTTTGTTTGTTCCTACATGACTGTGATGAGAACA
The DNA here is from genome assembly GCF_022539395.1 of Myiozetetes cayanensis. Taxonomy (NCBI): domain Eukaryota; kingdom Metazoa; phylum Chordata; class Aves; order Passeriformes; family Tyrannidae; genus Myiozetetes; species Myiozetetes cayanensis. Next base: position 46,653,767 of record NW_026087631.1, read on the forward strand.
CAGCTTTTTTTTTATCAAAAAGTTAGTCCAGGATATGTGCACAATTCTCCTTTTAATGAGATGTGAAGGTCAAAGTAAAGGGGTTAAATGATGACACAGTAGAAATGAAGTCTAATAACACTGAAACAGGTGTCTGATGTGTTGCAAAGTTAAAGATATGATTAGGACTAGAGAAAGAGGAGAAGAGCAGTCACATGGGTCCTTAAGAGTGATACCAGTAACATTAGTGAGAATAATAGCTGCTGACGTCTCAATGAAATTAGCTACAGCAGGGCTGGATTATGAGGCACTGAAATAGTACTTAGAGAATTCAGAACTGACCTATTAATCATGAACGGAGCTAAAAAGCCCTGTTGGGTACTAAAAGCTCTCCAACGAGAATATAATTCACTAAAAACTTTTTGATACTTACAGTCAAAGTCTATACATAGAAGTAGGGCATGTGAGCAAAAAAAATAATGCAGTAAGTATCCTGAAACTTCTACTGAAGAAACTACATCTTGAGTGGAAAAAAACAAAACCAAAAACAAACAAACAAACAAACAAAACAAAACAAAACCAAAACCAAACCAACCAACCAAAAAAAAAAAAAACCAAGATAATAAAGTCATACATTTGCTAGCTTATCATTGCCAGAAAAAGTTTTCTCAAGAATCTACCCTTAAAAAAATATAGAGAGAAAACTCTTTATTAGGTTCCAGCAACAGTCCTTGTGTTTTCAATCTTGAATGGTTTGAATTGATGTTCTATAATACTTGCAGCAGGATGTGCAGCAAGAACTACACAGAAAAAAAATATATCAGAGGTTCCAATGCTGTCTTATAAAGAAAAGATACAAGTATTTCATAGGAAATAAAAGTAATTCACAATATCATCATAAAAGTATGGAAAATAACAGTGAAAAGTTAAATGTAACACAAATAAGCAACAAATGTACCAAACATTACAACAGAAATAAGAAAGGAGAAAGCATTCTTAAATATTACACAAATTATGGCTTTGAAACATTATCTGGAAGTTGTTGAAAAAGTATCTTTTAAAAAATCAATCTATCTTTTGTATCTAGTAAAGAAAAGGAAAAACAATGTAAGGTATTGCTAGGTACATGAGTTAAATCAAAACAGAAACTCTTTATAAAATTGAACAGAAAAAACATAATATGCTTGTCACTGTATTTCAGATATTACATTACACTCCTGATAGAATATGCACAAAGGAACTAAGGTGATATAAAATTTCACTCAAATAATTAATGAATAATATAAGAGAAAATTGGGCTTTCAGTGAAAGATATCCAAGTTGGTAGTAACTTAATGTTAGTAGGACAAAAAAAAAAATCCTACTATATCTTTTTCCGTTAGTTTATTAGGAAACATCAGAATTCAGAAATGACATAAAAATATGTATTTTTTCTGTATATACAGTTTACACAGATAATCTTCAGTAGAAATAATTGAATTATTAGATAGGTGATGCATGGATAATAAGCACATTGTATACTTTACATTTTATTTAATAGATTAATATTGGGACTATTTTAAAGACAGATTTCATACCATTTCAGGTTGAAAATACTTTAATTACACAGCACAGTGAAACTGAAAGCTAGCATTATGTTCAATTATAGAAAGCAGTTGTTCTCAGTTGTGTTACAGTTTTTTGATCCAAATGGAGTATGAGCCCTGTGTACTAAAAGATCATAAAATAATCTAACAAAGAAAAGGGGAAAAAAATTTCCAAATAATACTACTGAAGTAAATAGATTTTTTTATTCCGTTATCTAGTAAAAAAAGCTGTTGAAAATCAATTTGGATTTTTCATAAATTATTTTTAATCTGTTTTTCTCACCAAGATGAAAAATCTATTGAGATAAGAAGCTACTGCTAAGGGCATCATAATTTATTAAACAGCTCTTCCATGAGACAATAGGATCTACATTTAATTGCTTCTGCTGTTTGCTGATTGCCCTACTCACCTTGATAGAGAACTCCTGTGGGAGCATTCTATGTAATATGTAATGGCTTGGCAAAAAAGGACAGAAATAAAGACATGCAAGATTAATAAGTAGCCTAATATTCAGGGCATTCTGCAGATCTACAGAACAGGAAAAAACAAACTCTCTGCATCCTTGGGGTTATTTTGGGGGAAGAGGATACCATCAAAACCATAAACTCTCATTTGAGCTTGGCAGACAGTTCCAGCACTGAACTTCAAACCACCTTTTTACACGTTAAGACTATTTATGCAATTGAAGACAAAAGTGCCATTAGTATTGACTGAAACCACATTTCCAAAGAATGTATTTGTGCAAAAGTTTTCTACTGTTATAAATCCCATTATTAAAGGTTTAATGACTTTTTGAACTTTCTTCCCAGGTCTATTATTACATGAATAATCTACTTTGTTTCCTTGTTTTAGCAACTTTAAGAAAAAAAAATTCTTTAAGAATAAACTTTAAGGAAAAAACACTAGCCTCTAGTGATTTATTTTCAGACAGGTAAATAATTGATATTAATAGTTAAAATAGAAAGAGAACCAAAATGGCTTGAAAAGATAATAAAATATGCCTTAAGTTTACACATTTTATGACAGATAATACTACTTAGCCATTATGGAAGAATATAGCAGATTAAAAAAAAATAAAATTCATTCACCAGAAGGGATATTCTGGGTGACATTGCCTGTTGTTAGAGGCTCTACATCATACACACATTTTCAAAGCTATTTTTAACATGCAACAGTCAATTACTGCCATGCAATTCTCCAATATGCTATTCAAAGGCTGTTGAAGTGGCCAATTAAAACCCATCGATTTCTTCCATTTTGCCAAATAGCTCTAACAGAGAAGTATTACAAAATCCAATAGAACTGTGGCTAAATCTGCCTCGCAATGTTGGCTAAACTCACCCTTAAAACTGAGACAATAAAGGATCCACAGGCAAGACATTTCTTTTAACATCTCTATCAGGAGTAACTTTTCTTAAATTTTGGGGGGCTTTCTAAGAATTCTCTTTGACTGTGCCATCAGCCATCTTCCATCACTGCAGATCCATATTTAGAATACAAAAATTACCTGATATTTGCCATTCCATTTCATAGTGCATGAGAAATTCTGATGTTCAAGAGTTAAAAACCTCTGTATAGTAAGAATATGTATCACTGAATACACTGGTATACCGTTTCACAGAATCACACAGAATCACAGAATATGTCAAGTTGGAAGAGACCTTGTCCTGACTTCTAATGTAAAGAAAAATAATTCAATGCACCAGATCTTTTTTTTTTTTTTTTCCTGTAAAGGAAACTGCATCAATTCATGAAAGACTCACATAGAAATCTAGATTCTAGCTACCTAAGTATCATGACAGTCAGGTGAAGTCCCTGGTGTCTAGAAAAAAGGGAAACATTGCACCTATTTTAAAAAAGGCTGAAAGGAGGACTCTCGGAACTACTGACCTGTCAGCCTCCCCACTGTGCCTGGGAAGATTATGGAACAGATTCTTCTAGAAGTTGTGCTAAGGTTCTTGGGGGACCAGGAGGTGATTCAAGACAGCCAGCATGGCTTCACCAAGGACAAGTTCTGTCTGATCAACATAGTGGTTTTCTATGATGGAGCAACTACATCAGTGGACAAGGGAAGAACTAAGGATGGACTAAGGAACATGGACTTCTAAAAAGCCTTTGACATGATCCCCCACAAAATCCTTTTCTCTAAATTGGAGAGAGATGGATTTCACATATGGACTACTCAGTGGATGAGGAACAGTCTCATGCAAAGGGTAGCTTACAATAACTTAATACCTGGATGGAGATCAGACTGGTGTCCCTCAGTCCATACTGGGACCAGTAGAGTTTATTATCTTCATGAATGACACAGACAGTGGGATTGAATGTACCCTCACTAAGTTTGAAGATGACACCAAGATGAATGGTGTGGCTGACATGCCCAGAGCATAGAATGCCATCCAGAGGGATCTCAATAAGCAAAAGAAGCGAATCCATGTGAATTTAATGAGGTTCAACAAGGGTAGGTGCAAGGTCCTGAATCTGGGTTGGGACAACAACCAGCACTAATGCAGGCTGGGGGATGAAGGGATTGAGAGTAGCCCTGCCAAGAAGGATGTGGGGGTGCTGATAATGAGAGATTGGACATGAGCCGGTAATGTGCATTCATAGCACAGAACTCCAACCATGTTCTAGGCTGCATTAAAAGCAGCGTGGGCAGCAGGTCGAGGGAGTTGATTCTGCCCCTGTGCTGTACTCTGGTGAGACCACACCTGGAGTACAGTGTCCAGGTCTGGAGTCCTCAGCATAGGAAAGACATGGACCTGTTGGAGTGAGTTTACAGCAGGGCCATGAAGATGATCAGAGGGATATGACAACCCCATTACAAGGAAAGGCTGAGAGAGTTGGGGTTGCTTAGCCTGAAGAAGAGAAGGATCCAAGGAGACCTTTTTTGTGGTGTTTCAGTATTTAGAGGGGGCTTATAAGAGAGGTGGGGACCTTTTATTAGGGCCTCTAGGGATACGGTAAGGGGTAATAGTTTTAAAAGGAAAGAGGGTAGACTCAGTCTAGATCTAAAGAAGAAATTTTTGGAATGAGAGTACTGAAATATTGGAACAAGTTGCTCAAAGATGTGGATGTCTTGTTTCTGGAAACATTTAAGGTCAAGCTGGAACAGTGCTCCGAGTAACCTGATCTAGTTGAAGATGTCCCTGCTCATTGCTGAGGGGGTTAGACTAGCTGACCTTTAAAGATCTCCTCCAACCCAAACCATTCTTTCATTCTGTGTACTCAGAACACTAGAAAAAAAAGTCTTTCTTACTTTTTTAAGACATACAAGCACATCTGTGCTTTCTTCAAAGTATTCCCTAACAAATATTAATGATAGTGCCAAATTTATCCAGGATGCCAAAGTCTCTTTTGATATCAGAAATATGATACATCTTAAAGCTCACAGCAGTCACTCTTGCTATGATAAATCTCATTCCAAATGTTCTCAAATTATGTTTCTGAAATCTAAAACTTGGGCATCTTGAATATTCACCATTTTTAGAGCACTTAAAGCACCAGTGAAAAGGAAAGAAGAGTTTTTACAAAATTTAGATATGCTTCTAATAATCTCATTCTGTGTTTTCTGTAACTCACAGTTAAAATACTGAGCACATTTTTAGTAAGGAAAATATTATATCATCATTGTTCTGAGATGTTCTAGCCTTTCCAATCCTTGCTCTTACCTACGTTATTGATAATGTAAAAGAGTAAACACAACTGGACTAGACTGCCATTCTGTGAGAGCATTCTTCAAGGTTTCAGAGGTAAAGCACTTAAGATGTTCATGAGCAGCTTTTTAAAATATTAAGAATATGATGTTTAGAGATAAAGTCTCTAGCTATCAAAGATATGGATTTATCATTACTGCAGACTCCATTCTGTTTCTTTCCTGAACATGTCTGCATGATTGATGCTTTGACTCTACTGTTTCCCATCCATCTGTATGTAACAGACTTCACTGGCATAATTTTCACAGTACACCTGAATTGCAATGAAGAAAGCGAAGCTTAGACATCTCCCTCTCCAGTGACCCACCTGTAAAAACTTGAGTTGAGGGTAAAGGAGGCAAGAAGCATTGAGCTGACAGCAAACTCCGCAAGGGCTTTGCCAGGCCAGTCACTGTCAGGAGTTGCATAGCCAGGGAACAGAAGTCTTTTCCATAGGGACAGCACAAACTGAATGCATTTTCTAACCAACACTGTTTTACAGACAAAGTTTTAAAACGTCTATCATCCAAAATTCAGTTGAAATCATAAAACAGGTTCCAAAGGTATAAAAGGGAGGAAGCAGGTATATATGATCCTATAGGCTGCAGTTCTTTAAGAAATCAGGAAAAAAACCCACATATATAAATACTTTTATATATAAATTACAATTTCAAAGCACTTCTTCCTGCCCAGTATTCTGTATCTGTCCACTTGACTAATATCCGTTATTATATACTGTGAATATATGGAAAGCAAATGGCATTTTAAGAAAGCAGTGAACTTGAACTCACAGTCACAATTATGTTTACTTATATTTTCCAAGTATAAAAATCTTTATCAAAAGTATTACATAAGGAGATAACGAGATTTTTTTTTGGGGGGGGGTGGCCAGGGGGTGGTAGAAATTAAGCATTTGAATGAAAGTTGCAAAGAGAAAGACTGAAGATCTTGCAGATATTACTCCATTTATTTGTTTTCATTAGCGATTGGTTTATTTATTTATGTATTTAACTTTTAATTTATTATTTTTAATATAAATGACACTACTTATCTGGTCAGATCTTTTCTATTTTACAGGTTTTAAAGGCAGATTCTGATACATTCATGTATTCTGTATCGGGAAGTTGTATAATTTTTCAAATCAGAATTTTTTGTTTTAATATACTGTAGAATGAATGAAACAATGGTCTGAGTATGTGATCTTATAATAGGATTGCATTCAAAAATGTTTATTATGCAAAAAGCTCTTACAACTTTTATTCATAGCCACTCTGCAGGGGATAAGCAATGCTGTAAATCATCTGTTTTCTAAAATCCTTCTTCCAGTCCATGGAAGAAACAAGTGAGCCTCTAGCTGGTACAATCCCTACCTTATTATGACTTAATCTCTGATTTCTGCTTGGTTGCCATAAATAGTCAGATATTAGCGCAGCTGCATCTCAGCATGCATACCTTTTTGTGACTGTGGCATTCACAGTGGTAGTTATTTCACCACAAGCCACATCTCCTTTCAAAATGAAATCCTATAGAAAGAAATATTATTAGGTATATATTATACATATGTATAGAGATTTCATTCTTGCTACTGTATAGCATATAGCTCAACATATGCTTCAATGACTTAAGCATAACAGCAGTTAAAACTTGAAAATATTTATTATATAGATAACCACCATAGGACCCTAAGTGTATTTTTATCCAGCTGTAATGTCTAATATTCCAAATTAATCCCCTCCCTAAAAATTTGCCTAATATTGGAAAGTGTATTTCAGTATTTGTGGGCTGGATATTCCAACTACTGTTGGATTAGAAAGGGTAATACAAAACCAAAACCACAGCAGTACTCTCCTTCTCTGAGCAATCTCTAGGATTATTATACCTTCATGGGACAGGTTACTCTGCTACAGATATTCCGTAAGAAAGACCACTTTCTATGCCAGTTATTCAAAAGGCTAGAAAACTCTCTGGGACAACAGCACACTGTCTGCTGTACTTTCAATTTGAAGAGCTTTCCCAGGACACTTGAGGCGAAAAGTCCGAACAGTAAAAGAGAAAGAAAAGGTATTTGTTGATTCATCGCCCTCACCAAATCTCCATTTCAAGATCTCTGTGTTTAAGTACAGACAAGAAAACTACGCTCTCAGTATCTGAGACAACCAGGAAGCAGTGTGGAAGGGTTGAAAGTACTCAAAAAATAAGTGGATGTAGAGCTGGTTGTCTCTCAGTCTGTACATGAAAATAGGCTTTTCTGTATGACACTATCCTAGCATTCAAGGAATTTATCTCCCACTTTTCTCCCATGTATAAATTTCTTCATACCTCAAAACTCTAAGAAGTTTATAGGGAAAGTAATAATTTTTATTTCACTGTATCTGTTTGGTTGTATCCTATTTGGAAACAAGAAGGTAAGACACTACAAAGATGACATTGTTGATGCCAGATGAAAAATCTGTCAGACAGTAGAATATATACAGGAGACAAATATAGAAAATGAAATTGTATGACTAATTTGGAATGTCTGTAAAGATTCTGACCCACTATTTACAAATTAAAATATTGAGGAAAGGCAAAACACTGCTCAATAGCAGTTATAGGCCATGTTTGTTAGGGCAGTTGTGCCATGAGACCCATTGCATGAAATGATACTTTATAATGAGTAAGAAAAAAATAGTGACAGATTTCAAGAAGGTTGCTGGGAACTTTCAGATCTTCCATGAGTTGATAAACATTGGATGAAATATTTCTATCAGAGTTTAAGAATTAAATAAATGGTATCTGAAGTTGGAAGCCTAAGTTATTATTTAGATGCCTAAATATATAGAAGTTGATGAATGGATGGAATCAAACGCAAAGCTAAATATATTTACTTCTTGCACCGGTACATTTTTAGTAAATAAATCTGCTGTTAGAGGATGGCATGATCTGTACATTGTTATTTCAGTAAATCCAACCTATTAAAACTGCTTTATTTTGTTCTTAATGCGTACATTTTAATTTAGTTGAGTATGAATTTCCATACACTTCTGAATATATCTAGATATCACATGTGGCATACTTGCTCCTCTGTCTGAGGTTCTGAGAGTAGGTATGGATGACATGCCTAACTCCTTTCCCAATTACTATACTTACTACACTAATTAAAGACAAATTATCCCAAGAATTAACACTGGAAGATGACATTCTTTAATTTACAGATCATAAAAACAAAATTTCACAACTGGTCTAAGATGCGTAAAATCTTTGACTCGGAGAACGGTTTGAGAGCAGCCTTGGGAAGAGAGACTTAAGGGTATTTGTGCATGAAAAGCTGAACATGACCCAGCAATGTGCACTTGCAGCCCAGAAAGCCAACTGTATCATGGGCTGCAGCAAAAGCTGTGTGGCCAGGATTCTGTCCCTCTGCTTCACTTTGGTGAGGCTCCACCTGGAGTGCTGCAGCCAGCTCTGGGACACAACACAAGAAAGACATTGACGTATTGCAGCGAATTCAGGGAGAGCCACTAAGCTGATCGTAGGTGTAAGAGTACCTCTCCTATGGAGACAGGCTGAGAGTCGGGGCTGTTCAGACTGGAGAAGGCCTTACAGCACCTTCCAGTACCTAAATGTAGCTGGAGAGGGACTTTCTACAAGGGCATGTAGTGATAGGACAAGGGAGAACGGCTTTAAACTGAATGGGTAGAGATTTAGTTTAGATACCAGGAAGAAATTCTTTACTGTGAGGGTGGTGAGGCACTGGAACAGGTTACCCATAGAGGTTGTGGACTCCCCATCCTTGGAGGTGCTGAAGACAAGACTGGTTGGGGTTCTGAGTAACCTCATCTAATGGAAGCTTCCTTGCTCATGGCAGATGTTGGAGCTACACGAATTTTTAAGACCCCTTCCAACCAAACCATCCTATGATTCTATGATGTGATGAATTAAGATGATTTTTAATTGGTCAGTATTTGGTAAATATAAAAAATATCAACTTAAGTTCAGATCCACCAAACCAAATTTTTTCTTAAAACAGCAGTCAAAAACACAATTAGCCTGCTATTTTTAATATGTTTCAAGTATCTAACTGTACACTAAATGAAAGTAACACTGCAATCAATCATTTGACAACTACTCTACTCACTTCCCTTAAGGCATTACTTGCCTACAGAGAATATGTCACAGATGATACAATGGCACACAAAACCAACTTTTGAAACTTTTCCTCCCTAGTACCCATATACACATATCATTGGGGTCTATGTGCCTCTGTGCTCGATGCTTCTACTGCTACCAAAAAGTCTATTTCACTGTGAAGGGCTTGCCCAGTTCTGAATTTCCAAGGTCTATCACAGTTTAAAGGAAGTTAAACTGAAAACTTTAATTTGTTTGCAAGTAACAGAGGGTATACTGGCATCAACAGAAAACAAATCACTCTTAAAAACCCTAATGGTTTAAGAACTTGTTCTTTAAAATCTGCTCAAATAAATTTGTAACGAAAACCAAATCAATTAATAATGTAAAATAAGACACAATGAAGGAATGGAATATAAAATGCACAATAAGGAACGTCTTTTTTTCTTAAAATGTTCTAAAGATCATGTTGTTGTTGAGCTGGGCATACAACTGACCTTGGAATTTCATGTAATAACTGTTGTGTCAAGCCCTACAACTTGTGAAGGACATACCAATGTTCTGTTAGAGTTACACCCATATGATAATACATGTGATTTAATCCTTAGATACTGATATTAAAAATGTGTCCATATGTCAGACCAAACCCCAAAGACCATTTGTTAGTGGCTGAAATTAAGAATGTGATCAGTGTTATACAAAAATCATTAAATAAGGAGCTACATGTCCTTGCAGATAGAAAGAGTGAAGTTACCTTTTTTCACCTCTATAAGAATTCTCTATTTTTATGAAGGGAACAAGCTGACATCTGCCATACCAAAGTAAACCAATTAAAATTACACAATAATAATGCAAGTGTGGGTAGAGCCCCACTCAAATCTTCATTTGGGAAGCCTAGCCATGATGATGAATGCAATTTAAACCAATTTCTCCAGACAATTGAAAATATGAAGCCATGACACTGTAGAACAAAAAAAAAAAAAAATTTTGAATATTCCACATTTTTTAAATTTACTGAATAAAGCCTTTCTGTAAAATTAAAAGTTGTGGTATAAGTAGACTAGAGATCATCTTTTTGAGAGATTACCTAAGCCAAATAAAACTGAAAGAAACAGATTCCTTCACACAGCTGAACTGGAGACTTAGATATACTCAATTTCACTATAGCTCTCCAGAGTTTGAATAGCTTTAATATTCAGGAAATTGTTTTATTCAGTTCTCAAAAGCAGGAAGGTTACTGCCTAAGTAAGACAAAACACAAACTTTCATACCATTTTTTCATACACCTTTTTAAAAGCAATAATAAATTCTCAAGGTAATCCAGGAATATCAAGTTAGCCAGTCTTAAAAGTAGAGAAATAAATGCTCCTTCTTTCGGCTAATATTTTTACATGCTTCCAGTACAGATGGATTGGACACTTAAAAATAGTCATCAGTTTCTTAAGAAAAACTGTCATGCCTTTTGCAGATGCTGTGCTTGGTTCTATCCACTCCTTTGAAGCCTTTAATTTTGTGCCTTCCATTTTGCTAATTCCATGGAGTGAGTCACACAGGGAAAATTATTCTGTTTATTAACATCTACTGACAAGTAGCTTTTACTGGAAATATTCTTATATTTTGTAATGGTTAAAATAACAATTATCTTAAATCATTCTGCTATGATCAAAGAGTTAATTGAGTCACGAAAAATATCGAGTATCATGTACTCAATTTAGGTTTCAGCAAGCAATACTGAATTAATATTAGCATAAAAATTGCCATTCAGTATAGTGTAGCAGTGAAACCTATTTCTATTTTAATGAGATGAAAGTATAATAACCTGTAAATTATAATTCTTAACCAACCTTCTTCATTTTTTGTCAGCTTTCAACATTTTTTGTCATTCTTCTCTCTCCTCCCTCTTCTCCCTGCCCACAAATACTGTGTTGAAAATACCAAAGAAATTAGTCAATCTTCACTTACAGACATGGGCAATTCTTTGGTTGTCTCTGAATGCCAAATAAAAGGATTTCAAGTAAATTTGTTAATTTACCAAAATCTTCAACACTGCAATTTCTTTTCCCAGTAGTAGACAAATTCCTTAAGTGAACTGCTCTATGAATGAAATACCGTATGCAGTAAAGAATGTTTAGAAAAAACATAAGCACCCAGAGATCTACTTACAAAATACTTCATAAATTAAAAAACTTTACTAATAAATAATCAATCAAACTTACTTTAACAATAATGTGAACACTTTCAAGGTTTTTTCTTCATTATTAAATTATATTTAGGAAGTAGTGGCACAGGGTAATTTTTGATGAGTCAAACTGCAGCTATGGATTACTTCTTCCCAAAGAAGAGAAGACAATCCTTTGTAAGCAGGTAAGAGTGAAAGACTGCAAAAGAACAGCATGAACACTCAACAAGGTTTTTATGAGTAAAAGAAGCTTCAGTTTAATTTCTTCTATTGTGACTTCATTTTCCAAGAAGATATAAATCAGGATTATACGCAGCAACAGCAAGACTTTCTGCAAGTTTACAGGATCCTTCAAGAAATAACATTAATTTAGCATGGTTAAAAGATGTACTCTTAATGACACATAGTGTTTCAAAGTGTTTTCAATACAAAATAACAAAAATTGTAGCCCATCAAAAAGACCAAGGTAGGAAATAACTTCATTTACAGATTATATGCTGAGGACAGAAAAACAAAAGACAGGTCTTCGCAAGATCCACATCCCAAAGATAAAAAAGTTTAGTTTGACTCAGTTGGGTAAAATAAATATGAGTACAGTAGTAATCCAAAAATGCAGGTTATATGATCTCATTCTGGAACAATAGATTAAAATCCCAACAGGATACTCATCTACACAAACTGAGCAATGACAGTTTATATTAGCTCATGTAGTTAAATTATCTTGTCTGCACAGAAATTCTGCATGAAAAAGTGCCATAACTATTGTGTGGAAGACTATAGAACACTTCTGTGGTGAGGGATGTAATTTACACATAAAGATACCTATCCACCAGGGGTGCTGTCAGGCTTAGCCAAGTAAGGTATGTGGAGTACTTTTAACTTTTCACATGCAAACATTACAGACAGTCAAAAGACTTCTAAGATAAATAATAAACAAAAGAAGCCTTGCCCCATTTTGCAAACAGTAGAAATTATTTCATCTCTTCCCTGATATTCATCATGCTGAATGCTGGTTAGATGCTACTGGGCAAATAAGATACCTTGAAATTAAACTCTTTGTTTCAGTTAGTATCTTACTACATCTTACTACACTCATTCTAACTTGGGAAATAAACTTTGACAATGCCTGAAGGAAAGTTACACCTGTCACTGAGCATAAGAAAACAGGGAATAAGGTGACCTTTCATATTTAGCAGTACTGTGAAAATCTACTGGCCACAGAGACCAAAAGTCTTTGGTCTTTAGCAGATTCCTTCATAGTTTAAGAAATCTTGATTCCTTTTTTTCCCCAAATTCAGAATCAGATCCAGATTTCCACAGGAGGCATTGAGATATTCCTCTACAGTTCTTATGTTAAGTATAATCTGAAAAACTAGTTAAATATGTGTTGAAATGCACTTAGGAAAGAAGCCTTTCTTCTTCTCCCACTATAAAATGCAAGTATTATATTTCTAGAACAAGTAGATGAATGAAACACTGGGTTTAGAAGTGAATAGTTATGCGATGAGAACAGTATAGCACTGGTCAGACTCCTTTCCCCATAACTTCATGAGCTGAGGTGACTCATCACATCCTAAGAACATAAAGAAAAGCTGATTTCATGTTGTTAGCATAAAGATCTTCATCTTCCGTCAGTTTTCTTCACAGTTACATATTCTATTTTTATAAAGTGGAAGACATTGCATAACAATGGAAAGTCAAACCAATTTTGGATGGCTGAAAATCATATACAGTTCCATAAAATGTAAAAATAAACAATTCAACATGATTTTTTTAGAACATTGGCAAAAACAGAAGTGCCATGACCAGTCATTTCCTGAACACCTCCTGGGATGGTGATTCCACCACTTAACTGGGCAGCCCTTTGCAATTCTTTCAGTGAAGAACAACCTTTTCAGTGAAGAAATTCTTCCTGATGTCCAACCTGTACTTCCCCTGGCACATCTTGAGGTCATTTCCTCTTGTCCTATCACTAGGTGCCAGGAAGAAGAGCCCAACACCATCTGGCTACAACCTCCTTTCAGGTAGCTGTAGAGAGTGAAAAGGTCTTCCCTAAGCTTTCTTTTCTCCAGCTGAACAACCCCAATTCCTTCTGCTCTATAGCCCTTCTCTGAACTCAGTCCAGCACCTCAATATCCCTCTTGTACTAAGACGCCCAAAACTGGACACAGGATTCATGGTGGGGCCTCACCAGAGCCGAGTATAAGCACTTCCCTGGTCCTGGTGGCCATACTATTGCTGATGCAGGCCAGGATGCCACTGACCTTCGTCGCCACCTGAGTACACTACTACCTCATGTTTAACCACTGTGGACCAGCACCTCTAGGTCTTTTTCCACCAGGTAGCTTTCCTGCACTATCTCAGGTTGTTGTGACCCAAGTGTAGAACTCAGCACTTGGCCTTCTTGAACCTTATACCGTTAACCTTGGCCCATTGATCCAGCCTGTCCAGACCCTTCTGCAGAGCCTTCCTGACCTCCAGCAGATCAAGGACTTCCTGCTGAAGTCCAGGTAGATAACATTCACAGCCCTTCCCTCACCTACTTAGGCAGGTCACCTGATCATAGAAGGAGATCAGGTGCTCAGGCAGGACCTGCCTTTCCTAAACCCGTTGGATGGGTCTGATCCCCTGGTTGTGCTGTACATGTCACATGATCACACTCAAGATGATCTGTCCCATGACCTTCCCAGGCCCCAAGGTTAGGTTGACAGGCCTGTAGTTCCCCAGATCCTCCTTCCAGCATTACTTGTGGATAGGTGTCAAATTGGCCAACCTCTAGTCATCTGGGACCTCCCTGTTTAGCCACGAATGATGGTTAATGATGACAAATTTTGATAAACTAGTCAGTAATAAAATAATTATGAGGCAAGGGATAACATGTATAACCATGCGTTTGCATTGTTTTTCATTAAATATATAGAACAATAATGGTCAAGTAAATATGGTGGGATTTAAAAGGAACCAAGAAATGATTATTTTTTTCTTTACTCACTATCTTGGTAATCAAACTAAATTTCATTCAATCTTAATAGGCCGAAGGTTGGTAGAAAAGGAACAATAGTCATAGGTTACATTTTTGATTCTAAAGTCAATATATTCACCTTGGATTAATTTCAAATCTTTGCCAGTTTAAATACAGTTATTCTTGGACATGGGTTTCTCACTTCTATTTTCCTTATGGTAAAGCTAAAAGACACATGCAGTATTTGCTTATGCAATTAGGCAAGCTAAAATTGAATGTCATGTTTACCTTCATTTGGTTTCTCATCACAAATGCAGATAAAATGTAATGGAAAGGAAAGCCAGGTTACATAATTCAGCAATCAATGTTTCTAAAATAACTTTTCGTGTGAATGGCAGTAGGCTGCCTATTGTTAATACATAATTTATGTTGTATAGTGTGTAATGTGGTAAGTTGTTATAAAATCCTACTCCTCCTACTATCATCACAAATGTGCCTCAGTATTTCTAGGACTAACTTCATCCTCACTCAAGACATCACTTGCCCCACCCACTGCACCCCTTTAATATATTTTGTATTTGCTTCTCTACAATCCAAACTCTTTGAAACAATTTCAGACAAAATACCTCTTCTTTGTCTGCTTCAGTCTCAGTTTTATACACCCTTTAGAGTCCAGTCAGATCACAGTTAGCCTTATCTGTCTGATACAGTTGTGCTCCCAGTCACACTGCCTTGAAACATATGCTTTATATGCTTTATAGCTGTTTTTTGCCAGCAGTCAGTTCCTACCTATTACTAAGATTACCAGGAGGGTTCAGATACTGGAATTTTCGCTACACTTCCAAAAGCGTATGGGTTCCTAATCAAACCCTGCTTTGAGGGCCATCACTTTTTGGCTATTCTTTCCATAAATCCACATACACGGCCTAATGCAAAATGTATATCCACTCCTTGACTGCTTACACAACGTTAAATCCTGGATTTTAAATAATACATTATATTTTAAAAAGGTTTATATTTTTATCCTCCCCTCAACTCTTTCTCCCCATATTCCACGTGAAACAAATAGGAACTGGCACATGAAGGCATACTGCATGTCTCCAAGGTACCTCTAGAAAGCAACATCTCTAAGATACTGAAAATAGCGAGTCCTATTTCTAAAACATTTGGTTCTGCATGCACATAGATGTTACAAATAGCATGATGCATATAAGGCTGGTCACAGAATACCTTTGATGTGTTGCATCAGCATTTTAGAAACATTATTACAGATTATCAACTAGTATTTATTATATTGAATAAACACAAAAGTCTTTGTGTCCCATGAAAGATATTCTTCCCTCTTATCTTCATTGTCATCCTTTAAAAAACATCTTAAAGTAGCATGAGAGGACATTATATACATATAGAAAACTTTTTTTTGTGACAATTTGTATTCACAATAGAAAAGGTTGGCACACCTTACAGGTAATGCATAGATTTTTGAAGGTTCAGAATTAAAACAGAAGCAATGACTGGCAGTTTAACACCCTGGCACCTGTAAACGCTCCTTAAAGAGCTACTGTAGCATGAATAAGCAAAATTACCAGTTCTCCAAGAGTCGAGATGAACAGTGTGCTCAAAACATTTGCATTCTAAATCAAGGTCTGTGCTTAGGTAAGCACAATGCAGGCATGGTACAGTTTGCATTCAGTTAAATTCCAAATATAGCACATGCCATTATCTTCCCACATCTTTCCAGCAAACATAATTCCCAAACAGGGGAAAGATGTCAGTCTTCCCCAAACAACGGTTCACATAGTGTGACAGACAGCAAGGGTCTGGTAAGGAGCACACAGGAAAAACAGGTAACTAGTTTTCAGAGAAGATAAACAGAGAACGTCTAGGTTGTCCCAAGCCTCTCTCACAGACTTCAGGGCTCATGCTCGAAAAATGCTTAGTCAGAACATGAACCCCGGGGGGTTAAGACATGCTTAAAATATTTTTTCTAAACGTTCTTAAAAAGAGAGTTAAACCAGAGGGAGACTGGAAGCAGTCTCCCTGATAGGTGTGTGGACACACCTGCAGTGTCCTTTCCAGCACACTCTGCTAAGGAAGACTAAATACACCAAGACCTCGCTGTTCATTGCTTAGGGGATATGTCTTAAGCTGTAACATCCCTCAAGGGATGTTACAAAGCGTGAGACTGTCCTAGGGCAAGGTTATAGAGAGTAATCAGGGAACCAAGCACAGCGCCTTCAGCAGCCCCACACACCGCGCCGCCCGGCCACGCCCACCCCCTCGTGACGCGGGGCGCGCGGGCCCCGCCATTGGGCGCGCGGGGCCGTGGCAGCGCTGAGGGCAGTGCGGGCGCGAGCCGCCCGGCCCGGCGGGGCCCCCGCGCCTTCCCGGGAAAATCCGCCCTCGGGCTGTCCTGCACATTCCTTAGGGCGCCCACGGGGGGAAACCTGCCCACAAACACGCGCCCAGCCCCTCAACCTGGATGTGGGTTTGTTTGTTTTCTTAAAATAGCTTCCATAACGTTTTCTTCTAATATTCTGAGAGACTTAATATTTACACAAAGGGCAAAAGTTTTATGGGGGAATACCTTTGTCTTGGTTAAATTAGTCATTAAGCACTAACCAAGACATTGATTCCCAACATCAGGAGCAAGGCATGACACAACACCGGTAGAATTTATAAGCAAACTGCACTGTATTGCAAAGGAGAGTAGAAAGGGTTTTTTTCAGTCAGGAAGAACTATAGACGCCCGTGATTCAAAGAGGAAACAGATGCTTTAATGATGATAAAGGGATTTTAATGCTATATGATTGACTTTCAAGCAATCACATCAGAGAACCTACCATACAAAGGCATTTATTAAAGATTACTGAATTCCCATATGAGTGAGCATTTTTTCCTGTTTTCAGATCACTTGAAGGTATATAAGTAAATAAGTTCCAGAACAAACAAAACAATATCGTTGTGGGAAATATTTCTGTTATTTCCTTTAAGTCAGGCTAAGAATGACATCGGGGAAACTGTTCTTTTGATATAGAAAGAAAACACATCTCCCTGCTTAAAATACTGTTATCATGTAAGAAAACGTTACCATAACAATTTTAATAACTTGCCTATTTTGTAAAGGCAAAGGAATGCCAAACTCACATTACTTCATCACTACTATCTCCATAAGATTTTAATTTTTATCATACCTCGATTACCCTTTTTGACATTAATTTAGGGAAAAACATAGCAGCTGGTATTTGCCACAGTATTTTGCATATAACCATTTTGCGTCTAACAGTCTATAGTATGCATTGACTACTCACCATATCCATGAATGCCTCCTAAAGGGGAAATTATTCACATGCATCATGTTCACAGATCTTCCAACATTAGTGTTTTCCTTTCAGCCAGACTTATCTGTTACGGTATTCATAGATGCATGCCAGAACAACTGCATGAGCAGTCAACACCAGGGATTATTGCCAGAATTACTGTAATCCACAAAAAATAAAAATTCCCAGGATCCAGTGAAAGACTTCTCACAGGGTTTTCTAGGTACACGTCCATCCATTTATGCATCACTTGCTATTTTAAAGAAACATTAAACTAATCAGTATACAGAAACTGTTCTGACAATGCCAACAGTCTGCCTTGATAAAAATCCAAGTGCTTTGTAAATTAAAGCATCTTCATATGCAGCATTTTGGACAGTTGGAAAAGGTTAGTTAAAAGATAGTTTCTTGCTATCTGTGCCAAATCAGTGTTTAAGGGGAGATGTGTAACTTCAGATTGCTTTGCCATGTTCAGAAATGAATATTGCTTTTTCTTCTTTCTTAGACACATATTCATCTGTGATCAGTTTAATGCAGTTTTCCTTTCTTACAAGCCCAGAGAACAGGATGATGTTAATAGCCTTGTGCAACAATCCCAAACTTCTTTTGAATTTAATACTGTGACTTTGTTTCTTCAGCTAAGAAAGAAAGAAGTATGCTTTTTCCAGTCCATAGGACAGGACTACAGTTAGATACCATCAAGAGATATGATCATATTGTGACCAAATTAATTTTTGCTGTCTAACCCCGTAAAAAGGCTGCCTGCTCCCTTTAAGTAAAATGACTAAGCTATCGACTCACTGCAGAATCTGGTTCTGTTTTGGTGTTACACTGTATATAAACCCACGTGCATCAATTTGTAGTCGCAAAACGAAAGCAAAGCTATAAGTCTCATGTTACCTAAGCATTCTTTCTCTGCTGTCCTTTTTTTTCCCAGTTCAGGTCCCAGACAGTAGTTATCACTCCTTACGCTCTGGTAAGTATCCTCGGAAAGATTCTTAAGCCCCGGCTACAGAGACGGCGTCTATTTTGAAGCAAATGCAGAGTCAACAGGCTCTCTCTTCCTTTTCCCGGACGAGAATTTCCGGCCTCCCCTCGGGCTCCTGGTCTCCCCGCCCAGCAGCAGCAGCGGCAGCCCCGGACAGTGTCGGGCTGCGTGGCACTGTCCCTGCAGCAGACTGGGCTAGGCTGCGGAGAGGGCTCTCTGCCTGGCAGAGACTGTGCTGGCGTCAAGGGGGCCCTCTAGGTGGGTTCTTCAGGCACCGCACATTCTGCCCTGCCGCTCCCACCCGTCCGGGATGGAGGGGAAGGACAGGGCACTGGAGAAAAAGACGCGGGAGAGTCTTCCAGAGCCTGTGCCTCCGGGGGACAGAAAGCACTGATAATTTTGCATGGAAGGGCAAAAATCTACAGGAAAAGAGGCGCGCAGAAGCAGAATTCACCTTGTTGTCTACTGAAATGTAAAACAAGCTTTTGTACTTCAGCATGCCCGGGTATACAGTGTTCACTTGCGGTTGTTTTTTAATGGTTTAGGCTGTACTAAGACTTCTTAAACTTGCAACGACCCCTTGTCCTTTTGGGCAGGAAATCCTGGAGTATGCAAGCCAGCTGCAACTTCAGTGACATTAAAACGTGTGATAAGACTTTGTATTTGATTAGGGTGTGGGTGAACTTGGGAGTAACACGAATGTCACATTTATATAGATGCTATTTCCTTAAGATCAGTGCTGTGGCTTGTCAGAACTCTACAATACCCCAAATGAGCCCTAGTAGAGTTGATGCCACTCTGAAAGAAGAATGAAATATTAAAGGACTTGAATGTCAAGTGTATAGACAGTGAAATGGCATTTATTTCAATAGTGTAATAAAAAGGGAGCATTTGTATATTATTGTACTTTGAAGATTTGAAGCACGAAAGTACAACAGATTCCAAAATTTAAAGAGGATCTAGCATCATTCATGTTCTACTAATCTACATAGGTGAGGTTTTTCTGACATTTAAAGACAACTGTGATAGAAAGCAGACTCTGAGAGTTACAAATAATGAGAATGAAAATTAGCATTTGTCACTAAGATTACAAAACAAAGTATATAATCATGTTCAATAAAAATAAATATTGAACATGACTTTTAAAGGGAACAGGTAAGCCATTATAACTGTTATCTATGTTCATACTTTATGTAAAAAGCACCCCCATTGCACCCCTCCAAATTAGTTTAGGAATTTATACCAGAGACATTTGAAAAGAATGCAAACAAAAGTCTAGAAGCTGTCCATTGCTTTCTCTAAGCTAGACATGCTTATTATGGAATATTAACTATACCAAATGCTACACAAATCTGCACCATCATTATTATTTCATAGTGCACTTATGTCACTACATACTTGCCCGATCACTAACGCACACTGACATTTTCAACAGTGGACTTACATAACGACTTGTACTATCTTGAGAAAGAGCTTCTCAGCACTGACCTATGTCACTTACCACATTTGAAATCTGTGAATGAATCTATCCTGCATGTGTTTTACAATTTATCTGGTTTTATCTAGTATCAAGTTCAGCACAAAGCATAGCACCCATTGACTCAGCTAATTTCATTCAGAAGCAGAGTTGCAGAAGGAGTGTAGGCGTATATGAAGTTACTATACAGTATTACAAACCAGTTAAAGGACTCACCAGCAAAGTGGAATGCACAATATTATGGGCTTTCCAGAACAGGGTTAACTTAAAGCTAGAGACCTTAACCAGGAAAGAATTTTTGTTAAAATTTCAGTAAAGGTTGACTTGTGAAATTCTTCCTGTTCAAGTCAGTAATAATTTGCTAATCAGTTCACATTAAAAAAAAAAAGCAACAGATAACGACTTTTAGTGACATTAACTTTAGTGGCATCAACTTTAGTGACATCATGGGTTTGGACTGGATAAGCATTTTGGTATATCATATACAATTCAGGTTGACCAAGTTCTTTAAAAAATTAGTTCAAGCACAATTTCTGTTTAAGGGGGAAGGGGGGAAGACCAAAAAAAAAAGGCAATTGAAAGCAGATTTTCATTTGATTGGTTACCGGAACACTACTCTGACCATTAGAATTTAGGGTATAGGACAGTGCAGTCCATATTCCCTATTCATGCAGAATCTAGACTAGGCATGAAGAAGCTGGAGGGAGAATGACAGAGACACAAAAAGAAGTCTACAAGTGATAATGACTCTTCTCTGAGATGGAGGAATCCTAGATTCCAGTCCTCTCTACAAGGTCTCCTTGAGTATTTTCCACTACAGTTAATTAGGTAATGGACAGAGTACGTTTGTAGCAGGAACTAGATTATCTGGAAGCACTTCTCAATTCCAGATAAGTACTTGCACTGGACTATGAACTATCCTCTTTCTTAATAGTATTGGGACTCTTGGATTTCTTACTGCTCAATTAAACATCTAAAGAGGGAGGAGTAAAGAGTTTGTCCTATAAACTTGTTTTTAATCAACCTGTCAACATTGCAGAATTGTGAACACCTTTGCATTCTATTCTTTGGGAGAAGAAGAACCAAAGAGAGTATTGTTTACATCTCCATTTCCACTTAGTCTTCCTCCCACGGCACTCAGCTTTTTAATTACTAGTCATATCAGAAAATTCACTTAAGAATTGAATATGGTCTTTATCTGTTAAACTGAAGTCCTCTAGGTTATTTTCTTTGACTCTTCTCATAGATGTAAATGCACTGGAAGACACCAGAGGAAGAGTTTACCTTGTGGCATTTCCAGCCATTATCCTGTACAGAATGGTTTGGGTTGGAAGGGACTTTTAAATATCGTCTAGTCCAAGCTACCTGCAATGAGTAGGGATATCTTCAGCTAGATCAGGTTGTTTAGAGCCCTGTCCAACCTGAGGTTTTGTTTTCAGGGATGGGGCATCTACCACATCTCTAGAGAACCTGTTCCAGTGTTTCACACTCATTCTAAAACATGTCTTTCTTATATATATTAAGATATAGTATGTATATTATCTTACGTTATAGCCGTATCTTATGTTCTGAATCAACTCTCTTTTAGTTTAAAACCAGTACCCCTTGTCCTATCACTGCAGACCCTACTAAATGATGATAGTGGTAAGAGCAGTAAGAACTGTTGTTCTACAAGTGTCAGATTTTTAATATGAAACTCAACAAAAACAATGAAAATGTATCTATTCAGAAGCAAACTGCACCAGGGGCATATAGAACTAACATTTGGATGCTCAACTGAGTCAACATTTGGGTGCTCAACTCTTTTCCGAAGAGATCTGTTTAACTTACTGCATCTTTTGATTTTTACAAAAATGGGGTGAACAAAAGTAGTTGAATCAAATATTTTGTTTGCAATATAATAACACACAGTAAAAAACATTTATCTAGGAAGATAAAGCTAATGCTTAAAGCAATGATGAAAAGCCAGCTCCTAATACAAGTACACAGAATTTTATCAGTTTTACTGTTAAATAGTAATAATGACCAATGATAGGTTTTTCAAGACTATGTAAGATGAGGTGGTGACTCAGGACCAGTACATTCTGGACTAGTATCAATAAAAAACCTTATCAAACTTCATAATTGTATTTAACATCTCAAAATGCTCTCTGAGAAATGAATATTAGGATGCTGTTATTATGTATAAATTCTCCATGAAAACCATATAGATTAAAAAGATCAGTGTGGTTAATGAAGTGGTAGGAAATGAAATAAATTTCAATTTATGATATAAATTATGGTTTAGAGTATTTAAATTATTAATATTCTCATAAAAATTTCTTAAACTTCTAAGTTGTAGATTATCTATCAGAATCATTAATGAGCAGATTTCTGTTTTGTCTGGAGCTATTTATTCATCAAAAATATTTCTTGTTACTTTTGAGATGGAAACAGACATACTGCAATTCTTTTGCTTATAAGAAATGAAAATAAATATTTTCTGTGTGAGAATTCCTGAAACTTCCTCAGATACCTTAATGAATTTTGCAATATACTGTTTTCATATTAAACAGTCTAGATCTTCCAACTTTCTATGAAGTTAGAACCTTTAATATAACTGCTCTGAAAAACAAAACAAAACAAAACAAAACAAATGCACAACCAAACAAAAAAAGTCACCTGAGCCACATTACTATAATTTCTTTTTGAAATCAGAATGTGAAGTTGGATATTTGAGAGGTAATGTACACTAATGAATGAAACTCTTTCTTATTTACCCTGATTTGCCTTGCTTTTGTTGCTTTTAATTTTATTTATGAGAGAAGAATTTCTGCCTGTTTGTAACTTAGTCACCAATAAATGCATTATGTCAAAACCTTCAGGGCTTGCAAAATCAAATAATTTCAATATTGAGATTATGTTATAAAAGGGTTAGCAATTATGAAAGTTAGAAAGTAGTGTTGAGTCACTGAATTTGTCTCTCAGTTGTGGTCAGCCTATGCTTATTTCCATCAGTATAGTTTGTATTTTCTTTCATAGTTTCAAAAAGTTTCCGAGCATCAAACACCTCACATTCCCTCTTACTCAACTGCTACAAGATCCTGTAACCTGGTTCTTCTCTATAAATGGTAGTTTTCTAACACTGAGTCATATTACTAGGGCACTTCAGGAATAAAAAGACTAAGTAAAATATTGGAACTCTGGTAGCATTTTACTTAGGATATTATATTTACCTTCTTACAGTCTTTTTTTGTCTTCTCTTATTACTTCCTCATCTGCTTTTAAAAGTCTTTACTTATATGCATGTTTTCCATTTTAAATAGCAATTTCCTAAGTAACATTATAAAAAAATCATCTATGTGAGTGAGTCCACCTACTATTTTTTCTGGAAGATAAGATTGTGGAGAGCAAATTAATTTAGTAAACGTGATTTTAAATGATTATCTATTTGATTATCTATTTGTCTTGATGACAAATAACTTCGGTCTTCAAAATGTTTTTTTGTATGTTTTGGTTGGTTTTTTGTTTGTTTGGTTTTTGCTTGAATAAAAAAGATAGTGGACCTATGTAGATCACTTTTGGTCTATTAAATACAAGTAACATATTTACTATTTTTCTATTCTTGATTTTATAATCTTATTAACAGTCTTTACTATAAAACAGATTTCCTGTACCAGTTCTTTCAAAGTTCTTGAACAAAGTTCATCCAGTCCCCTTAAAGTTAAGAGCATTAATGTGTGAGATTTGCTTCCAGATCAATTGTAGCAATTTAGATTTAAATACCTTTGTTCCTATTATCTATCATGCCTGTCCTGATGCTTAAAATAATTCTCCTGATTAACACTAAAACAGAGATATTCCTCCATTTCCCATATTTCCAAAACTAGCACTATAGCTCTAATATATACTGCTGGATGACAAGTTTGTTGTTTGTGCATACATAGCTGGGATGTTGCTATGGACAAGTACTTAGCGATATGTACATAGTATTTCATAGTTACATAGAACTACAGATGCTTAAGGTAACCAAGAAACATAAAAAATACAAGATCTTTATCTCAAATGGTTTACAGTCCTAAAATAGGTAAAAAACTGAGGGAAATTATTATTCATTACATAGAGAAGTGGACTAAAACATTCTTAACATAAACTGATTATAAAGTACTTAATGAGATTTATAAGATTAATATGGGCCAATATTCCCTGTGTACAAAGCCGTTCTTGGGTTTTTTTAAATTGTTATTTAAAGGAGTACAATAAAGAGCAAACATGTGACATCTAAGTAGCAAACCTCTCTGATTCGCAGATTGAAGAACAAATTTCCATGAGATTATAGCAGCTTTTATTGAAGATTGAAGTCTAAATGCTACTACATTACATCACTAAAGATGCTGAATAACCCAATGTCATCCATAGCGTTAACCACTTACAGTGTAATTGGGAACAAATGGAGAAGCCTCGACAATTATTCCTAAAGTATACGTGCAAAAAATGGAAGTCTTCCCCCTCATATACCTCAGCCTGTTAGAAGTATGACACTTAGAAACTGGAGCTTTCAAGAAGCACACAAAACATAAAAATACACCTTGTTTTTCCTATAGGCTCCCAAAGTTTTTGAAGAAAAGACTCCTAAACTGAGTACCTCTGAGACAGGTAACATCTTCAGTTACTTTAGACAGCTCTACTACGACTGGTTTCTTGTCAGGCTACTGAAATATTCTTCAGAGAAATCCCTCCATTTGCAAGTTATTTAAGCCAGATGAGAATGCAAAATGCAATGGAACCCATGCACTTTAATTTCGACATATATTTGATATTTTTGATCGGTCAGTTGCGTCTAGGCCTCCATTATCCCTGGAGACTGATAGCAAGGCGTTTCAGGGAAAGTGAAAACTTATTTACTCTCCAGGTCTGTTAAAATATTATTGCAAACATTAGTTTGTGACATTAAAACTGAAAAAATTACATTTTCTTCTGGTATTTGATGACTGAAAACAGGAACCTATCACTGGTACAAAGGCATCTACAGGCCCAGTCAGAAGATTAGGTCTCTGAAGTCAAGCCCTCCAGTCACTAGCTATTAAGACTTTGGAAATTTGGAAAGCTGTCGTGGCATAAATTGGTTTTATGTTGTTTTGCCAACATAACCAGTGGCAAACTTGGAAACTTTTTAGCACCATGGAAAGCCAAAGTTTGAACTTTTGCTTTGAACATGGAAAGCATCATTTGAACTATAAACACTTACTTGTCATGCTATGCTTGGGCCATTGTAACCACATTGATTTTGCTATTTTTCCAAAACTGTGCTATCTATTCAAAACCAGACAATGTCTCAGTAATAACTGTTAAGTACAATGTGTCTTAAGCTGGCAAGGGGAGGTTTAGGTTAGACATTAGGAAGACATTCTTTACAGAGAGAATGATTGGGCATTGGAATGGGCTACCCAGAGAGGTGATGGAGTCACCATACCTGGAGAGACTGGATGTGGCACTTCATGCCATTGGTCTGTTTGACCAGGTGGTGTTAGATCAAAGGTTGGACTTGACCTCAGAGGTCTTTTCCAGCCCAGTTGATTCAGTGATTCTAATAAACGCTAGTCTGTGCCCAAGGTATTTATTGTGTGGATTAGGTAGATAACTTGTTTTGTAAATGGAATTAAGAATGTTAAGTACAAGACAGAAGTATGATATATGTGACTTAGAGCTTCCTATTGCAATACTAAACTAGAACTGAAAAGCGATGACTGAATTAGGTCTTCAAAAAATACTGGTTTAGGTTGTCAACAAATAAACCTGTTATCAAAGTGCAATATGTCATTGCAAATGAAACCTGATGCCAGCATCTGAGTATCTTGTATCTTCTCACAATGTTTTTTCAGGTACTAATTTTAAACTTGTTCCAATACTGGACTAAGTAGAAAATTGTTGCTGTACTCTTTTGTACTATTTACTGTTATAATTCACTGTCACTTCATCCAGAATACTCTCATTCTCTAGAAATATCCTGTGGAGGAAATAACGCATGAATTTCACATCTTTAATTTGACAGGAATCAAACAGAAATCTGTTACATTTTATGGATTATTGTTATGGCAAACACAAGTTAAAATGTTTACAAGAAACCTCATAAAGTCTCTGACTTTCTGAAGTGGTGTTGAGTTGCAAAAATATCAGGAAAAACAGTTCTAAACACTAATTTAAATCAATGTTTAAACACTAACAGTAAAACTTAATCTAACTGACAAATTTAGGTTTGGGGGTTTATTTCTGTTGTTTGGTCACTTTAAAGGGTATGATGCAATACACTCCTTTTTAGAAACTAATATGAATTTTGATTTTTAAAAATAAAAATTGAAGAGCAAACCAGTGTTTTTCAAAACTAAGAGAATAACAGAAAATTTTCAAACATTTTGCAATTACTTTTGTAGCAATAACTATTTACAGTAACTAATCACACAATTATAGCATAAACATATAGCAAAATGCACATTTATCACAACTGTCAAGAAGTTATGTTTATTAATTGAAGCAAAAAAGTTCTAAACTGAGAGTTGGTGCACTGTAATAGACCCAAATGGAATTTTTGATGTTTCGTAGGCAACAGTACATAAATGTCTTCTACAGTTAAAGAATTAATATACTATTTAACAAACCATTATTAAGGTATTTATAAAAATTAATGTATTTGCCAAGAAAGATGACAGAAAGTTTCAATATAAAGTTTTTTACTTTAGTATTGTGCAATACCTATCTGTGCCACAGAGAAGAATCCCTCCCAGAGGGGAGGTCCCATTTTTGGTCATAGTTATATCTATCTAATTTTAATTGACCACGTGGTTTAATAATTTTCCAAAGATTAATTATTCTTTAAAAAGTGTTCTAAGCATGTAAACCTAGCTATGACTGCCAAATATAATTAATTTAGTTAATATAATACACAAACAGTGCATGTAGTGCTACTCAATTAGTTTGAGAGCCAGTTGCCATTAGACCATGGCATGCCTTGTAGAAGATCATTTCATGACCCTTCATGAATTTTCTAATGATTCTATATTTAATGTGAAAAGCTGGAAAAATATCTTTGAATATGATAGGAATCAGTGCTTAAATAACAATTCTCTAATAACTAAAGCCTTAATATACAAGCATCAAGGTTTTCATGTAAAAAAAATTATTACTGAAAATATTTTTAAACTATCAACTCTGAATACAATTTTAACAGAGCTGAAGACTGAGCAGAATAGCAGTCCTTTCTTTTCAAAAAGTAGTCAAGGAACTGGGACCTCACATGTGTATACAAGGAAGATCCTATAACAGGTAGTGGTTTATATTACCCATGCAGTTAATACTACACACCTCAAATTAATTTCAAGTTGAAGACTCATTTGATGAAATATATTTTAGTTTGGATAGGGAAGTTTTATGGAAGTAGGCATCTTCATCTATTTTAAATTTATTATGATGTTTTAAATATTGTTTATGGCATACTATTACATTGACCCAGATGAAGTAGACAGACTTTCTTTTTATATCAATGAAAAGACAGCTGCTGTAAGATATAGTATGCCATAAACACTGATATTTTAGTCATGAAGTTAGTGACAGTATTAAAACCAGATGATATTCAACCACATCTAAAATCATAATCATGCAAATATTCATGATAAAATGTATCAATAGATAGGATTTTTTAAAAGCCTAAAAATGTAAACCTCATAAAATTTGAAGCATGTTCTTAGGCAAGGCTTAAGAATATGCTCTTGTTCGTGTGCATCTTAGCTGAATCTACGGCTCAGTCAGGTGATGGAAACTCTGTATTTACATTCATTTTTCTAGGAAAGATACTTTTTCCATAGGATTCTGTGATTTTTTTATTGTTCATAAAAAGTGGTTTTTTCACAAAATCCAATTTAATTCATGCATGAATGCAAGGACAATATGATTAGAGATTTTGGGGACAAAGTTATTAGCTTCTTATATAAGAACATTTCCTCCTCCCTCCAGCACTAAATCTTTATATCTTGACTTATAAACTCTCAAAAGTTCCAGAAAACAGACTCCACCTTTTGAATTTTAATTGCATTCATGTGATGATTATTTTGCAAATAAGCAACATTCCTATAGAAATCTCATGGCAATATCTGGAGGACGTAGATTAAGCATTTTGTACTTAATTCAAAATACCTAGTCTATCTGTATATGTGCACTAAAAACTATGCAACTTTCAGGTCTCGAGGCACTTCACAGTCACTCAAAATAGGTAGAAAGAGCTGAAAATACTACAACACAGTCATGTTCAAAACTATGCCTGGAGCATCTCATAAACACCTCACAACCATATTAAAAAGAAAGCTTTTAAATAATGCCAAATTGACATTAAAGGAATGAAAAACAATGATCTGAAACATCCAGTGTTTATAAAAAATTATAAACACACAGACTTATAAAACTAGAAACCCTTATCCATTATATGGAAAAAGTTCTGGGACAGTTGAACAAAGCATGTAAATATGCACTATAATGGTATGGTGCATTCTTGTGGAATATTTTTAAAAATGGAAAATATATAAATTGGCTGTCTTTCTTTTGAAGAAAAATAAATTATTAGGAAGATCAGTCAGTTCTGTTTTGTTGTTCAGTTTTGTTTGTTTTGTCTAAGTTTTGTGTGTGTGTGGTTTGTTTGGTCAGTTTGTTTTTAATGTAGAGAGACAAGCAATGCTTCACTGATCAACATTTGTACTAAGCTGAAGGTCAGACTTCCAGCATTTCTGCAAGCCCATATACTTGAATTAATAATTGCCTTGCAGATACTGGTGAACTACAAAATCATTGCAATGCCATTTGGAGTAATGGGGTCATATAACAGCCCAGGTTAGAATGGACCTCAGAAGATCACCTTGTCTAGCTTTTCATAGGAAAGAAAGCTTATACTGGGTGCAAAAATAAAAAGAAAAAAATTAATTATTACCAAAAAAAAATGGAGGAGTTGGAATAAAAAAGAATCTTATGTTGTCAGTATTATTGTCCCCTGTAATTGTCAGCTGGATATATAGAGTAATATGGTTCTTAGATTTTAAAACTGGGAGAGATCATGATAGTTAGCAGTTGTTTGTTTGTTTGTTTTAAAAACCGAATGTCAACAAAGTCTAGCTCAGGAATTTTTTCACCATTCACAATAAAATATAGTTTAAACTTTTCCCTTGCTTGTTTGGTTGTTTTTGTTTGGTTTGGAGGGTTGTTTTGTTTGTGGGTTTTTTTAAAGGAAGCTAGTCTAAAGTCTTAAAATGTTGGACAGTTCATTTCACATTTAAGAGATTCATTTTAAATATCTTTATATGTCTTCCTAACTTTATAAAATGATGGAAGATTGTCAAAGTTTTCTTTGCCAGGTTAGAAAGCATATAAATATTAAGTATTCTAGTGCTGTGTAGCCTCATGTAGTCTTCCCACTACATGGAAATATCCATGTATTTAATATCCAATAATTATTTTAATAATTATCCAATGGTATTCTTCATGGACAGGGTTTGATTTTGTCCACCATATTTGGGTTTAACTGTAATTTTTCAAAATAGTAGTCCAAGAGATTTAATATTCAATTTACCATCATTTTTAGAAGTGACACTAAAACCCCTTAGGGAAAATTTAAGGCTTATGTCATGACTCAATAACTCACTGAAGAGAATCATACTTTCATTACTACTCCATTCCCTGCTGAATTGGAAAAAGCTGAAGAAAAAACTTCATATATATGGTTCTTAATTGCCTCTTGAGTATTTGTATTCTTGCATAATGTTTTACCCAGTCCTTCTTTCAGGAAAACCTTCCTCTTCACAGTCAAAATATACATTTTAGTTAATTATTTTTCCTTTTGTTTCAGTTTCACAATTATCAGTTTCAAAATTCTGCTGCATTCAGTAAGTTAAAGGGACATTCCCAGTGTTGAAACTTACTGCAGTCATTATATTATCATTTTCAGCACCACTCTTTCAAGCTTTTCATGACTTTTCATGACTCAGAAAAATCCTGTATCATTAAAAATCTACCAAGCAGTCCTGCTTAGTTAAGACTTCACACAACATTTTACTAAAGTTCCTTAAATGCATCCTTAAACATGTTGAAAATAGTCATACAATATTCATACAGTACTAACACAAAAAATGCTAAATTGCTCGTTTGTTTCTGAGATTTAGTATGTCAGGCTAAGCATTCTGTATACTTTAAAGAACCAGTCAAGTATCAGTGATCTAATTTATCAACAGACATATAGGATCACCTCTGATTCCAAGAAACTTTGGCCACTCTCTACCTGAATAAATGTAACCTTTGTAAGTGTTCATGTTTTGTTCTCCTTAGCCTTTCCTCTTTTGTTGCTGCTTAACTAGAATTGCAACATCTTCAAAAGGAAAGATAAACTGAAGAGGCATTTAAGAATGGATATATATAAAGTATTTTCTTCAGTTTTTTCCAATTCAGCAAGGAATGGAATAGTAATGAAAGTATGATTCTACTGGTTGTGGGGAGTGGGGTTTTTCTTGGCTTTTTTTCATTTGGGGTAGGTTTGTTTTGGGGGTTTTTTGTGACATGGAAAGAATAATATAATCTGCAATAGTTTCTTGCAACTTCAGAGGATTTTTTTGGCACTGCATCCAACTACCAGGATGTCAATGTCATGTTGCCAAAGTCTGAACAAGACTACTAGTCTTACATCTGTTTTATGCAGTGGGATTATATAAAAATGATTCTTTGTACATTTTTTCCTAAATAAGCCTGTTTTGGTTTTAAACCTGGGGATGAGACAAACTTACTTGAAATGCCTGTTTGCTGAAGCAAAGGCCCCAAGACAACATTTTTTTAATCCAAAACTATACCTAGGGAATGTGTTGTAAAATTTCTGTGAATAGATGTGTCTCACTGAGATCTTTTACAATGCAAAAAAGGAGGGAGTAACAGTGAATTTTTTCATTAGCATGAAATAGTTGATTTATTGGACTATTTTATGTCCTAAGGTATATAGCTTCCAACAGTGCTAACTCATACTGGGATAGCTCTCTAGTGCTAAATATATTTAGTAAAAATTTTAGATGCTGTGGACTGAAAATTTATTTCTATTTACATTTATAGATTTCACCACATTTTACTCATTTTCATGACACTGAATCATTTTTTTCATCAACTGATATCCCATATGTAAAATTTCATATGTTTGTTTCCAAAATACTTTTTTGATCATCAGGTAACAAAGGAAATACTGACATAAATCATATTATTTGAAATATTGTATTTTAATCCTTTTGGTTCAAGGATTCTATGTTTCTTACGTCTGTGGACTACTGCTCACCTTTGTTTGCTATCATAATAGAAGTAACAGTCACAAATTATATTAACTTCTGTAATATCATCGTTGATACTTCAATAAATAAATTTAATACTGGATTTACAAAGGAAGGATTAAGTTTTCTTTCCTGTTTGCAAAAAGCTAAGTACATTTCTTGCTTTTATTCAAGGTAAAGAAATACTACATGTTCTTAAACTTTTGGGGCAAGTAGAGAGTAAAATAGACTATAATTAATGAGAAGAGTTGGAACTTAAATTTGAATTGTTAAGGCATGGGTAGGGAAGCTAGGCAAAATGGAAAAAACTCAACTATTAAGAAAATTAAGTATAAAACAAAAGGAATTTTACCACAGCTTTTTTTAAGTACTAGCTAAGCAAAAACTCAGGAGAAACTTCGCCCAAGTGTATTACATAAATTCATTATTAGTTGAGTGTTTTAAATTAAGTGGTCTTCCTTCCATTAGTGTCTGTTATGTTTTTCTGTCTTTATCCTCTGCTGCTTTTTGCTATAAAATTATTTTAGCTCGTGCCATTCTTCAATGAACTTTGACTATGCTATCCTCCATGCCAGCAAAACAAGTTCCAAGGAAAAACTAATTAAGACTAAATAACTAAAAGCTGCATCATTATACATGTATACAGGGAGCAAGAATGAAAGCCACCTGTCCAGGCACAAACCTGACTTTTTTTTTATTTTCCTATATCCCAATCGCTAATTAATACTTTTATGCTGTATCTTCTTTTCATGGAAGACTGAAATAGTAGAAATGTTTTTAAATTTATGTACAACTAAATATGGTTACAGTTACAGTACACATTCATCAAGATAGTGTATTGGAAGCCTTGCAGAAGACATTGTATTTTAGGTGTCAAGGATCCTTACAAGCCATGGTTGCTCTACTGGGCCTCATACTTAGGGCCTGAGAAACCCGTGTCACTCATATCACCTGTAACTTAGAGTGTATCTTTGGGAAATGTCCACTGTGTGCAGATCAAGGGATGGAATGCATTCATGCTGACTGAGGGGACACTACATGTTTAGTAGGTAGAGACTCCACACAGCAGTTCCTGAGCAGTTACTAACCAGGGCTGTGCTGCAAAATCTCTGTGGCCACGGGGTAATCTCAGACAGAAAATGACAACAGGGGAGACTGAGGCAGATCCCACTTAGTGCTGGGACTACACCACCTGCATGGCATTACCATGAGAACATCCTTCGGGAACAGAGTTGTTTTTTTGTAAAGAAATTATATAATAGCTCAAGAACCAGAAGGGAGAGCTTCTCTTCATGGGTAGGATGTGTTCTGTTCTACCTAGTTTGCTGTGGGAAAATCCACTAGGGCTCCATCTGATCCTGTAGGAACATAGGGTGACCAGCATCTGAAGGGATGCAAGATTTGCTTGCTAGCTATATTCTTCTTCTGTCTTACTAAATATCATATAATAACAAACATTTGTTATCATAGTTATCATATTAAACACTAGCTGTCAGGCTTTTTCTGAAAACCTGAACCTTCTTTCTGTCCCCTTACTACCCACACTAGCACAGAACAGAGGGAGACTATTTAGGATATTAAACCTTGCAGAGTGGCATGACAGAGTGGATTTCTCTTTCCTAGGATATGCAGAGTAGCGGAACAGGAGCTGGGTGGTCCTACCTTTTGCAGAGCCTGTGAAACTGATCAGCAATTTTTTTAGTCTGAAGTAGCAGTACTGCAATGCCCTTGAGTCTGGGTCCCCAGAGAAGCTGACAAAGGAGGGCAACTGCCACCATTGTCTCTGTACTCACACCATACATACGAGGAAGTACTGATAGCATGCCCCTTTGACATATGTGGGCCCTGTGTCATACAGAGGTGGCATTCTGCTGCTGGAAAAAGCTGTTGCCTCTACTGTGGCCACCTTCTCGAGCTGGGGGCTAGATGTGAACAATCCTCATGAAGTGTTAAATCCTAATACCCCTGGTGAAAACGGTCTACTAAACCTTGGTCAGACTGTGAGTTGACAGTGCTATATGTTTTGTGACAACTCACCCATCAGCTTCCAGATGTGCCCATAAAATATGCTGCTGTTGCCTTCTTGATTGGACAAACCTTGGTTTTTAGAAAGTTTGTGTGTTTAGTTGTTTTAGTAGGCTGCTAAACCTTTCTGAGGAATGTGGTCAGCAGAAGGAAAATGGTATGTTAAACAGTATCATTAAGGTAAAATTTAGCAGAATTCACCAGAAAGAGGAACTTCTCTATCCAGAGAGATTTCACACTGTTAATTTTAAGAAATCTTGGGGTGATTTTTTTGCAAATATTGGAGGTATCAGAAACTTATTTTGTTTGTAACATAATAAGGTTTTTATTCTTATTATTATGTTGTTATGTTTTTTTCTCTGTTGTTATTTTTGTTCTTTGCATAACACTATGGCTAATTCAGAAGGAAATGACAAGAACAAAAAACTACTGCACTATTGGTTTTATAGAAATTCTGCTATAGAAAATTCAAAGCATTTTCAACTGCAGAGTAGAAAAAACCAGCAGGATATCAGTTGCAGTTTTTTCTTCATTTTAATGCCTATGCAGTTCTGATTTCATCAGGTCTACATCCTTGAAATTATAATCCAGCCTAAAATAGGGAGAGCACAAGGGAGGAGGCAAGAACAAAGCATGTAAATCATTAAAGAATATGAAAGAGGATATTTTGTTTTGACCTGATTCTCTACAAAATGAAAATTGGACCTACTGCCCTGCAGATGGTGAAAGGCTAAACAGATTAAGGAGGTGCTAAACCAGTCTGCGGGCTTAGGTTGTCAATCCAGGAAACCCTAGCTGTTCACTGTCAGCTGTGTTGTAGGAGATGCACATTAAAGCATCAATGCTGGCACTTGCAGAGCAAGAACTTGTACCTGGTCTTTCTAGATCACAGTTAAATACCTTTTTAGCCGCTTCTATGTTGGAAAAGTGTGAGGGACTATCTGACCGCTATAATTTGATTTATGTTTATAAATTTACAAACTTGGGGTTTGTTCCAGAAATACAAAGGAAACATTGAAATCTCTTCTCTCCCCAAAAAGCAGTTCTCATTTTCCAGCCAAATCTGGGTGTTCAAGGACCTACTTTTGCCCAGTGAAATCACAATTATTGTCTTTTGCATCTCCATTAGACTCCACGGAGATGCATATATTTCAAATTTTCTTTTTTCTCTTTTCTAGACAAACTTGTAATTCTCTTCTTTTGCTGAGGATATCAGGTATTATTACTAAACATGCACAGTACTTACAATACTGTAGCATACTGTTTGTAAGACAGTACAATATTAAATGTACTCATTAACAGTTCTCTGTGTACAATACTGTATTTCATACAAAGTCTTTTGGAAAATAATGTTGACTGGTATAATAACAATTTCTTTAGGAAGACATCTATATAGATATGTATATATGTCTATATACATCTCAATTTGGTCAATCTATGACTAAACCTGTCCAAAAAAAGTGGAAAAATATGTTTCAGTATATACTGTATCTTAAAATAACAAGAGCAATTAGAACAATATTTTACTCTAGGGAATCACATTTTGTTGAACTTCTGATAACCATCCTCTTTGACATCACATTATATGGAAAGAAAGTAATAGAAATGTTCATGAAGCACTGTGACAGAAGAATGGGTTTCAATTTAGGTCCTTCTAGAGAAAAACAATAAAACCAGCATTATACTACAAAAACACTAGTCCATAAAACTCTTATATGGCCTTTTCAGTTGTATACTGTTCATTAATGTACTGTCATTATTTCTTTCCTGGTAAAATTTTGATAACTTCCTGATAATCATAACCTAGAGTAGAAAGCTCCAATATTAACACTTGTTAATCACTCATTTCTAAAACAAAGGATCAAATACCAGTCCAGTACAGAAACCTACAATATTGGTTGCAATTAACTGAATGGCCATATGCTTTCTTCTGTCATTTTATTTTGCCTAAATTTCTCTCGTTCTTAACCTTTCCAGTAAGATCTCAAGAAATTAAATATCAAAAAGGAGATATCCTGA
This sequence comes from Myiozetetes cayanensis, assembly GCF_022539395.1. NCBI lineage: Eukaryota > Metazoa > Chordata > Aves > Passeriformes > Tyrannidae > Myiozetetes > Myiozetetes cayanensis. The sequence goes on from NW_026087631.1 coordinate 46,689,420, forward strand.
GAGAATAAAATGGCTGATATATTTTGTCCTTCAGGACAAACTTTCAACTTAGCTTCAGAGTTTGTTTTCAGAATGTTTTATATTGAATAACACTAAAATGGAAATACAAAATGAGGTAAATTTGACACAAAGTCTAGTGGCAAATTTGATAGCGTGTTTTTGTAGTCACATGCAAAATTCACCTATGTGCTAGTTTCTCAAAGAGGCAATATACCAAGTTGTTCAAAATATCACTATTAAAAAAAGACATTCAGAATAAACTAAGAAGGTGTTTTGAAAGCACAGGATTGACAGAATTCCCATCTCAGTCCTAGCTTAGTGAATTGCCACTGTTAAAATCTTAAATTCACTGTTTCTGAGAGAAAATAAATTTTGTTTTTAAAATTGTTTTTAAAACCAAAATATTTGCTTGAGGTTTTTCAGAAGTTGGCAGTCTGATGTCTCACTCCATGGTCCAAATCAGACATAAGAAATTGAATTTTTTATTATGTATTAATAATAAAGTGATCTCTCGACTTATTACATTATTTTATCTGTCACCTCCTCTTATTCCTTACTTCCTGACTCCAAGATTAAGAGGCAACTAGGTACCTCTCTTCCTTCCCCACACCACTTTTGTACTATCACATTTATCTGAAGTCCTCCACCCCAACACCTGAACCAGCACTACTGTTGAAACTCCACAAATTTTTCACCTTCTCAGTTTGTAAACATTTTAATGTTTTTGAAAGAGGTGGGCTGGGTTCAGCATAATTCCTGTAGAAATTCCTTTGCTGTCCCTCATAATGTCTACTGCTGCCTTATTTCATTAGGGTGAGCTCCCAGTATCACATCTGCTTCAGCATGGTCCCCAAACTGAAAAATTCAAGAGATCTGCAATATTAGCACATCTCACCAGTGAACTGTATATCACTGCTTGTCAACTTACTTTAGTGAGCTGACTGATGAATCCAGTATTGGATTACTGGGAATCACAGAATCATTTACGTTGGAAAAGACTCTTAAGATCATCAAGTCTGATGTTAACCCAGCATTGCCAAATCCACCACTAAGCCATGTCTCCAGGTGACACACCCACACATTTTTGAGGTTTTCCAGGGATAGTGATTCCATAAGTTCTATGAACAGACTGGTCTGCATTTTAGTGAATAATTTCTTCCTAATATCCAGTCTAAGCCTTCCCTGGCACAACTTTAGGCCATTTCCTGTCGTCCTATCTCTTGTTACCTGGGAGAAGAGGCTGACCTTCACCTCGCTCCAAACTCTTATCAGGTAGTTGTAGAGAGTGATAAGGTCTCCCGTGAGCCTCCTTTTCTCCAGGCTAAACAACCTCAGCTCCCTCAGATGCTCCTCATAAGACTTGTGCTCCAAGCCCTTCCCCAGCTCCATTGCCCTTCTCTGAACCCACTCCAGCACCTCAATGTCTTTCATGAAGTGAGAGGCCCAAAACTGAACACAGGACTCAACGTGAGGCCTCATCAGTGCCAAGTACAGGGGGACAGTCGCTTCCCTGGTCCTGCTGGCCACACTATTGCTGATCTGAGCCAGGATGCCATTGACCTTCTTGGCCACCTGGGCACCCTGCTGGATCATGTTCAGACACTGTTGATCAGCACCTCTAGGTCCCCTTCCACAGCTTTCCAACCACTATGTTCCAAGCCTATGTACTGGGTTGATTCTGGCTGGATGCCAGGTACCCACCTATCACTCCCCTCCACAGCTGGACAGGGGGGACAAAATATAATGAAAGACTTATAAGATAAGGACAAGGACAGCTCACTCACCAATAATCATCATGGGCAAAACAGCCTCAACTTGGGGATATTAACTGACTTTATTACCGGTCAAAATCAGAGCAGGATAATGAGAAGTAAAATAAATCTTAAAAACACTTTTCCCCAACCCCTTCCTCCTTCTTGGGTTCTGCCTCCTGTCTCTTCCAGCAACAGAGGGAGACGTGGAATGGGGGTTACAGTCAGTTCATCACAGGTTGTTTCATCTGCTGCTTAGGGAGTCCTTCCCCTTCTTCAATGTGAGTTCACTCCCAAAGGAGACAGTTCTCCGTGAACTTCCTCAGCCTGAGTCCTTCCCATGGGCTAAAGTGTGGGCCTCCTCGATGAGCTGCAGGTGGATCTCTGTTCTACCATGAACCTCATAATGGTCTTCCCCATGGACTGCCAGAGACTCTCAGCTCCCTCCAAGGAGGGGAAGGAACACCTCCTTCCCCTTCTTATTCACTGACCTTGGTGTCTGCATAGTTGTTTGTCTCACATATTCTCACTCTTCTCTTTTCTGAACACTATTACACCTGCACAATAACTTTTTTTTCTTCTTAAATATGTTGTCATAGAGGCATTACCACCATCTCTGATTGGCTCAGCCCTGGCCTGTGCTGGGTCTATCTTGAAGCCAGCTGGCATTGGCCCTTTCAAATATGGGGGACATGTTTCTTGCAGCTTCTCACAGAAGCCACCCCTGTAGCCCCCACCACCACTACAGAAACCTGGCCATGCAAACCCAATACAGCCTATAGGACTGCACAGAGTTGTTGTGACCAAAGTGCAGGACCTGGCATTTAGCCTTATTGAACTTCATACCATTGTCCTCATCCCATCAATCTATACTGTCCAGGTCCCTTTGCAGAGCCCTCCTCCTGTCCTGAAGATTAGCTTTCCTGCCCAACCTGATTTTGCCTGCAAACTAAGCGTGCACTTGATCCCCTTGTCGACATTGAACAGGCCTGCCCTGGTTACTGAGCCCTTGGGAACACTTCTGGTGACCAGCTGCCAGATGGATGTAAGTCCATTCACCACAGCTCTGGGCCCAGCCATCTAAACAGGTTTTGCCCAGGGAACAGTGCACCCACCCAAGCCATGAGCAGCCAGTTTCTCCAGGACAGTGCTGTGGGAGACAGTGTCAAAGGCTTTACTGAAGTTCAGGCAGAAAACATCCGAACTCCTTCCCTCATCTACTAAGTGTGTCACCCTGTCATGGAAGGAGATCATGCTGGTCAAGCAGGACCTGTGTTTCACAAACCCCTGCTGGCTGGGCCTGATCCCGTGGTTGTCCAATACATACCACATGTTGGCATTTGAGATGAGCTGCTCTATGACCTTCCCTAGCACTGAGGTCAGAGATGCACAGAGATGTGGAAAAGTCAGGATCCTCTCTCTGTACCCCACTCATTTCCAAAACACAGAAGTTTCATTCTCTCCAACACTTGCATGTTTGAATGTTATTATGCAAACAGGGCACTCAAGATCATAGCACTGTTCATTTGCTAAGAAAATTTTGTGAGGGTTTGTCTTTTAAGGTACATGCAGGCTTGAGGAGATACCAGCACTAGAGGTGATCACTTTTTTTTTTTTTTTTTTTTTTTGTGAAAGGTAACTAAATGCCTGTCTTATAAAAATATAGACAAACAGCCTAATTTTAATTTGAATATAGACACTAAGAACAAATGTGGATGTTTCAGCTCCAACCATTCAAATCTAATTATTTTGAAAAAGAAAGAATTCTAACAAGAAAGAAAATTGCTATGTTAAGAAGGTTTCTACTGATAATCCATTTTCATGCTTATAATCCCTAAAAATTTAACTTACTTTTTGTTTGTGCAGTTCCATGGGCTTTCATGGTTTCACGCACTATAGCTTAGAATTAGCTAAGCTATGTCATATACATGACAAACCTCCAAGGCCATCTGGAATATAATAAGAACTATGCTGGTATGTTATTCATTAATATGACAACAAAGTGGTAGTTTCGTCTTCATTTTTGAGTTTACAGAGTTCCAGATTTCCTATTTATAGCGAGCACTATAATGAGGTAGGATACATGCTCGAATGGAATTCAGTTCAAGATACCAGCAAGTGAAGGTTTTATCAAGGACACTAAAAAGAACCATCTCAAAAACCAAGGCAGCAATTTAAGAAAAGAAAATGACAGCCATGGCTGTATTCCAAACCCACTTTCTTATTACTGATAGTTTTGAAAGATGTTAATGGTAAGCACCGGGGATTATTGATGGTGGCATGTATCCCACAACTATAAAAAGTTAATTTCAAGGAGTGTTTCGAACACTCTTGGGCTTAGTAAAAAGGACAATTAACAGAAGGCAAATAAGAGAGGTGGGGAACTGTGAGTAGTACCAGTATCTACGGTAGAGTGAAGAAATGATTATAGAGTTGTTAGCAGTTCTCTTGGGCTCTACTGAGAAAATTAGCTTCAGGCTTGTGGTCAGGTCAAAGTAATGACCTGGGCCATGCAGTCCTGCATTAAGAAGTCACATTCTCAACCCCACTCTTCCTTTTTTTTTTTTTTTTTTTTCCTCTTCAGCCTGACACTGAAAATAATCACACTTAGAAATTCACTTAGATCTCGAGGATAAGTAACAAATCTGAATCTTTTAATTTGCAACATTATGAATGAAGTCCACTATGAAAATTCACTTCAATTTCAGAAGGAAAATTCTACCTCTATTTGTTTTTGCCATGATAGATTAGATATTCTTTTCATCTTCAAGTTAAAAAGCCCTTAAAACTCATAATCTACGTTGCAACAATTAATAAGTACAGAAACTAAAACAAACATGTATTTCTATATTATATAACAGAACTGTACACATTTAAAGTGAGAGAGAATATGTATACTCAAGACAAGAAACATTTTAGAAGTGAAAAAGTATATTTGTATTATATGTATAAAACACAATCATACAAACCATATATAAAAGATTTTTAAATATACACAGATGATTTTCTCCAAATATTTTGAAAATATGGCTGCAAAATATTAGAAACGCAGCTATTCAACAAATTTAATGAAATCAGTGCAACAACCTGTTACTCACATTTTGTCAAGAAGTCCATTTAGAAAGCATGCCTTATAGAAACTTGAAAGTAACTAATTTGTCATAGGAGCTCCTTGTGATATTTTTGGTTTATGTTCTGTAATGGGTTTGTTTAGCTAAATTGTTTAGCTAATTCCATTTCCTAGGAGGGAACCTAGGCTAGGTCACCTGATTCATATTGACCAAGGAGATATTCCATACCATGTTATGTCAGCTCAGATAGAAAGAGGGTGAGGAGGAAGTCCTCACTTGCTCTTCCATGATAACTACCTAGGTGGACGGTTGCCTCTTGGCGGAGGGAACCCTCTACTTCTTGTGGGGAAGTAAAATTTACTGTTGGTTCTTTTGCTCTGTGTGTAGTGCTTTTAGGTTTGGTTTTTTCCTCCTCTGTATAAATATAAACTGCCTTTTCTTAGTGAGTTTCAGTTTTACATTTTTTTTCTTCCCTTTCCTTCTGGGAGGGAGGCGGGTAGTGGTTTGCGTGATTTGGGTGGACACCTGGCATTCAGCCAAGGTCTAACCAGTACAGTTTTGGTGCCAAAACCTGGGAAGACTGCCAGGAGAGGCAGTTTATAAACACTTCTCTGCTTATCTGTTAGTTTTGCAAATTCGGGAAGTACTAATACAAACATGGCTTTACACCTGGACTTTGTTTTCTCACATGTACTTTTACTAACAATCTTTGTGAACTGTGGAAGCCATAATCTGAAAGACCACCAGGGGGATGGATACAATTTTCTTTCCTTTCTTGATCTTGACATAGATGACTTTGTGGCAAAGGCACCAATGATTCTTACTAATCCTTACTTAAGCTGTCTGGCAATGGTGCTGCTGCTAACCAACACTATTAGAACATTATGGGGATTGGGGAATATAGTATTATCTTTGTTGCCTTGTTGCAGGACAAAACAAACTTCAAGATGTGCCTTAAGGGGCCCAGTTCCTGGATGGCAGGGAATGTGGATGAATTTGGGCAGGTTCTTAGGGCATTTGACACCCCCCATTGCCTGGGATTTCGCACCAGAACAAGTTTAATGGATGGGTGTCTTGCCTACTCCGATCAAACTGGCAACTTCTCACCCTGTACTGGGGCCTGGCCTGTGCTTATTGAGCTGCAGTTCAATATTCTTAAAAGACTGTGACCGAGACAGGGTCCCAAACTATAACACCTGAAGTCATTATTGCCCCCATAGTGAAAAAGAAGACATGCATAAGGAAACCTACAGGACCTACAGGCCTATCTCAGTGATTAGTAACGGAGGAAGAAGGAGCAGAAGGATTAATGGAAGCAATAACAGGAGAAGAAGAGGGGGCAAGGTGAAGAGCCAGTTCTTTACTAGAGGAAGGCTAATTAATCAGAGAGGAGCCTTTTGGTGGCCATAGCTTTTTGGAGGATGCATAACCCTGAGTATAGCCAAATCATGAGCCTTCTTTACTTAGCGACCTGTAGGAAGAATGATTTCCAATGGGGTCCTGAACAACAGCAAGCCTTTAAACAGATTAAAGAGGAGATTGCACATGCTGTGAACTTGGACCAGTCAGGACAGAACCAAATGTGAAAAATGTACTTTATTCTTCAGCTGGTGATAATGGTCCCTCCTGGAGCCTGTGCCAAAAGGTGCTTGGTGAGATCCAAGGCTGACCACTCTGTTTCTGGAGCCAAAGCTATAGGGGATCTGAAGTCAACTACACCCCTATGGAGAAGGAAATTCTACTGGCTTATGAAGGAATACAAGCAGCCTCAGAGGTGATTGGCACAGAAACACGGCTTGTCCTGCCACCCTGACTACCAGTGCTGAGTTGGATGTCAAGGGAAAGGTGCCCTCTACTCATCGTGCCACTGATGCTACATGGAGTAAGTGGATTGTTTTGATTATGCAACATGCCCGAAGTGGAAACTCAAATTGACTGGGAATCCTAGAGATCATAACAAATTGGCCTGAAGGTGGAAACTTCAGTCTGGCAGATGAGGAGGAAGAAGAACAAGTGGATTGGGCTGAGGAAGCTCCGCCATAAAATCAGTTACTCAAAGGAGAAACACGTTATGCCCTCTTCACTGATTGTTCTTGCCATATTGTAGGGAAGAACTGGAAGTGGAAAGCAACTTTCTGGAGTCCCACCTGATGTAGCAGAAGCTACTGAAGGAAAAGGTGAATTGAGTCAATTCACAGAACTCAAAGCAATTCAGTTGGCCTTGGACATTGCCAAACAAAAGAAATGGCTAGTGCTTTACCTCTACACCAACTCGTGGATGATAGCCAATGCTCTGTGGGGATGGCTGGATCGATGGGAGAAGACTAATTGGGAAGCATAGAGGACAACCCATCTGGGCTGCTGATTTGTGGCAAGATGTTGCTGCTCAGGTTGAGAAGCTGACTGTGAGTCCACCATGTAGATTCCCATGTACCCTTAAAACCAAGCTAATGAGGAACATCACAACAGCGAAAAAGCAGACTGAGCTGCACAAGTCAAGGTGTCACAGGTAGATCTAGACTGGTAGCATAAGGGAGAATTGTTCCTAACTCGATGGGCCCATGATGCTTCAGGCTATCAGGGCAGAGATGCCACTTATAGATGGACGTGAGACCGAGGGGTAGATCGGGACACTATTTTCCAGTTTATCCATGACTGTGAGACATGCACTGTCATTAAACAAGCAAAAAGAGTGAAGCCCCTGTGGTACAGTGCACTGGATAAATATAGATATGGGGTGGCTTGGCAGATTGACTATATCACACTGCCACAGATCCGCCAAGGTAAGTTCTATGTCCTTATAATGGTGGAAGCAACCACTGGATGGTTAGAGACTTATCCAGTGCCTCACACAACTCCACAAAATACCATTCTGGGTCTTGAAAAACAAGTACTGTGTCGACATGGCACCCCAGAGTGAATTGAGTCAGATAATAGGACTCATTTCAAGAACAGTTTAGTTACTACTTGGGCAAGGGAGCATGGCATAGAATGGGTATATCACATCTGGTATCATGCGTCAGCCACTGGGAAGCTTGAGCGGTGTAATGGACTGCTAAAAACCACTCTGAAGGCATTGGGTGGGGAGACTTTTAAGAATTGGGACCAGCACTTCGTGGTTTGGCCAACTGGCCAGCCGCTGGGGCTGAGGATGGTTTTGTCCAGGTGGACTTCCAGACAAAAAGGCCAATCAAAATTCTTACTGATGACTTTGCTAATTACATATTTAAGAAAATGGAAGAGAAGGTTAGTTGCGCAGTTGAAATTAGGTAGCAACCATGTAGGAGCGGGCCAAGGCCCCCTCCTGCCCCAGCCTGGGTCAGGAGCAGGTGTAGCTCTGAAGCTCTCCTTCTCTCTTGTAAGAGAGCGAAGAAAAAAAAAAACTTTAGAGGACTGACTACTTGGACAGAAACTGCTGGAGAAGAATTCTGGCAGAGAGATAAGGGACCTCCAAGGTCAAAGCTGGCAGCTGCAGGAGAGAGGAGAAAAGTTCGAAGAAGGGGGGGCTGTTTCTCCCCCCTTTCGCTCTCTCCCTTCAGCAGGGAAAAGACTGAAAAATAATCCCTGCCACCTGTAGAAGTTTGTTGAAGTGAGGAGACCCTCATGTGGCTCACAGAGGAGCTTGTGGATGTACCAGGGAGCTGAGACTTCATGAGAGGGACTGAAACGACTCAAAGTCCTGTTGAAGATTTATAACCCTGAGGCTTACGCCAGAGTGAAGACGGCTTGGGTAAGCTTGGGATCTCAGTGAGAGAACCATGTTGCTGGTGCTGGAGTTTTGTGACCCTGAGAGAACCTACGCTGGAGCAAAAAACAGCTTGGGTAGGGATGTTGGGATCCAAGTGAGAGATCCATGCTAGACCCATGTTGGAGAGGTCTATCAAGGACTGTTCTCCTGTGGGGAGGGACCTCCACAGGTAACAGGGGTGGACTCATAAACCATTATCCCCTGTAACCCCGTGGAAGAAGATCCATGGTAAGCAAGTGTCCCCTTGCAAGTTTATGGAAGAGGAGACCTTCAGGGCCTGGGTAACCCCCAGCCTCCGGTCTTAGCCCAGGAGGGGGGTAGGCCCAGCCCTGGAGGCCAACACAGAGCAAGAGAGAAAGAGAAAGAGTTCCAGCTACAACGAGAGTGCTGCAGAGTTATTGAAGAGACTTGGAGCTCCAAGAATGGAGAAAGAAAATGCTTCTCCTCCTTGAACTGATATAAAGGGGGGGAGAAGTATTTCTGTAAATATATAGTACTTTTACTTGAGTAGAATTATTGTATATGTAGTTGTTTTAGTTTGCTAGTAATAAATGTTCATATTATTTTCCCAAATCCAGTCTCTTTTGTCTGCATAAACCTTCTCTCAACTAATAGTAATTGTGTGGGGGGGTGAAAGCAAATTGACCCAGAGCAAAACCACGACAAGCACCTAAATAAAGGCTGGTCAACACTAGAGGCTCTGTCAATTGAGCCAGCCTTGCCCAGTCAGAATCCCTTCACACTGAGGATGGAGAAAAAGTTGCAGTAATTCATTTGAGAGGTATGCTAGGTAAAGCAGTTTGGATTAACCCTGCCTTGAGCCAAGGCAAACCCTTTTGTGGGGTTGTCTTTCCTCAGGGAACAGGACATACTTGGTGGATAATAAGAGAA